>NC_049903.1:4382308-4712308 GCF_001411555.2 Juglans regia
CATTAAAAAAAATATTGTGTAGTGTAAAGATGACGAATATAATTTTTTTAAGAATTAATTAATATATTCATGACATTTCATTTAACATAATTTAAATTATACATTATTTTCTGCTATGTAATATAAAATTGCAAGTTTATTATTTTAGTAAAAAAATAAAGAAACAAAGACGTAATAAATTATAATGATCAATTGTTTGATTACAATGTCATTTTCTTGATTGACCCTCACAGTAACTGATACCTCTATTGTATCCTATATGTGGCCGTTGCGGGAGCAGAGGTGGAGTGAGGTAGTCAGTTAGGTTTTCTTTCCAAAGAAAATAACGGTTTTTCTCCGTCGAGGACGGCGATGGCGAGGGGCGGTGTTGATAGGTTAGAGGTGCTATGGGAGAACTTTCGATTGTTGGAGGAGGAAAGCCTGAATCTAGAAATGAACGAAGTGGAAGGTAAGATGAAGGATAAAGGGGACCGAAGTCTGGTAGGGAGGGTTTGCTTGGATAGAGTGATCGGGAAGGAGATCCTGTCTTCAATGATGGCCAAGATCTGGAAGATTAGCAAAGCGGCAGTTTTCCAGGAGGTAGGTACCAACATTTTTGTTATTACTTTCAATACACTTGTCGATTTGGAAAAAGTTTGGGAAGGACGACCTTGGTTATTCGACAATCATCTTCTTGCACTCCGAATGTTTGATGCTGGGGCTCAACCAGATTCTATGAAATTTGAGGAGGAAGTGTTCTGGATTCAACTTCATAATCTTCCTATGGGGTACATGGATGAGTCAAGGAGTTATCAAATTGGTGGTTCTATGGGGAAAGTTTGGGCGGTTGATGTGCCATCTGATGGGGTTGGGTGGGGGAGATTTTTTAGGGTGAAAGTAGAGGTTCCTTTGAGAAAACCAATTGCTAGGGGTCGTTTGATTACTGTTAATGGGAAGAAGGTGTGGGTGAGCTTCAAGTATGAGAAGTCATCGAGAATGTGCTTTACGCGTAGATGGGCGGTTCACAGGGCAGATGGCTGTAAGGGAGGAGGGAGTATGGAAGGTAAGGAACCTCAATTTGGTTCGTGGCTTAGAGTAGAGAAGAATTTCAAAGTAAGTGGATGGAAATAGAAATCTAGATGGGAGTATAGCTCTGCTAAAAACTACGAGTCTGGCTTCCAGAATGGGGGTAAGGGGAGTGAAGGGGGAGATAATGAGGGGATGGAAAGGGGAGAAGTGAGAGTGGAAGAAAATACTAAAGTAAATAAGGGGGAGACTGGGGTGGTGGAGAAGAATTTAGGTATTGCTCTAGTGGAGGGGGTTGGGGAAGTTAAAATAGGGAGGGATTTAGTGGAGGTGGTCAGTGAGGTAATTGAGGGGCAGCAGGGGTATTAGGAGTAGCAGAGGTGAGTAGTGATGAGGGGGGAAACCAACCTACCATTAAGGGTAGATGGAAGCGCAGGGCAAGGGCTAAGAACGGTTTACAGGTTCATGAAGTCCTAAATCTTGGGAAGAAAAGAGTAGACAGAGAAGGGGAAAAAGAGACTATGAATATGAGAGTTACAGAGAAAATTAAAAAAGAAGGGGAGGGGAAAGGGGTGGGGCTTGGAAGTTGTTTGGGAATATGTTTGGCGGAGACTGCTCAACAGCCCCACCAGGGGCCATGATAACCCTTAGTTGGAACTGTCGGGGTCTTGGCAACCCCCGAACAATTCAATTCCTTTGTCAGGTGGTAAAGGAGAAGAGGCCAGATATGGTTTTCATTATGGAGTCACGGCTGAAACAGTGTAGAGCGATTGGTATTTAGAGGAGGTTGGGTTTTGAGGGTTGTTTTGTAGTGGAGCCTATCGGTTTGAGTGGGGGACTAATTCTTTTATGGAAAAGGGAGGAGATGGTTGAATTAATTAACTTCTCTCATAGACACATAAATGTATGGGTGGATGAGGGGGGAGGGAGGAAGAGATGGGTTTTGACTGGTTTTTATGGGGATCCGATAGTTCACAAAAGAAGAGAATGGTGGAATTTGTTGAATTCTTTTGAACCAGGGGCTGGAATTGGATGGTGTGTGGTGGGGGATTTCAATGAGATTGTGTGTCAGGATGAAAAGCAATGGGGAGATTAAGAAGTGAGGATCAAATGGAACTTTTCAGAAAGGCTTTGGAAAAAGGCAATTTGTCTGATTTGGGATGGAGGGGTGATAGATTTACCTGGTGGAATGGGCATGTGGATGATACTTTTGTTATGGAGAGGTTGGATCGGGGGGTAGCTAACTATCATTGGCTGGTTTTGAACTCCGATGTTAAGGTAGAGGTGTTGGCTACGGTGTGTTCTGATCACAGCCCATTATTGGTATGCTCAAGTAATGGGGTTAGAGGGGGAATTAACAGAATGGGGCATAGCTTTAAATATGAGTTGTGTTGGGATCTGGAGGAGGGATGTTCAAGGGTTATTGAGCTTGAGTGGGGGAGAAACAAGGATCGTATGGGAGGTATGTCAGGGGTGTTGAACCTCTTAGCTGGTTGCAGAGGGTCCCTTAAGAAATGGAGCAGAAATTTGGTTAAAGAAAGAGGAAGAGAGATTGCTTTGAAAACTGAGCAACTAAGGTTGCTACAAGAGGTGGGGAGGGGGGGCAAGATAGGCGGGAGGAAATTAAGAGGAGAAGAAAATAAGTGGAAAAATTACTTGATCAGGAAAATGTAGCTTGGAAGTAGAGGGCAAAAAGGCATTGGCTGCAGAAGGGGGATAGGAAGTTAGGAACACAAAATTTTTTCATGCATGTGCAAATCAGAGGAGGAAAAGAAATTTTATTAGTAAAATAAAAGACGAGCAAGGGGAGGTTGTGACAGAGCCTGAGGTTGTTGCAGAAACGTTCAAAGCTTACTATGAAGGTATTTACTCTTCTACTACTACCCTACAAATGAGACAATTGATGCTTGTCTTAGTTGTGTGGAAGCTAGTGTTTCCGAGGAAATGAAGCTGAGTATGGAGCTAGTTTTTTCTGAGGAGGAAGTGGAAAGGTCTTTAAAAGAGATGTCCTCCTTAAAATCTCCTGGGCCTGATGGCTTTAGTGCTGGTTTTTATAAAAATCATTGGGGTGTGATTGGTGCAAAAGTAAAGGAAGCTGTTCTTGAGGTGCTGAATGGGGGTCCTTTGGATAGGAAGCTCAACTATACTTTCCTAGCTTTAATTCCTAAGGTGAAAACTCCCCTTTCAGCAAAAGATTATAGGCCTATTAGCCTGTGTAACGTGCTTTATAAGTTGATCTCTAAGGTAATAGCAAACAGAATTAAGGGGGCTTTGTAATACATTATTTCTGCTAATCAGAGTGCTTTTATCCCTGGGAGGCTCATTACTGACAATATTATGATTGCTTATGAGCTTTTACATTCTATGAAAGCAAAACAAAAATGGAAGGTAGGTAACATGGCCATTATGCTAGATATGACCAAAGCCTATGATAGGGTGGAATGGTCTTTTTTGAAGGCCATATTAATGCAGATGGGGTTTGGGGAGAAGATAACAAGGCTGATCATGGATTGTGTTTGTTCTGTGACATACTCATCGTTACTAAATGGAAAGCCAGGGAATATCATACGGCCTTCGAAGGGGTTGAGGCAAGGGGACCCTTTGTCTCCTTATTTGTTCATCATTTGTGCAGAGGGTTTGAGCCAGCTGCTGAGAAAGGCAGAAGTGAAGGGTGATGTATGAGGAATGGCTGTAGCTAGGGGAGGTACAAGAGTGAATCACCTTATGTTTGCTGATGACTACATAATTTTTAGTAGAGCAAAGGCTGAGGAATGGAGAAATATTCAGGCTATTTTGAATTGTTATAAAGAAGCTTCTGGGCAGACCTTGAATAAGCAAAAGACCTCTTTAATGTTCAGTTCCAATACCAGTTTTTTGACTCGAGAGGGGATCAAAAGAGAGGCTGGTGCTGTTTTATTTGATAATTTTGAGAGATATCTGGGTCTTCCAGCAGTGGTAGGGAGGGCAAAATACAATACTTTTCGAAGTATCAAAGATAGGGTGTGGCAGAAAATTCATAATTGGAAGACTAATTTTTTGTCTAGGGCTGGAAAGGAAGTGATGGTGAAGGTTGTATTGCAAGCCATCCCTACTTATTCTATGAGTGTTTTTAAGTTGCCAAAAAAATTGTGTAGTGACTTAAAGGCTATGATCTCAAGGTTCTGGTAGAAAAATAATAGGACTGAGGCTGATATTCATTGGAAAAAATGGGAGATGTTGGGGGTTTCAAAAACTGAAGGTAGTCTTGGTTTTAGAAGTATGAAGTGCTTTAATAGAGCCATGTTGGCAAAACAAGGATGTAGATTGGTCCAGAGGCAAGATTCACTGGTGGCCAGGATGTTTAATGAAAAATACCTGAAAGGTCAGTTTTTTACTTCAGAAAAATTAGGGAGATCCCCTTCTCTGATTTGGCGAAGTTTATGGGAAGTGAATGATGTGATTGAAAGGGGCTTGAGGTGAAGGGTGGGAAATAGAAGGAATATCATGACATGGGGTCAGGAATGGCTTCCTTGTCCTATTTCTTAATGTGTCCAATCTCCTGTCCAAGCCTAGCAGCAAATGCAAAGGTGGCTAAATTAATTGATGAGGAGAGAAATGAATGGAAAGTGGATTTGATTGCTAGGGTTTTTAACAAGGAAGAAGCTAACATGATTTGTGCTATACCCATTAGCTGTTTTGGGGGAGTTGATAGGAGGTTTTGGGGCTTCTCAAATACGGGTAAGTTCACTGTAAAAAGTGCTTACCATGCTGATGTGCAATTGAAGACAGAAAGGAAATGATGTTCCTCTGAAGGAAACAGGTACGCTGATCAGTGGAAGAATGTGTGGTCTATGGAGGTGCTTGGGGGTTATAAGCAATTTGTCTGGAATGCTTTGACTAATGCTTTACCCACAAGAAATAACATGTTCAAAAGGAAGGTGACTGAGGATTCCATGTGTCTGGTATGTAAAAGAGAAGAGGAGGATGTTAAGCATGTATTGTGGTGCTGTCCTGGGGCTGCTGATGTGTGGGCTGAAGCGGAAAGCCCGGTGAGGAAGTGGAGTCCCATCTGCCCTTAACGTCTTCTTTCCCCACGCGTGGATTGCTTCGTAGGTGATTTTTTTTAGTGTATTAGTGTATGCAGGGTAGCAAGTTGGCATTAAGATTTATGCCTCCATTCATGAAGACTGAGGATTTTATTGAGTTTACTCCACATTTTTTATTTTGAAGTTTAATTTGCTAAGTTCCATAATTTTTTTTTTTTGTAAAGTATTTTTTGATTCATTTGTTTCATTAGGATATCAATGCCATTTAACGTACCATAGCTATAATAAACTCTTAAAGGTTTTATGATGTAAATTTGTATTTAATTTGTTATTTCATGTTTGTATTTATTTAAATTTATTTATTATTTATTTTGAAAAAAGATGTTCAAATCTCGAGCTCAGCTGAACTGAAACTCAACTCGTTAACAAATAGAGCTTTAGATCGAGCTCAGTTCATTTACTTGTACTTTAAATCGAGCTCAGTTCATTTACTTGTAGTAAATAAACTAAGCTCGATCTAAACCTTAGGCTCGGCTTACAAACGAGTTGAGCCCAAGCTTGCTATTCTTGTGAATGAGCTGAGATCACACATCCCATGCTCGCTCGAACTTGGCTTATTTACAATCCGACACACCACACATTTTTTTAATTTTATTGTTCTATTCCTATTAAATTAATTGAGGTATTCTACTCATTATTTATATACCACATATTTAATAAGGTAAAACATTAAAAAAATATTGTGTAGTGTAAAGATGACGAATATAATTTTTTAATAATTAATTAATATATTCATGATATTTCATTGAACATAATTTAAATTATACGTTATTTTCTACCATGTAATATAAAATTGCAAGTTTATTATTTTAGTAAAAAAATAAAGAAATAAAGACGTAATAAATTATAATGATCAATTGTTTGATTACAACGTCATTTTCATGATTGACCCTCAGAGTCACTGATACCTCTATTTTAAATTTTTAAATTTTGGGGGCGGTTGCAAATATAAATTTCTTGGAACCAAAGCTATCAAATTTTGGACCTTTTGCTCTGAAGAGCATAAAAGTCATTTCGTCAGTAAAAAGAAGCTTCTGCAAGCTTCTAAGCGGGCGGCGCAGGTCAAATGAAGCCGCCTATTGGTTCAACGACGATAAAATTGCACGTTATCAATCGCACCTGTTCCCATGATACGTAAAGCACCCTCTGATTGACGTAAATCACGGAACTGCCATTACATACAACAAGAATAGCAGGATCGGTGATTCGTTGTACGCATGTCTCGATCTCCCCCGCTTCATAGCGTCTTTATTGGCCAGCTTAAAGTTAAAAGATGATAAAATAATTTATATCAAAATTTTTTTGTATTAGATTAGATATTTTTAAAATAATTTAAATTTTTATTATAGTGATTGGTTAAAGATAAAAAATCATAATTAATTTATCAAATATTAAAATATTAATTTTTCACTTCAACCATTTATAGATATCTATGTAAGTGCATACTTTTTATTGACATTAAAATGGGTATGTGGTTAGTGAATAAGGAATTTAGATAAGTTGAATCTCAATTTTTAGTTATTAGCATTAAATGATTTTTGAAAATATGATTTTGTAATATTAATTTAATTAGAATACAATTATTATTAATATTAAATTGGAAGAATTATAAAATATGATACAAATAAATTAAATAAAAAAATTATTAATTTAATAATATTTTATTTTTATATAGAGAGTGAATGGCTAATCTAATACAGGGATTGAATTTAAATGGAATGAACAAATATAAAAAAATGTGATATTAACTAAATTTTAAAGATGCATTTGACCAAGCCAAGTCCATATTTAAAATTTAGTCAATATCACACTTTTTTACATTTGCCTATTCCATTTAAATTCAATCTCCACATTGGATTAGTCATTTACTCTCTATATAATAATAAAATATTATTAAATTAATAATTCTTTTATTTAATTTATTTGCATCACATTTTATAATTCTACCGATTTAATATTAATACTAATTATATTATAATTAAATTAATATTAAAAAAATCATATTTTCAAATGTCATTTAATGCTAATAAAAAAAATTGAGATTAAACTTAATTGGAGTGAGAAATTATTATTTTAATGTTTAGTGAACCAATTGTGGTTCTCTATATTTGACTAATCACTGTAGCAAAAATTCAAATTATTTTGGAGATGACCAATCCAATGTAGAGTCTTTTGGGTATAAATTATCTAAATTTTAACTAATTTTCTCATTTAAGCCAATGAGGATGCTCTTAGAGGATCATATTGTAATTTGAAGGATATAAAGGGCTCATTTTGAAGTGTTAGATTTTACTAAAGGAAAATACTTATTTTACTTACAAGCATGTTTGAAAAATAAAACATTCAGTGACATACATAGCAAAATTTTCTTTATCCTCGTTTGGTTTTACAGATTATATGAGACAAGATGATAAATTTGTAAATAATAATAAATAACTTAAAATAAGATATTTTATGAAATTTTAAGAAATTAGAAAAAAAATTAAATTAAAATATTATTAAGATATAAATTTATAATATTATTTTTATTTTAAAATTTGAAAATAAAAAATATTTTTATTTAAATGATATTTGAATATTGAGATGAAATGAGATAAATTGAGATCATATGTAAAGCCAAACATAAACTTAGAATATTAGATTTTAAATCTTTCTAGTAAGTTAAATCATACCATATTAGTAACATGCATGAGAGTTGTGTCCTTTGTATTGGCTTGTGAATAAAAAAATTCCAAAGAAAAATATTTGTGCAAAATCAACGCATGCAAGTTGTTTTAAAAATAATTGTATTTTCAGATATTTTCATTTTAAATATGAGTCAAATATAAAACACTTCTTATGTATGATTTGTAGTGTAGTGTGAAGATGGTGTTAAAATTTGTCCATGTGCAGTTACTTTCATTTGACAAAGAGGGTTGCGTAATATTTTCACTAGTTCCTGTTCCCTTGATATTTCTTCGAGTCCTTACCGACCCAGTTAAGTTTACTATTCCAAAAATTGGCACGTTATTCCGCTGTTCTTTGAGGCTTAGAAAGTGAAGTCCGCAACATTTCAATCCAAAATAGAAAGAGATTCATATCATTATTCTCGTCTATCAATTCAGTATCTTAAGGGTGTTCAAATTCATCTCTATGTGGATGTCTTGAAACTTGAAAGACTCTGAACGGATATAAAATACTGCTTTGCTTTGATCAGGTTCAAATAACAGGTATTAACTCTTGATCTTCTTCCTCATCTTCGTTAAGAAGAACAAAATCTAGTAGTTTCCGTGATCCGAGCATAGAGATCTTTCACCTGTAGAAGTACGGGCAGCGGAGAAAGATCCCTTCTTGACAGCGGTGAGAAAAGAAAAGTACATAAAAAAATACGGGTGGCTTTGAAAAATGAGAAAGAGGGAGGCAGAGGAAAAAGACGTATGGAGGAGCTTGGAATGGTCTGGACGTCACGCTTCGTCTAACCTCTCTGTGCCTTTGAAAGAAATCTATTTGCTTCGAACGCCGGACCTGCGATTTCATGGCTGACAGTTTACTGGTGACTTGATTCTATCTGACGGGTATGGGAGGTTGAAATTACGTAAATACCCTTATTCATGGCCTATGGTTTGGGTTTTACCGGGTTAATTATGGAACTTCAATCTACCTGCCATCAGTACCTTCGAGCCCTGCGACATTTTCCTCTTCCCAGACGTCTGCTTTCTTCTCAGCCCTCTCCTCTCTTTTTAATTTTCGTTCAGACGCCTGCTTCGTTCTTTTCATCTCAGAGCTTTCGTGTCTTTGGGGTTTCTCGGGGCTTATTTTCATACATAACTTTCTTGTCTTAGGGTTATCCTACTCGTCGAGCTCAGGTCTTGGAAACGAGGGCCTTGTCATTTTTTGCCAAAACAAGCAAAGCCGTCCTACTTGGTTTCTCGCTCCCGACAGAAAGTTACTGAAGTCTTCAGCTACTCTCCTCTCACTCACTCTCTCTCAGTCGGTTGCGTCGCCCTGTTTCGTCGCCTGCAATTGCCGTCGCACAAAAGTCCTTCGGTAAGCTTCCTTTTCCTTCAATGATTTTTTTTTCCTTTTCTCCTTCACCTAGCATCACCTCTTGATCAGCTCCTGCCACAACGGCTCACGTATTTCTTTATGATTTTCGCGATGCTGGACTGCCCGTTTTAATTAATGAGTAAATTCTTCAATCTCTATTGCATTTATGCGGGCCAATTCTTTTTTGAATCATTTAACTTAATGTCTATAGATGCCGCTATTGTGTTTTTCTTGATGCTCAGGGATGTTTCACGTCCCCAACCTGGATGTAAACTATTTATTTTATTTTCGCTTCTCTTGTGATACCTGTTTGCTCCTTATTAGTCATATGTCTTTACTCATAATTTATATTGGGCTTGGTTTTTTTGCAGGAACACGTATTAGTGGATCGACCCCCGGGGGGGGGGGGGAAGGTTGGAGCTAACGAAGATGGATGCAATTAGCTTGTATGGATATGCCTTTGATTTAGTTTACTTGCAAGTAAAACTATCAAATGATTTTTAGGCCTCCTGAACATTGATTGCAAGAATTCTATGAGAAAGTATTGCAAAAGCAGGCGTTTTTTTGAGTTTACAAAACTAGCAGTACAAGCAAGTTTTTGTATCGAAATATATTAATATTCAACCTCTGTGGTTCCGTATAAGAGTAATCAAGCATGTGCCTCGCACTAGTTATACCTAGGAAGACAGTTTGTAGTACAAAATACTGTATGCCGATCAAAAAGTCAAACCAACGTAGTGGTATATATCTGCAAGATAGCTCACTGCGCAGGTGTTTCAGTTTTCTTCCTTAGCTTCTCTCCCATCTTCAGCTTCTGAGTATTGCTTAGACAGTAAAAATCAGTGTTTTTAGCACCGTCTTCTGTTATATGCGTTGGTAAACAGTGTTTTCTGCTTCAAGTTTGGGATTATCTATGCAGTTTGTGGTGGTTTTAGAGATTAAAAGAAAAGTTGGTGGTTTTGGTGAATTTGGTACTGGTAGGGTTTTGTAAAGGTTTAGGATGCTGTTCTTGACACCCGGTGCCAATAAAAAAAAAAGGATTTTGTATAGGTTTAGGATGCTGTTCTTTGACACCCAGTGCCAATAAAAAAAAAAAAAAGGGTTTTGTTAAGGTTTAGAGGATCTTTTATCTGATTGTACGGAATAGGAGGTTGATGAAGTAATAGTTTAGCTTAGCTAGAAAAGCTATATGCATACTGTGATTTGGGTTTCTAGTTATTTCTGTTTGAGTGGATTTAAGATTTTGGGTTTTGTTTTGGGGCATAACGTGGCAGATGTGATGATTGTGATGGTGATTTCATGGGCAGTAGAACAGTGGAGATTGGTGCAGAAGATGGTAATAACGTTATGACAGGGATGCTGAGTTTGGTTCCTGCAATACCCAATTCAAATTCTCTGTAAATTTCCTTCTATTCCTCCCAGTTAGAAGTTCACCTTTGATTTGAATTCTACTGTTAAATTTCTTTTGCTGTGAAGGTTCATTGATTTTTCAGGACTGATACCAGAATGCATATATATCTTTTCTATTAAAGTTCTTTTGATGTGTATATTTTCCATTCAATGGATGAACTCAGTCACAAATAATGATTTAATACTGAACATCAAAATTATGTTGATTGTGTAAGTCTAAAAAATTTATCTCTATTGTTCAGTTATTATTAAGAATGTAGAGGTTTTACATTATCAATGCATATTTCTATGGATGGATATCTGTATTGTTAGCATAATTTTAGCTTTTAGACCTGGCTGGGGTATATTGATTCCTCGGTGTTCTGGGATTTTAATTTATTTCTTAGTTTTTTTGGTGATAGTACTGAATCTTGTGGCTTTTAGTGGCACAGAAGGAAACACCATTCGATCTTCTCGAATTTCAGACTTGGGAACATTTGAGCAGTCCCTTGGATTTCGCATAGAGGATGCTGCTGACCTAAGTATGTTCCAACAATCTGAGTCTTTATCTGAAGTATTGAGTAGAAGTATCGTTTCCAATACCAATATCTTAGATCTAGATTCATTATCCATATTGTATGTAAATAAGCATGCAGATATGAGTTGCCTGGTAACGTTCCACATGAATCTGTGATAGTCCAATATCCATGTTAGCTAATTCTTATGGCCTCACATCCAGGTGTTGTAGTATGGTTATTGTGGTCCATGTGTTCTGCAATTATTCTTCTGTAGGCTCAAAAATACCCTTGATTGCTGATATTTTGTCTGTTGGGTAAATTTTTGTTACCTTTTCTAAAATTCCTCCTGAAGAATAATCTTCAAATTCATGTAATAATTCAGGTTATAGGAATTGCCATTGCCAGTATTATATTGGTATTGTTTCAGAGTTGACAAAATTCTATTTTGGTAATGCATGTAATATGAAGTGTCATAGATTTTAAAGAACTTGCGAAATATGTAATAATATGGTTTACGCAATTTTTAGGATGCATATTTCTGTTCTTGTATGTCTCATGCATCTTAACTCATTTTGTCCTTTTGATAATATTATGTCTTCTAGTTCCTGTATATTACCAGATGAAGTCGAATGGCCAGGCACTGGGTACAGATAATCAGTTTGCCACTTTAAATAAGGTAATCTTTATGTTTGTTTACGGTTGCTTCCTTCAAGTTAAATAAAATTAGTACTAAACTCAGCTATCGTGCTCTCTCTCCTGTTTTGTGGAATTTAGTCACTTTGTATTCTCAGATATAAATCTATTTGCTCCTATTTTGTGGTCTTAGACATTACAACTACAGACAGAACCACAAGCAAATCTGGTTTCTACATTTGGTGGCCATCGTGAAAACTGGGGGGAGTCCACTATGGCAGAAGCAAGCCCAAGGACTGATACCTCAACAGATGACACCGATGACAAGAATCATGGGGTGACGTCTCTTAATCTTTTTCTTCTGTTTTGAGATCAGATCTAATAATTACTTATTAGGACTGCTACTATGTTTTAATTAGATGCTAACAGTAATATGTACTGTCAGTGACATCATATGATAAATCTGTATTGGTAATTATCATTGCGTTTGGCGCCGCTTGATGAACAGAACCCCAAATCCATAGGAACATCTTTCTCATTGGAAAGCTTGGATGCTCTTTAGCAGTGGATTTAAGCTTTGTGTTTTCCTTGTGCAGCATGAAAGGGGTCAATTGACTGCTGTTGTAGTTTCTGATTCCAGTGACAAATCGAAAGAGAAATCAGGGGATCAGAAGGTAACATGATTTGAATAATTTTTATTCAGATAATGTCAGTTCGACATTGTTGTATATTTACTATTGTGTTTGAAAAGAAAATCTTGCAGACATTACGCCGGCTTGCTCAAAATCGTGAAGCTGCCAGAAAGAGCCGATTAAGGAAAAAAGTAGGCCCTCATGTTATTTTTTTCTTGAATATTGTTTCATTTTCATGCTACTGTGTTTTTTTAACAAATCTACATATGCTGGAATGCAGCTTACACTGCTTATGGTATACCGTTTATAATGTTTGCCACCACCTCCTTTTTATAGGCATATGTACAACAGCTTGAGAGTAGCCGGCTAAAGCTAACTCAACTAGAGCAAGAGCTGCAGCGAGCCCGCCAGCAGGTTTGAATATGGTCATTCTACTCTATGCATAATCTATTCTCTACTTTTATCTTTTTCCTTTTCAATATGAAGATTTTGGATGTTGTCTTTCTTATGGTTTCATTGATTTTTACTCGTGTAGGGCATATTTATTTCAAGCTCTGGAGACCAATCTCATTCGATGAGTGGAAATGGTATTTACCTTATTTCCTCCTTTTGATATATATGGTTTGTGTGCCTGGAGAATCTTTTTCTGATCGCTTTAGAATCAGCTTCCTTAATATTTTGTATTGTCGTTAAAATATTTATTGAGGTCCAATTTTACTTGGGCACCTCAAGTGGTTGCTTATCTTAACTCTCTTGTATACAATGTGTATGCGGAGTACACATTTTGAGCTTTTTAATGAAATTTTTGTTGCTTGTTAAAAGAGTATGCCAAGCTATCCATGCTTATTTCATTTATAGCTCATTCAATTTGCTTTGGCAGACTACATGAGATGAACTCAAGCCTAATTGCTGCTTGATTTCTAAAAGAGTTTCTCAAACAGGTTGTTGGCTTGCCCACTTGAAATACGTTTTATTCTAATGTTCATTGGTTTTGCCTTATTGGGTTCCTCCAAAGGTGCAAAGCCGGCAACCTTATTCTATCATTGGCCAAACCATATTATATGCCATTATTCTCCAAGCATCTACGTTGATTTCAGTCTGTCCTACATTCATGACCTTAATGAGTAATTTAGTGGTGGTTTTTGTGAAGTAGTTTTCTTTTTCTAGTTGGGAATTTTCAGTTTAGCGGCCTCAAGAAGAGAGAGAGAGAGAGTCCAAGCCACATATGAGCCTACTCTAAAATGACTCGTTAACTTCTTGTTCTTGAGAATTGGGATTTCATTTACCACTTTCCTATGCTCAATCTGGGGTTACTATAGTCTCTCCTTTGAATTCCTGACGTTCGACCATTTCATTATGGGGATCAAGTCCCACTTTTTTAGTTGGAATTGGTTTTGATACCATCTCACAATCGAAGGAAAGCTCAAGCCACATTTGGACTATACTCCAAAAGTGATAGTCAATATTACAATTTGAGCTCCTTGGTATCCTTATAAAAAGTAAAACTTTTTAACCCCAAACAATTTGGGTCCCATTCACCATCTAGTTCTGAACCATTTGTAAATAAAGCCCAAGCCACATCTGGGCCTATGCTTCAAAATAACAATTTAGTGTTACAATTGGAGCCTATTGGAATAGTCATAAAGATCAATTAACTTTTCCCTCCCCTGTGATGTGGTAATCCACCCCCTTCGTATACTCAATCTGGGGTATTACAGTATACATCTTATATATATAGGTTTTGCCTTTTGAGTTTTCTTTTCCCTAAAAAAAAAAAGAAAGAAAAGTTGGGTTTGTGCATGTTATGATTCCTGGGTTGCAGCTTAAATGGTTGTATTCTTGTGTGATCCTCGTTGTGAGATTTCTTAGTATGATCCTTGAATTTAGATGCCATTAGTAACAAGCTAGATTGCATGTATCTTTGCGCATCATTCATTCCCGTATGTTTTCTTGTTTTCTTGGTGCTAGGGGTGCAAACTTTCCTTTTCCTTATAACAGATCTTCAATGGTTAAAGGTTTTCCATGTTGATTGCATTGGTATATAGGTGCCTTGGCATTTGACATAGAGTATGCACGGTGGCTAGAAGAGCACAACAAGCAGATAAATGAGCTGAGGGCTGCAGTCAATTCACATGCTGCTGATGCTGAGCTTCGCACCATTGTTGACAATGTTACGGCACACTTTGATGATATTTTTAGGCTGAAAGGCATTGCGGCAAAAGTGGATGTTTTCCACATCTTGTCAGGAATGTGGCAGACAACAGCGGAACGATGTTTTATGTGGATTGGTGGCTTCCGATCATCTGAACTACTCAAGGTCAGTTTATTTTTCATGCTCTCTTTTCTCTCATCTGCTGTAGATAAGAATGTGAGGTAGCCGGAGATCACAAATAGTACACCTTCTTGTCAGAATTTTCGATGTATTCCTTTTTTGAATCATTTCATATGGTTTTAACTGTACTGTGAATAGTGCAGCTTCTTGTGAATCAGTTGGAGCCGTTAACTGAGCAACAATTGGTGGGCATCTACAACTTGCAGCAATCATCCCAGCAGGCTGAAGATGCTCTCTCACAGGGCATGGAGGCATTGCAGCAATCCCTGGCCGAGACATTGGCCAATGGGTCACCTAACCCATCAGGATCATCTGGGAATGTGGCGAACTATATGGGTCAAATGGCCATGGCAATGGGAAAGCTTGGAACTCTTGAAGGGTTCCTTCGGCAGGTAATTTTCTCTTTTGGTTTCTGTCCCTCTGGTATTAATGATTGGACGGTAGGTTTAGAATGAAAGTGATTTATAGGCAAGTACTTTTTTCAAGGAGAAATGATATTTGCATCAACAAATAATCTCGTTCTCTTTGTGCGGTCCTCTGGCAATTACCAGGCTGATAATCTGCGTCAACAAACACTCCAACAAATGCACCGGATATTGACGACCAGGCAATCAGCCCGCGCTCTTCTTGCAAAAAATGACTACTTCTCTCGTCTACGAGCACTCAGTTCTCTCTGGCTTGCCCGGCCACGAGAATGAGAAGCACAGAAATCCTCAATGAAGTTGTTATCCCGAAGGCAGCCCCCCATCCATTCGAATTAAGCTTCAAGTTTGTGAAGGGTCAGGCATATGATTCACACCATAAGTCAACTACAGCTGTTATTAAATTTCAAATTCCTTTCGGGACCTGGTTGTGGTGCCGTAAGCTCACATTTGTGATATAAGCCTCCATCTGTAGTTCTAGTGTAGGTGGGGTGGGGGGTCACGTTTGTTTGTTGTTGATATTGTCTCCATCTGTAGTTCTAGTGTCACATATGTTCTTCTAGGTATTTTGTTCTTACTCATTATGCTCAAAACTATGGTGATAATCTTATTATGTTAGATGTTAAATAGAATCGATGAGAAAAATAGCACATTAGTTGTAATGTAAAATCTAGGTTACAGCTCTCAATTTGTATACCAGAATTTATTTATATATTATCGGTGCAGGAGTTCTGTTTTGGTTGTTTGGGAATCTTTTCTTCCACGTGAACATTGATATCTATTTTATTTTTATCCCGTCTATCCGATCTATACCGGAAAATATCAAAACGACGGCAGTTAAAGAGTACAAGGATGAAATAATGCTTAAAATAATCTTGTGCTAAAATACATGGCAGGTTTGTGGCAAATCTGTCACATTATAATGCTTTCCGAATATGCGTACAAAAATGAAGAATAATGAACAAAAACATACACTTGGAACTCCGGGGTATGTTTGGAGACGCTCTTAGCTATCTATTATAAAGTGGTGTGTCGTCCTCTAAGCATCTGATGCGTTTTCAAAGTTGGAACTCCATACATATGGCTGGTGGTGTATCATATAGAACACGAATATAAGTAATTAGACTAAATTATAATCGGTTTATAAGTTGGTTTCACTAAATTCTAACTGCTCATGAATTTAATTTTTTTTTTTAATTTAGAAAGTGGCTACTAGTGTATTAATATATTTTTTTATTTTTAAAAAATCTTTAAATGAGTTAAAAAATGTGTAAAAAAAAAAGAAAAAAATGAATTTTACTTTTAACCCACTGGCCATGTGGAATGACCGAAATGCCATAAATTGTAACGTTGCATCTTCTCACCCCCGTGACCCAGCCTTCCTCTACAAACTTCTTCATTTCTCAAAACAGAACTCTGCTCTCACCCTCCGTTCGACGGCGAGGTTTGGACGACGGCGACTTCCTCATTCGACGCCTTTCGTTCTTCAAACCAAAAAACTCATTACTCCAAGGCTAGGTCACACGACGGCGATTTCCGCAAACCGCAGCAACCTATCACTCGACGGCGACTTCTTCATTCTGGAGTAATCTGGGTACAAAGCTCCCTTTTGAATTTTATTTTCATACCTGTTGAGTAGTATTTGAACCACTTGATTTCCATTTGTGAACTCTTGTATTTAGATTGAACTGAGATCATTTTATGTGAAATCGATTTGTGAATTCACTGCTGTTCTGTTGTAGTGATAGACATTTGTGAACTATTGGGAATCTATTTGCCCATTTGTGATAGTCGGTGGGCACACGAAATGCCAACTTTGCTTCACGTCGGTGGGGAACAAAATGCACAGCTTCAATTTACAGTTTCGTTGGCTGCTCTTAGGGCTTTTTCACTCTTCTGAAACGGAAGGAAAATTTTCGTGCGTTTTTGGCTTTTTGGTTTGGGTTTTTTTTTATTTCACTAAAGACATGTCAATGTACACGCTGGCCAGTGTGTTAAAATTCAGTGTGCTCCGTAGCAGAACTCATTAGTTTAGATGGATTAAGATCATTTTAATAGCCGAACATAGCCGCAGAAAACTGCTTTCGGGTTCTTTCACAGTTCCCATTCACCGTGAAACCCATTTTCCCACGTTCACTGACGTCCAGCTTCCACAGTTTTGCCGCCGAAGAAGACATTGGGTATACTTCCAGATCTCCTTTTGATTCGTTCCTTTTAATAATAAACTCCAATGTAATGTTTTCTAGCGTACCGAAGGGTGCGATCTCCTTTTGATTCGTTCCCGGAAACCAAATTCACTTGCTCATAATATGGTTCCACTTTCAGCTAATTGCTTATTATGAATCTGTTTTCTATAATTTTTTAATTTGGTTTCCTTTTTATTTTTCCTTTTGTTTTCCCTTTCTTTCTTTCACTTTGCTCTGCGTTTCACGGCAATAATGTTCTTCATTTTTTCCTTTCTTTATTAAGTTCCCTTTTTTTTTCTTTATGGTGGCGTGAGCACAGCGGCTATTGAAATATATCTTTTGGGCTGAGCAAATCCCTTGTTTTCTTCCCCTAATACGCAGAAAATTTTGAACTCATTATTAATTAGTTCCTTCGAGTACTCAATAACAATTACACATTCCTTTGCTATCAGTTCTCTTGATCCCCTCTCTGTCTCTCTCCCCGAGTTTCTACTACTAAGTAGCACTTCTGCTATTCCATCATAGAAATTGATTTCGATCAAGCTGAAAAAGCCCTATATTATTAGTAAGCTAGCGCCCTGCAATCTTTCTAAAGTGCTAACGAGCAAGAAAAGGCCCCTTACTATAAATAGGCTAAGGCGCCTTTAATAATATTATAATATAAGGCGCTTCTTTATCAAAACAGGAGTTGCTTCTGGGTAAATGAAATATCGAATTTAAAAAGTAAGTTTTCCTCGATGGTACAAGAAAATAGAAAACAAGGGTTGACGATGTCATGGTACAAGCATGTACAGTGAAACGCCTGCGAGAAGAGAAATAAAAGAAGGTCACAGGAAAGGAAGCAGAGCTTGGTGCCTTACTGTCTTTCATTTATCTTCCTTGGTCTTTTGGTCATTTTAATATCTTCCAGAATGACAGGTGTCGACTGTGTTAAAATTAGGGCTTAGAATAACATTTTCGCCAGACTGCGTTTGGATGTTGAAATGAGTTGAGTTGAGTTGTGAATAGTAGTATTTTATGGGTCTCATTGAGATGAGTTTAACTTTTTTAGGTTGAAATGTATAAAGTAGGTTGAGATGAGTTTTTAACTTTTTTATGGGAAGTTGAAAAAGTAGTGGGTCCTATCAATGATTGGTTTGAGATAAGTTGAGTTGGGTTTAACAACCAAACACACCTAAAAATATTTTTCATCGACTTGGCTTTTCCTCATTTGGCTACCCGCTCTCCCCAACTGCTACATTTTGTTGGGTATGGTTCTGATTTTTATTCTCCCCATCTTTCTGTTCGTTTTAGAAGCTAGAGTCCAGGGTCTAGAGGATAACTTCCTCAGTCTTTATTTTAGAGTTTGAATTAAATTTTGAGCCTTTACAGCACTGTGACTCGGTTAAATTCATTAGTGCTTGAAATTCATGGCAAGCATACCAGTTGTTTGATAAAATGGGTGTGGGAATCTTGATGCTTATCTCAACTGATCTGGGTTACTGTTGGATAGTGCTCATTGATCTTTCTGAGGGATGAAATGCTTCTTCTTTTTTCGCCTGTAGTTGAGGTATCTTAGTTGCAGGAAACCTATTATTTGAGATGAAATGATCATGTCAGAACCGCTGAAGCTTGTGAAGTTTCATTTTTCTTCTGTTTGACTGTGGGCTGTTGCCATTGTGCTTTCCTTTTTGCTTTTCATTTGTATACATATGGCGACGTTTTCTCAACCTTGAACTTGTGATTGCAGGGCTAGATAGTTAAAAAAGATGCCGCATAGAACTCGGCCTATGGCAGCCCTTTTGTTGTTTACTGGACTCAATGTTGTTCTAGTGTCAACCATTACTCCTGTCTATGATTTCGTGTGCTTCCATCCTTATTGGGAAAGAAGGGTATGTCTTTATTATCGTTATCTATTCGTGTTGTTATATTTTAAACCACACTTCTTTTCTTCTCTTAACAGAGATGGAATGATTTTTAGTTGAGTGATATTACTTTCATCGTCCATATTGGCACAATGTTGTTCATTCATCATGCCATGTCTCTGGCTTCCCCTACATTTATAAAATTATGAAATGGATAACTTCTTTTAACATGGACAAAGACTTTAAGAATACATGCATGCAGATAAAATGTGTGCCAGCACTCAACTTTTAGGGATTTTTGACGATTGTCTATGACAATATTTATTTATTTAATTATCATGACAAGGCTGTTTGGATGTATGTCTGATTTTCTGACCAGTTGGATGCATTAGACCAACCCGGACATTTTTTCCCGGTTCAACTGCCTACTCTGGTTTGGTGTATTGTTGTTTAAACTTATGGTGGCTAAACAACAACTTCTTTGAGAATTATAGAATGCAATCCTAGAGGGACTTATTGTTTTTTTTTGGGGAGGGGGGGGGGGGGGGGTTGGCACATGTTTGAGGTGTTGGTGCAAAAGTTTGTGAAACCTCACTATTTGTATGAGACTGGTTACCTGTCAAGGTGCAGCGTAGTGATTAAAGAGAGGGTAATCCAGGGGAACTCCTACCTTGGTGAGATTTCACGTCATAAAAACAAATTGTAGTTGACTGGTTGTGCAAAAATATGACGCCCATGCTGATTGGTTTGTGAAGGGCATGATATGTTAATAATTATGTCATGTATACTAGAAGAAAGCTTGTTAAGGCATTTGCAAACGTCTAAGAATGTGTTGAGGTTGGACCGATAAATAAAATGGGCTGGCCAACAAATTTATGAGAACCAAACACATTGTAGAAGTCAATGTATAAGATAAAGTTCACCATTGGCAGAGCAATTGCGTTGGTTTTGGACCGATCGAAAAGAAATTGCATTAGTTGGTTTTGGAACTCTTGAGAGCGGAATGCTCATAAGCTGTCCTTAACATGAGTTTTCTTTTAGCAAGAGGTGAAGCAATAGCTTTCAAATAGCCTTGTTAATCAGATGTGATTAAGGAACTTCAGACCCATAAGGTGTGATAAATTAGGTCTGAATTTTGATTACTGTTGATAATAATTAATCCAAATTGATTTAGTCCTGTGATCTGCCAGCCATAAGCATATTTCTTAAGAATAAGGGGCGCGGTGTTAATTACGAGTCAAATGTTACTTAAAAAAAAAAAAGTTAAATGCACTCCCAGCCTAGTGGGAGGATAACAAACCCAAGGTCTTTGTCATACTCTAAAACGTCGATGATTTTGTTAAGATCTCGCATGGACTTCTTGTTTGACCAACACCCGAAGTTGAAAGTATTTTCTGGACTCTTTTTTCCCTTAAACGTTCGACAATGCTTGTAATATGTGTCATTGATACCGATAGAAAAAATGTGCCATTAATAAATAAGCGGTGGTGTTAGCAATAGGCCAGGTTTTGGTTGGTTGTGATAAGCTTGAGATTACAAAGTTTTAGAATTGCCCTAACCAGGAGTCTGTCTACCTGTTTACTTCAAATATTATTTAATATGGTGATCACGTTAACGCGTGTAAGAATATTATTGTGGCTTTTAAGTAGTTGGATACCCGTCTGTTTTGCTGGCACTACCATGAGCCAACTTAAATGTGTATGGGAATTTGGTCAATATAGGACTTATCCATCTTCATATTTTTTCTCCTTTTACAGAGAGAACAGCGTTGTCAAGAGCGTGAACTTGCTTCGGCAAAGAGGTCCGAATCAACACAAAACGTTATGCAAGGTTGAAGGAAGTCAAGATCAGATGACAAAGGAGAGAAAGAAAGGGAAAAAAGAAATATGACAAAGAAGCTTTGCATGAGTAGCTATTGATTTTCATGTTTATATATATATATATATATATATATATATATTGTTTGGAGCTTATATTCAGTATATTTTACTGCTGGGTATGTATGCTATAGGACACCAATCATTTAGAATAAAATCATGGTTGATCTGTCTCTAGCAAATAGTTCTCTTTGTGTTCTGTCTAGGCATTGCAATACTAGCTTTTGATCTACTTTCTGTCCTCAAATGATCGAACTGTGTGGGAAAAGTCATCCTCTTAATATGGTTAAAACTTTCTCAGATAGTTGAAAGATGCAGGGAACTTAAATAATTAAAATTTTCTCTTCCATTAGAATAGCCTTAATTTACGTTCAATACAGTTAGGAAGGTTCCACTCATGGCACTCACGGTTAGCCACCCACCTTTATTCAAGTAAAACAGAAGATGATCGTATAATGCTATAATGCGTTTTAAACATCAACTGTTTCTCTTAAATAAATAAAAACTTGTGGATTCAACTTCCGACCAAAACAGAAAGCATTCAACTTCCGACATTAAATGAATTTGGACTTTGGAGTGCCACGCAAATCAATTGTGTCCCTATCGTAGGATGGTGAGAAAGACCTACTTTTGATGATATGAGTCTCTAAATGCTCATTCATTTTGGTAGGCACTATTATTGCTAGTGCTACCTTCCATTCCTTCTTCTTGAGGGGCTTAATGTTTTAGTTTTACATCAATTTCGTAAGGGTAGTCAAGCTGTAGATCTTCTGGCGTCAGGGTGAAGAGGGGCGTAATATTTGTTATGAGTGTGATCAGGAGTTACCACTCCTTTTGAAAGGTATCATTTGGCTCGACAAACTGAGTCTTCCACGTATTCGTCTCTAGCCATTTTCATTTGAACGTTTGTGTGTACTAACTATGTTTTTCAGGTGGTTTAGGTTTTTATGTCTTTGCAATGAATTTTTTGGAGTTGTCCATGAACTTGTTTTTTATTGAAGTTTCCATGTTTTCATGCATGGGTTGGGGTATTTTATATATATTTATAACCCCCAGATATCGGGTTTTGTAACTGCGATTTTCCTCCACCACAAGTGAGGATAATCAATAAATAAAAAAAAAAAAAAAGTGAAGATAATCAATAAACTTGGAGTCCTAATTTTTTTATTACAAAAAAAAAGTGTCTAACTAAATTCTGTCACATTTTTAATTCGTTGGGCCTACACCTGACTTTAATACATATGGGATTGCATCATCTACAATCCTAAATTACTATTACTTATATATTGAGTAAATTTCATATTGGCTTCACTTAAAACTCCAGATGATGATTCTTTATGTTTGGGTCAAACTACTTGCTTAAGGTCCAAGTCATAGATAAGCTCATATTTTAAAATGTCTCGATACCATAATTAGAGCTCGTTGAAATTATTATAAAGAATATGAACATCCCCTCCCGAACAATGTGTGAATTCATGTTTCACCTTCCTATATTCGATTCAATATGGGGGGCAAGCCATTCATCATAGACAACATGATCAAGTTTCATATTTCTAGTCGAGTTTGATATTATTATTATTATTTATAACAATTCTATATATGTTTAAGTTGCATGATTCTATGCTCCAAAAGAATTATTCAAAGTTACAATTGGAGTTTCTTGAGATCATTGTAAAGAACAAGAATATCTCTCTCGAGTAATGCTAGATTCCTTTCTTACACTCAATTCAATATGGGATATTAGCGGCTTTTATCTCAATTTTATACTATCATTATGAATTTACATCAATGTTTTAGTATTATTGTGATTTTACATTAGACCTGTATTATTTATATATGTGTCTGTACATGAATACAATTGATTAACTTGAATCTGAGTAATCATTTAGGTGTAATTTGGATAGTGAGTTAAGATGAGATGAATTAAAATAAAAGTTGAAAGTCGAATAAAATATTATTTTTTAATATTATTATTGTTTTGAGATTTGAAAAAGTTAAATTATTCATTATATTTTATGTAATAATTTAAAAATATTATAATAATTAAATGAAATGAGTTATGATTAACTCTAAATACAAACAGGAGACTTGGTAACAAATTCACGGGTTGAATATCACAGAATGTGAATGTAAGTAGTAATTGCTTGTTGAAGCATTACTCTCATGTCCATCAATGCATATTTACCAGTTCTAACATTACCAAATTGAAATAAACCTATGGACCGACCTCATAACTAATAGTGGCTAAAGCTAGAAGATGAAAAATAAATCCGGATAAATAATGAAGAGGCCGCACATATGGATATAGATTTCAACGAGTACGTGACCCACCACTCATTTTCTACATTTTAGGTGCTAAGGTGTGTGTGCATATTGCATAATGTATGGGTGGGACCAAATTAATTTGAAAACCCCCAACAAAATAGATTTAAAATCAACGGATCATGTTCGTACCAACCGGAGGATCAAACTCGACCCGATCTGCTGCACATTATTGCCAAGATCAATTCCGTACAGAGAGCCATGTGTCAGGAACGTATAATCGACAATACGTGGGAATTGGAAAAGAATAATGATATTTATTATTTATTTTTTTTTATATTTGTTTTTTTTTATTTTATTTAATAATTAAGAAAGTAAATATTAAAAAAATTATATATATATTTTTAAATTTTTTTAATAATTAATGATGTTAAAAAAATAATAATAATAAAATTTAAAAATTAAAAAAAAACTTGAATAATAGATATGTAAATCCATTGAAAAAGAGAGATGCTAGGCTGCTCTCTAGCAGTGATTTATAAGAGTAGTTTAGGCAAAATTTATTTATTTTTAATTTATTTATTTATTTTTTAATGTTTTTAAATAATTTTAAAAAATAAAAAAATAGATCAATATACTAATAATTATTTACTTAATTAATAAGAAAAAAATTTTTAAAAAATTATATAATCAATCAAAATGAAGGACAGAATGAGAAAATATATTAACATCATTTATTAAAAAAAAAGTGATATTAGGCTGCCGTCCTTATTTTTTAATTTTTCCTTTTTATATTTTTTTAACATCTTTAGAATGTACGCTCGTGAGGTGGCGCGTGCGGTTGACGATGTTGAAGAGTCGGAGGTTTGGTTTCCTTCTGACATACATGTGTTTTTTTTTATTTAATAATCTTCTAACATACATGTTAAGATTACTAACTAGTGCACGCTTGGTCGTGCCACATGTGCTCTCCTTATCTACGCTAGCTTTTTCCCACTCGCATGTGCACCTGTCCCTTCCTACCCTCCCTCTTCGCCCTTTGCTTTCTCTCTCCGCATCTTCCCCTGCTTCGCCGCCTCGCCCTTACTTGTTCTGTTCCCTCGTGACTGTCTTTGTATAACAGCGGTCATTTGCGATTTTCCACTTTTTTTGTCCTGACCGTTGGATTGTAGGGGGAGAGGGATGTCTAACCCATAAATTGGTCCCTTTTTGTGACCATTTTATGCTCTTTATTTGGATCCCCAACTCGTAATCTTGTATTCATTATTATTATAATTATTATTATTAGTAACCCATTATACTTTTAAGACTCGTTTAAATAGTAAAATTAGATGATATAATTTTAAATGAATTAAATAAAATATTATTTTATACTATTATTATTATTTTAAGATTTAAAAAAATTAAATTATTTATTATATTTTATATAAAAATTTAAAAAAATTATAATAATAAGATCAGATAAAATGAGACGAAATCAGATGATTTTTATATCTAAGCGGGCCCTTAACTTTTTAAGACCACCGGAAAATGGCAGCTCAATTATTGGGTTTTAACTTTTGTGTTGGGGTTGCTCGAAATCAAGCCTCATATTAAGGTAGATGCTTGATTGCCAACTTTTGTGTTGGAATTTCCTTCGATTACCAATTTTTTATGACCAATAATAGAGGGAAATACATGATTGATGCTTGATTAACCCAACAAAAGCGCTGAGGTAACTCCAATTTGATTTATAGTGTCTGTTTAAATATCGGTAGGAAATGTTTATTATTTAATAAACATGCACGTAAATCGCTTTCAAAGTTTAATTTAGTGTAGCCTTATCTCAATTGGCTTTTCAATAAAAACTTTAATTTAGTGTTTTTTAAAAAAATAGACTTTTATTTATTTTTTTAACTACTTCAAATATATATATTTTTTTTTATAAATTTATCAAACATACAATTTTTTTTATTGAATAGAGTTTTTAGACTGTTAAAAGCTTTGTTTAAGCCACCAAACTTAAACCTAAACAGGCACTTAGCATTCCACCTTGTCAAGATTAATTATTGCATTAGAGTTTTTAGATTTTGTTGAACTTTGGATGAATTAAAGAGGAGCTTGGGGCCAAATTCTCTTGAGTTTATATTCGAATTATACGGTCTTTAATATTAAAAAATAATATAAAAAATGAATTATTAATATTTTTTAAATATTTAATATTGTCAAAACCTCAAGTAACAATAAATATTGCAAATTTTACTTCACGATCAATCGCTTTTTATTATAATATATAGGTAAAAAATATAACTAGATGAGCTTAAGATCCCGTTTGAATACATAAATAGTTTTATCTAATCTCATCACTATAATTTTTTCAAATTATCATATAAAATATAACAATCAATTTAATTTTTTTAAATTCTAAAATAATAATAATATTAAAAAATAATATTTTATTAAACTTTAATTTAAAATCATATCATGTTATCTTACTATCTAAACGGAACCTTAACATTAGATCTAGTCCCATCCCAACTTCAACTAACTTCAATTAACTTCCCTCCTCGAGTACGCTTCAAGCTTGAATGCTAATTAATGTTGTTTATCGTATCTCATGTTTAGGGGTGTAACTGGTCCGGTCTGGTCCGGTTTTGAATAAAATCTAGGACCGAATCGGTATGTACTGGTTTTGTATTTTTCAAAACCGATTACGCACCGGTTATCTTCCTAAACCGGTACTTTCGGTTTTACTAGTTTTCGGTCCGGTTTGGTTCGGTTTTTCGATTTTTTTAAAATGTAAGTTTCACAATTTATCATTAAAAATTTGTTTATAAAAAAAAATTTTTGATTTAAAAAAAAAACTGTTTTATACTTTTATTAATATATTAAACTATATAATTGTATTAATATTAGACAATTGGTATAGTTATAAGTTATATATTAGTATTAGTTAGAAACTTTTAGTGATTTAGTATTAACATTTTAAGTTATAATTTATAAATTATAATAAGAAATTATTTCATATATGAATATATATTATATATAAAATTTCACATAAAAATTTATAATTATACATTATATATAAAACTTATATATATTAATATTTAATATATAAAAAATATTTTGTATAAAACTTATATATAAAAATTTTATTTTTTATTTTTTTTAATCAACTGGTCCGGTCCGGTCCAAAAAATTCCAGAACCGGAACCGAACCGAAACCGGCCTGATTTTACATTTTAAAAACTGATTTCGGATCGGACCAATTTTTCGGTTTGAATTTACACCCCTACTCATATTACACAAAGTTGACTCGAGAGTCTAAACTCTAGTCGCAATGTTTTTTTTTTTTTTTAATTTTCTACGCAAACTTATGGATCATATTTATTATAATATACGATAATCCATGAGAAGCCCGTTCTTCACTCCAAAGCATCCCATAAAATCAAAAATTGAATGCGGGTGTACTCTATAAACCTACACAGTCGATGCATACTAGCAGACTCACCTCTCTCTCTCTCTCTCTCTAATCAACCTCTCACTGTCTCTGTCCTTGGCATTTAAACCCCTCTTAAGATAATGCAACTATATATATCTCCTCACTCTCTCTCTTCAGAAAATAAAGATAATACTTGTGCTGAGTTAAACGCTCTCACACTCAGACCTCTCTCTCTGGTTTTTGCTGCGGATCTCTGATGTCGAGCAATCACATTGGTTGCAACGGGGAAGCAGTGGCAGCGCCGGTGCTGACCTCGACCTCTTCGTTCAAGGCTCGAACAAAGAAGCCCAACGCCACCGCCTCCGGTGTCTTGTCGCGAGCTGGCTCCGACGTCGATGACATCATCACCTTCTTTCATGGCTCCGATCCCGTCCGCGTCGAGCTCAACCGTCTCGAGAACGAACTTCGAGGTTCCCGCCCTCTCTCTCTCTCTCGCGTTGTTTGTCCGGCTCAGAATTTTCTCTGTTATTTTTTCCTGGTAAAATTTGTTTGCATGCGCATTAGGCTAGCTGAAGACAAAGGTTGCAATCTCCTCGAGCTCAATGAAACTAGAATGGTTTGGAAGCATTTAATGGAGTTAGGAAGCCTTGCATTTTTCGTTTTGGTTACAGAATTTATTTCTAATTGTTTGATCAGGTGGCTATATTTTTCCTTCTTTGGCAACAGATAAAAAACTTTTCCCGGAAAACTTTATCCGGAGGAAGAAAAAAAAAGGAGAGAGATTGAGTCTAAATTCGACCAACCTTAAAAATAAAACTTCCATTAATGAAAGAACGGGGAAGATTCTTTCTCCTTCCTCTCTGATTAATATCTTGTCCAATGATAGAGTAAATTATTATAATTTTTTTTTTTTTTGTAATTTTGTGTATTTTGCATATCTGCTTTCATTATAAATTAGCATTGGTAAAACAAAACAAAAAAGCGCCTTTGTATATCGAGTGATGGTTGAGGTGGCCTGGTAAGTAAATTATCAGGCATTGCATTGTTGGAAAATGTCAACCCTCTCCTCTCGGTTCTCTCGTTTTTCTTTTCCTTGGTCGATCAGAGGTTGATTGGGGCATCAATTTTATGGAATTATGGTAAAGAGATATCATTGACAAAAGATTACTGGGAATGCAATCTGCATGACTCAGATTAATCAAGTTTCATAAAAAAAAGGTTCTCCAAGGACTTTTTTCTAAAACAATTATGCTTTCAAAACAAATGGAACATTGATGCGACGAACATGTAGCTAAGGCTTAGAGATATGATGGCAGAAAAATAAATTCTTTCTGAGTTACTTTTGATGGTATCATACTCTTCAAATGAAAACTGATCCACAAACTGTAACCACTAGTCTAATTGAAAATGTCGTTTGAAACCAACCTTGTTTCTACTTACTAAAGAGGACTCATGCCACGACTTTAGAGGTACTAGCAACATCTGCATGATATTCTAAAAGGACTAATCATTATTAAGGCATCCATAATTGACTATAGTCCAGCTTGATTTAGTATGTGCCGGATTTTTTTTCATGACCTCAGAACGTGTTAGTCTACATATGGTAGCTTAAAAATATTTTTCATCACAAAAGCTCCTTGAAAGCACTTTTGGGGTACCACACTTTCCCTTTCAAATCCTTAGGGGATGTTTGGGGAATGAGATGAGATGATAATTTTGTGAATGGTAGTAAGATGGTTTGTGAATAGTAGTGAGATAGTTTGAGTTAAGTATTTATTGGGTTTTGAGAAAAGGAGAGAAAAAGTTGAATAAAAAATATTATAAAGTTAAAATATTGTTAGAATACAATTTTTGTTTTGAGATTTGAAAATTTTAAATGTTTATTATTTTTTTTATGAAGATTTGAGAAAGTTGTAATGATTAGTTTGAAAGTGTTTGTGTTTGAATGATATTTGGAAAGGAATTGAGATGAGATGGAAATTGTTTCCAAACATCCAGTATCCTTGTCAGGAAAACCAATAACGTGTCATACTGTCCTTGAGCCACCTGCTATTATCAGGTTGGGTCTGATACCATTTCTCTTGAACAAGGATCACAAATCAGATGTTCACTATACCCTAAAGGACAAGTCACAACTTAAATCTCCCACTAAATAACCCATTTCAACCTTGCTGATGATTTGGAATGTAAAAGCATTAAACAAGCATGTGCTGAGTCCCATTGAATGGAAATCTTTTTTTTTTGGCACATCAGCTGCATAACCAGGTAGAATTATGAAAATATGTTTTTTGGCCAAAATTTGCTCCTCCCAGCATTCATTTTAACTTTTTTCATGTCTCTATATGTTGTTTGTGATTGCTTAGGCAGCCACTAAGTTCTTTTGCTACATGGAAAAATCATGTTAATGTGCAAACATAAATTTGTGTGTTCCCAGCACTGCCTAAATAAAGTTTTGTTGGTCATTCAAGCATTATTTGAAGAAATTGCAGTTGATTTAAACCATGGAGCGCCACTTTCCATTTCTTTGCCTTTACTTTTTGTCTTTTTTTGGAATTCTTTGTTTGGTGCTTGATTGAGATAAGAATGCTACTGGTATTCATGCTTCTAGGTCTTTATAAAATCAAATGTAAAATTGGATGCATGGTTCGTTTGAATAAATTTACAGATAAAGATCGGGAATTGGGAGACGCACTTGCAGAAGTCAAGTCCTTGAAGAACTCGGAGCGCCTCAAAGAGAAGGGAGTCGAAGAGGTGCTATTATATTAATATGGATTTCAAAGTTTATATATCACGGATATCAACCTAAATCAATTTTGCATACAACAACACGGCAGATGGAGCTATTTTCTCTGAGATGCATATTGTTGCCAACTTCCAATGCTCCAAATATGCATTAGTGGGTAATGATATATATTAGATAAGTGAGCAAAGGACATCAAAGTGATTTTGTCAGCCTTCTTTAATCACATAGCTTAGTAATATCATAAATATATATAAAAAAATGAAGAGCTGGTGCATAAATCTCAAACTTATCCAATAAGCATATGGTAAAAGACACTGTTATCAGTCATTGTTTGAAGTACCATCAATACATTTGATATATCCACAATGAATACCATATGGAGAGAATTAGGAAAAACAGTTGAAACAGTTGAGTCTTGTAGACAAAGTTATACCAAAACCCTGAAAAATTAAACCTTCACCAGACTCCTCCAAAATATGACAGTTGAACAGTAATGCACATGTAACCATTCATATCTATAAGATTCTCAGTATTATCTTTGAATTTCAGCTTACGGATGAGCTGAAAAAAGTGGATGAGAAGCTGAAAGCAACCGAAGCTCTTTTGGAGAGCAAGGTACTGCTTATGTCTCTTGTAGTCGCTTAATTAAAGTTTTATATTTTACAACCAAAAGAAAAAGTTATTTTTGTCCTCATTACAATGAGTATATCTTTATTCGTAGAACCTTGAGATCAAGAAGATAAATGATGAGAAAAAATCTGCATTGGCTGCACAATTTGCTGCTGAAGCCACACTTCGAAGAGTGCATGCTGCACAGAAGGATGACGAAATGCCTCCCATTGAGGCCATTATAACTCCACTAGAGGCAGAGCTTAAGCTGGCCAGGCTGGAGGTCTAATTTATTTTAACCTCGTAATTTTGTGACTTCATTTGGTTGTTTGTGGTCTTCATGTTTTACTTAGAACCACCAAGTTTCATGCATTTGCATATATCAGCATCTTAGAGAGAGTAATTAGGAATTTTCTGCCTCTGCATGATGCTTTGTCTTTAGGTAGCAAAGTTGCAAGATGACAATAGAGCGCTTGACCGGCTTACCAAATCCAAAGAGGCTGCTCTTCTCGAGGCTGAGAGAACTGTTCAGATTGCTATGGCTAAAGCATCTTTGGTTGATGATCTGCAAAACAAAAACCAGGAGCTAATGAAGCAGATTGAAATATGCCAGGTTTTTCTCTCATTCAATAACAGTCTATTTCAGAATATCCATGTAAATCAAGGCATACACTTACAGCTTGATTTGACATGTCTTGCTCACATATCAGGAGGAGAACAAAATCCTCGACAAAATGCATCGGCAGAAGGTTGCAGAGGTTGAAAAGCTAACCCAAACTGTTCGCGAGCTTGAGGAGGCTGTTTTGGCTGGTGGTGCTGCTGCTAATGCTGTGCGTGATTATCAACGAAAAGTGCAAGAGATGAATGTAATGACTGTTACTCTTGGAATTTTTAGTTCTTCCAAAAGACAGCTGGTAGTTGTTTTGAGTGTGTTAGAAGTGCTCCAAATTGAGTCTAACCTTCAGGCTTGCACTTAGGAGGAGAGAAAAACTTTGGAACGGGAGGTAGCTCGTGCAAAGGTTACTGCAAATCGTGTTGCCACTGTGGTTGCTAATGAATGGAAAGATGCCAATGACAAAGTGATGCCAGTTAAGCAATGGCTTGACGAAAGAAGATTTTTCCAGGCAAGTAATATGTGTTCAATGCCAGCTTACCATGTTCCTCGAATTAACTCTTTCAATTACCTAAATGCTGTGCAAATATCATTATTGTAAGATACTTCCAATAATCGTTAGAGCGTCCTACTCCTATAACTCACAAAGCTATTTTTTCCTTAGCTTTGAATATTCTTGAGACTATTTTCTGCTTTTAGCTTGTACTTTTATTGTATTGATTGCTTGAATAATCCTGGGAAAGGAGCCTTTTGAACTGACATCCAAACTTTTATTCTTATTATGATGTGCTTAATCCTCTCATAAAAAAAGGCGTGCTTAGTTATATAACGGTAGGTGACTTGGGATTCTTTCATGACACGTGGAGTAAACAGAGAGAGAGAGAACAGCTATTCTTATCTAGTTTGTATAAATAACCAGGATGTTGAAACAGTTCATTGGGATAAGACTCTGGGTAACGAATAGATAGACTACGTGAAATGCTAGTTGCAGATGTCACTTGTGTGATATAAAACTTTTGCATTTCAAGTCACGGACTAAATATAAGGTAGTTTGAGCACTGAATATGTTTTGCTTATTTCTGCAGGGAGAAATGCAACAGCTCCGAGATAAATTGGCAGTAGCTGAGCGGACTGCAAAAGCAGAAGCGCAACTTAAAGTGAGTAAGCTAACCTGTTCAATTACTTGCTGTAAAGCATTTCTCAACTTTTGATCTATTACTTGATTTCTTAGGAAAAATACCAAGTGCGATTTAAAGTTTTAGAGGAAAGGCTTAAAGCACCCAATGGTAATTCCCGCATTGCTTCCGAAGGAAGAAGCACAAGCAATGGGTCTTCAAGGCGTCAGTCTCTAGGTGGAGCCGAGAATTTCTCTAGATCATCCTCCAATGGGTTTTTATCAAAGAGAACACCAAATTCACAATATGGAACTCTCAGATCTAGTAATGCGAGCACATTATTAAAGCATGTTAAGATCTCATCTAGATCATTTGATGGTGGTAGTAGATCCCTGGATAGAGATAAGTTGATGCCAGTTGCAAGTGTGAATGATAATATGCCCACCAATACCAGCGATGAGACCCTAATTAGTGAAACGAACGGTACATATAAGGAGAGTGCAAATGGGACTCCAATTGAGAAAACGGACCCAGAACAGGAAGATTACGTTTCTGGAATGCTGTATGATATGTTACAGAAAGAGGTCATATCTCTGAGAAAAGCTTGCCATGAGAAAGATCAGACACTCAAGGACAAGGATGATGCAATTGAGGTTAGATGGTCTACCAGTTCATTTTATTTTGCGGCCTCTCAGACCCCTCATACTCTTGATGTATTCTGTTGTTTGTAATCTAAAATTAAGCAGATGTTGGCAAAAAAGGTTGATACATTGAACAAAGCAATGGAAATTGAGGCCAAAAAGATGCGAAGAGAAGTAGCTGCCATGGGAAAGGAAGTTTCTGCTATGCGTGTCAGCAAGGAGCATGATATGAGGGCTCGGCGCGTAATTGCTCCCAGAGGAGCTGTAAATAGTTCTCATTTAACTTCTGCAAGGTAAAGTTCTTACATGTGGAAAATTAAATCTGTTAGTATAGTTCCCTATTCCGTGTGAATGTGTGACAGACGCTCAGGAGCATATCCTTCTGTTTGGTAAGCCTCTTCAAATTCTACAAATATAGGTCAGGACTTGAATACAAATGCTGGTAGTATTAGTAGTATGAAATGTGTGACCCTGTCATTTTGAATCTTTGATGCTCCATAACTGCTGGTGCTTTAATAAAATGAGTAATTCTACATACAACTGTGAAATGTGTAAATGCTACGTAATCGCTTTGAAAGAGTGAGGTCTACTATTAAAAAATTAATTTTTTTCATGTGGGTCTCATGTTTTATTCACTTTTTTTAAAACGATTACGCGGCGGTTGCACAATTCACGGTTGCAAATATATTTTCTCTTTGTTTATTTCTACTCAAAATGGGTGATTATTGAACATAAGTTTTTTACTTCCGTAGATCATTTGGTTCATAAAAAGTTTGGGTTTACGGCAATGCGGCATGAGACTTCTCTATGTAGGTGCCATGTGCTTGTCCGGCTTGTCTGATACCAACACTTCTCTGACCTGTGTCCTGCACTTTTTAGCTTTATTCTCAATAGAAAAGAGTTAAAGAAAATGATATTCCCTTACACTAGGCCAAAATTTTCTAATGATAGTCTACGGACACGCGATTATATGTTTCTGTGAAGAGATCCATGGAGATAATGATATTATATCAAATTTGGATGTAGTTTTTGTTAGAACTATGGGAACTGATAGTATGATAGAGGAGCTTTTTAGGGGAGCTTTGTGAAGCACCAAGCAGACCATAACACATCAAAAGCGGTAGCACAATACTTGATAGGAGAAATGAGGTATCAAACATATCGTCAGGATTTTCTCACATGGTTGGGTATGCTACTCTCACTTTTATCAGAGAAGACAAAAATCGTAAAGAACGAGCATCATCCATAACAATGTTTCCGTCATCACAAATTGAGGAACTCTCGTCGTATTACCGACTTCCTGAGATAAAGATTCTTTAATGCATCTTGGGGAACAGGAAATGTGTCTTTTGGACATTTAAAGCTATGTAATATGATGCTTTCATAATGTTATTACATTGAAACCGTGTTGCACGTCCATGGCTGGTACTTTAGAGGTTTGTGATTTGGCACAGCGTTTGTCGAGGAGATTCTGTATCTCACAAATTGTTAAGAGCAATTACGACATAGGGAACTTCCAACATAAGATTACAACCATTTCTTTAACAAGTATACTTTGCTTCATATTTCAGGAATGCTGGAAACTCATAGGCAACTGAATCGAGTCCGTGACGAGAAATTGACCAGAAAAGGACTCCTTTTAGTTCCTGAGCCCTTCAGTCTTATTATATATATATATATATATATATATATATATATTGTATGGGTTTGTCTTGATTTTTTGTCCTCCTACCAGTCCCATATATTTAAACTGTATCAGCCGGGTGGCCAAGATGTAAAGAACTGACAGTAGGTTTTCCAGGAATTCATCCTGTCCTGTATATGTGCTCTACTAATGTTATTCTGAAGCAATATTCTCAAAGGGTGCCGTGAAATTCCGTAAAGGGGTTTGTCTGATCCACTTTTTACTCCCTCGGGGCATTGATCTTATTATACTTTGAAACTTTGTGTACGCCAAATTGTATATTGGAATGGAACTGTTTCGTTTGTAAGATACACTTTCGTTTCAAGAAAATTTCATAAAAGGGAAATGATCTGTAGTCTCTGTCTGTACAGAACTTATATGACAAAAACTTACTTTTTAATGGTGGGGGCTTCACTATTTTTCAAATGGATTATTGCTATTATACTTTCCTAGTTATATCGTTCACTTTATCCCATTTACGTGGCATGATCATATGGTGTTATGCTAATGCGGTTTATTAAAAAGAATTAAAAACAAAATGGAGTCTGAAAATATAAAAAGAGGAAGATTGAAACTTTAGGTTTCCTTTATCCCTTTAATGTTTATGTTTTTAATTTATAATTTACGTGCAACTACATAGTGGTGCTATATCAATGAGGTAAAGTGAGTGGTATAACTGAAGCAATATAGTAGCATTTCTCTAAAAATATACTTTCCAATTTGCTCATTTTGATACTAAAAAGAAAAAGAAAGAAGACAATTTTAACTGTCAATTTTTAAAATAGAGGAAAACTCACATTTTATGTTTCAACTTTCAAATTGGAAATTTAAGTGATAATTTCTATAGTTTGGAGGTTATATTAGAGAATTCTTTTGGGGAGATTCACATTACTAATTATAATTTGGAGGGGGGATTTGGATATCCTGTAGTGTAAATAAAACACACTAATATCTTTAAGAAAAATTATACTCATCATCTTTACAGCACATCACATATAATTTTTTTTTTTTACTAAATGTGTAATATATGGATAATAAATAGAAGAATTTAATTATTTTAAGAATAATAAAAAAAGTGTAATATGTGATATGTGAAGATGATGAGTAACAAAATTTTATTTTTAATTACTAAGGATTTAGAGAGAAGTAATTAAGGTTGCGTAGTGAGAACACTCTACTGCTATTTATTATTTTATTATTATTTTTTACTACTATTCAATATTTTTTTATTATTATTTAAAGAATATCTAACATCACCTTCCTTATTTTTTATTACTACACTCTGTACAACATTTAAAAAAGAAAAATTCTAAACATAAGCCTCACATCTTGCACACCACCTAAAAAACATATGAATTTACTTTTTTACCTTTATATTTTATATTGAATTGAAATATGAAATATGAGGATAAAAAAGTAAAATTACATATTTTAAAATGGTGTGTAGGGGTGTGAGATTTTTGTGTAGCACAATTTCTTAAAAAATATGTGATTTTATTTCTTTATTTTTATGTTTCATATTTATAAAAGAATAAATTCACATACTTTTAAGTAGTATGCATGAGTACGAGAATTATGTATAGAATTTTTCATCTAAACACCTAGGGTTTTGGTTTGTGTTAATGGGATGGTGCCGCTCCAAAAAGGAGTTTGAATTTTTTCTAATCTATAATCCTCAAGAGACGAGAGAAAAGGAGCACGGAGATGTGGAAAATAGAAGGAAGGAACTTGTGATAGAGTATTATGATGGCGCTTCCTTTTCTCAGGCCCTCGTCTCCTTATCACCTCTACTACTCTCTCCGACTACGTTTCATGGCGTCTCGCTTCCTCTCTTCCTCTTCTCTCCATTCTTCTTCTTATCCTTCTCAGTTGTCTTCTTCTTCTTCTGTCGTTTTCTCTTGTCCGGCCCCCTTCTTCAAGCCTTCAAGGTATAAATATTGCTGCTCTACCCATCTCTCTCTCTCTCCTCGTCTGCTGTTGTGGTTTATTTTAGCGTTCTTAGAAGCACTCGAAGGGGCTTGGTTTAACCGAGTGAAAATGGTTGCTGTATTAGGCTCAGCTTTAGTTGAAAGTAATTTTGTTTACTCGGCAAGCCAACAGAGGTTTTAAGGAGGGGGGGGTGTATTATGAAAGAAAAATCCAAATACAAAATTAGGATTGCAAACTTTGGTTTCATTTTGTTTCTCTTGCATTTCCTGTGGACTCAAATGGATTTTTTTTTTTTTTTTTGGGGTGTTATTAGATAGTGGCTTCATTCTACTCACCATCTGTGATATTTTTTGTTCTTGTTGTGACAGGACCAATTTTCCATTGAGAAGGATCTCGATTCGCTTTGTTACGCGAAATGCGGTGTCTCTGAGAGCTTTCATGTCGACGAGTACAGCTGACGCTCTACAAGAAAGTGCCAACTCAAAAGCTTACGGGTCTGATCAAATTCAGGTAATTTTATTGGGTACTGAAATTTAAGTTTTTTTATTTATTTATTACATATTGTACACTTGGGCGCTTCTTGTTGTTGGAAATGGTCTTTGAATATTAGCTTGATGATATAATTTTGTTGTTGGAAGGCTTTGACTTTCACATAAAAAAGTCCTGGTTTTGGCTCATGCTTGTTGTCTTATGAATATAGGTACTGCAAGGCTTAGACCCTGTTAGAAAAAGGCCAGGGATGTATATTGGAAGCACAGGACCTCGTGGTTTACACCATCTGGTATCTCTTTTCACACTTTCGTTTCTGTAGCACCTGTACTAAAAAAGAAGAAATCGAGGTTTCCATGTTCATTGGGTGTTCTCGTTCAGGTTTATGAAATATTAGATAATGCTGTTGATGAGGCTCAAGCGGGATTTGCTTCAAAGATAGATGTTATTCTGCATGCAGATGGTTCTGTGAGCATCACTGACAATGGTCGTGGGGTATGTTTTGACTAAGTGTGAATGCCCTGCCATTTTTGTTGCTCTATTAATGATTGGCATGACATAAGAATGCATTACCTTTTAGAACTGGATTAGAAAAAATTTGTAGTGTTAACCTGAAACTGGGGCTTGGTGGGTCTATTTCTCCCCTGATTACATGTAAATCTATCCCTGGTTTAGGACAAGCTAATGGTTCTAAGCGTTTTCCCAATGATTATACATTGTTTGAAAAAATGGCTTTCCAATAATCTTCTTAAGAATTATGTGGTATTTATGCCAGGTTTTAATATGTTTTTCTACTGATATCACTTGTTTTATTGTTTCACGTGTACACTGCAGATTCCTACAGATTTGCATCCAGTTACAAAGAAATCTGCATTGGAGACTGTGTTGACGGTATTTTAGAATATATTGACAATTTTTACACGAGACTTCCGTTTTGAGCTTAGTGTGTAATCTGCTTCATACCAACTAATTTCTAAGGGTTTTTTTTTCTTAGATTGATATAGACATCGTAGAGTTAAATGTGAATTGGGGAGCTTTCAAATTTCAAATTATTTTAATTACCGGCTAAAAGAATGTATGTGCTTTGATGTGGTGATGACATTGTTATGATTATGTCACTTTTCCCAGCATATACGATATGCCACTCTTTTTTGTATATTTATCCATTTTGCCCTCGTACAATATCGTATGAGATTCTAGAACCTATGTTGGTGATTGTCCTGCAGTTCTATTTTTGACTGCCTTAAGAATTGTCCTTGTGGCGATCTCTTCTTGGTTTCAGACCAAGAAACATATGACCAGCTTGAGAAGTCATTTCCTGATTCAAGTGTGTTTATTTCTTTGCTCTTTATTAGCCGTACTGGGGTGCCTGTGGAGGTCCTCCTCCACTTTTTGTAATCTTTTTTTAAATTAATTCTATTTTACCCATAAATAACTTATGTTGTTGGCAATCTGAAACTAGAAAGTCAGGATCATGTTCTACTCATTACGAAAAAAGGAAAGAAAGTCAGCATATTGTTCTATATACAACTTAAAATTTTTGAAAAGTAATAAAACATTATGAAAAAGCACAAAAAGGGCAACCCAAATGCACATATGCACTTAAAATAAATGAAGAAAGATCCATTCTAGTCCACTGCTTGTCTGCATGTAAAGTTTGATATTAATTTTTATACATCACCTTTTCCATAGGACTGCCTAGCTTCATAAGCCATGTTTTAGTTGATTGTTCAAATAATTTTTTTGTATAGGTAAAAGAAATTGTACTAATATAATAGGAAATAGGCGTAGCCTAAGTACACAGAACATATACAAGAGAAGACACCTAGTCAAGAACTAGAAATACATATAAGAAGTTCCTTAAAACTAAATCCATTGAAATCTATAGCAAAGCCCATGACATTAGTGTGTTGAAGAAGAGGCATCTAAGTTCATCCACTGAGCATTCCTTCTCCTCAAAGTTTTGATCATTCCTTTCCCTCCGAATACACCACAGTAGACATATGGGAACCATCTTCCATATTGCTGCAATTTGCGGAATGCCGTACAGGTCTCTCCATGCTAGCCCCACTCTACTGAAGATATCATCCCATAGATCTCTAGCCACCTCATAATGAAGAAACAAATGATCCACTATCTCTCCACTTCTCCTACACATGCAACAGAAGTCAATTATTACGATCCATCTTTTCCTCAGGTTGTCCTTGGTCAGAATCTTCTCCAAAGAAGCTGTCCAAACGAAGAAAGTGACCTTAAGAGGAAACAGATTGTGTTGCTGACTAGTAATGACCTCATAGAATGAGCGGGCAGAGAATTTTTCAGGAAGGGATCCAAACAATCTTACCGCTTCCTCCATCCCTAGCTCTATAGAATATAACAAATCAAAGAAAGCGGAGAATACACCAATTTCCCATTCGTGGGTTGCTCTGATAAAACCGAGATTCCACTGCAAAGAACCTTTAGAAATTCCCAATAACTCAGCCACCGAAGCTTCCTTCTCATGCGCTATCCTGAACATTGCTGGGAAAGAGTCAATCGTAATTTTTCATTTTACACAGAGTGTTATATTTCCATTGTACTTCATTATTCTAATTTATTTGCATTATCTTGAATATACCAAACAAATAAACTTTCACTTCCATTTTTCTCTTGCTGAACTCCCAATAGTTTTTTTTTTGATACGTAATAATTTATTCAAGAAATAGGCATAAGCTCAAGTACACAGGACGTATACAAAAGAAACACCTACAACTTCCACAAACGAAAAGAAACTACACGCCAGAAAACTAAAACAAGTGCAGAAAATTATCCTCCATTACAAACACTTTAACCCAAGAACTCAAAGTACTCGAGAAAAAATCCCTAAGATCTCCCAATGAGCGTTCTTTATCTTTGAAGCATCTCCCATTTCTTTCAATCCAAATGCACCACATAAGACAAGAGGCATCATCTTCCAAACTCTCACCGCCTTCTTACAGCCCTTCAAACCCTTCCAATAAATCCACCACTTCTCTAGGCATTACCCAATGTAAACCTGTCCAACTCAAAACCTTAGTCCACAAGAATCTTGACACTTCGCAGTGAAGAAAAATATGATTTACAGATTCTCCTGCCCTTTTACACATGACACACCAATCAGCTATAAACAAACCTCTCCTTCTAAGATTATCAGTAGTCAATACTTTACCCAAAGAAGCCACCCAACAGAAAAAAGCAACCTTACTGGGAACTTTCACTTTCCATATACTTTTCCAAGGAAAAACACAACTACTATGACTTGACAAAAATCTGTAATAAGATGAAACTTAGCATTTCCAGCAGGGATCCACACCATGCTATCCTCTCTTTCAAGCGCCAACTTTGAACTGTAGAGTTTAACCAGCAGAGCCTTAACTTCATCCACCTCCCAATCATTGACATCCCTTTCAAAAATGATATTCCATTCAACCTGGTTATTATTACTGCAGTAAGAATCATAAATAGATACATTCTGATCCCTGGCAATTCTGAAAATTGAAGGAAAAACCAGCTTAAGAGCAGTATCCCCACACCACAAATCATGCCAAAAGAGAATCCTCTTACCATCTCCCACCTTCAATCGAAATTATTGGAGAAGGAATCCCAACCTTTTCTAATAAGTTTCCACAAACTAACCCCATAAGCACCACCGGCAGCTTTAGAACACCACCCTCCCCACAAACTTCCATATTTCACTTCTATCACATTTTTCCATAGGGCTTTACTCTCCAAATGATATCTCCAAAGCCATTTTCCAAATAAAGCTCTATTAAAAACCCTTAAATCTTTTATCCCCAAACCACCACGATCCAGTGGTTGACAAACCTTCTTCCAACTAACCAAGTGAAACTTCTTTTCCTCACCATAGCCTCCCCATAAGAAATTTCGAAATAAACTCTCAATCCTCTTTTCAACGCTTGCCGGAAGAGGAAAAAGATAAAGGAAATAGGTGGGAAGGTTGGACAAAGTACTCTTTATAAGAGTTAGTTTTCCCCCCTTAGACAGATAGATCCTCTTCCAACTTGCTAACCTCCTTTCAATTTTTTCAATCACCCCATCCCATATATTGACAGCTTTAAAAGAGGCTCCCAAAGGAAGCCCAAGATACCTCAAAGGCAAAGAAGAGATTCTGCACCCCAGTAAATTATCCAGGTCTGATAAATTCTGAACATCACCCACAGGAACAATTTCAGACTTCGACAAATTAACTCTTAACCTCGAAGCAGCTTCGAAACATAGCAAAAGTGCACTTAAAACACGAAAATTATCCGAATCAGGTTCACTAAAAATCAAAGAATCGTCAGCAAATAACAAATGAGAGATCCTTAAACAATTCCTAGTCTCATTACCCACCACAAAACTGGACAGCAGATTACCCTCCACAGCCCTCTCAATCATTCTACTCAAAGCTTCCATAACCATAACAAAAAGAAAGGGGGAGATGGGATCGCCTTGCCCCAAACCGCGAGAACTACAAAAGAAACCAGCCGGTTCACCATTCACCAATATAGAAAATTTTGAAGTCGAAACACAATGCTTAATCCACGAGCTCCATTTAGCACCAAAACCAAATCTCCTCAGTAAATAAATAAGAAAATCCCAGCTTACATGATCGTAAGCCTTTTCCATATCCAATTTAATAAGAATCCCAGCTTTCCCCACCTTCAACCTACTCTCCAAACATTCATTAGCAATTAATATAGAATCTAAGATCTGCCTTCCTCTCACAAAAGCATTTTGAGATGGTGAAATAATCCTCTCCATCACCCTACTCAAACGATTTGCCAGCACCTTAGAAATAATTTTATAAATACCATTCACCAGACTAATAGGCCTAAAATCTCTTATCTCCACAGCCCCTGCCTTCTTTGGAATAAGAGCAATGAAAGTAGCATTCAAGCTCTTCTCAAACCTCCTATACGAATGAAACTCAGCAAACACCTTCATGATATCATCTCTAACAACGTTCCACCAATCTTGAAAAAAAGCCAAAGTGAACCCATCTGGACCCGGAGCCTTATCCTTATCCATACCCTTTACCACATCTAGAATTTCATCTTCTTCAAACTCTCTTTCCAACCACACAACATCCAACTGCTCTATAGAATTAAAAGCAAGACTGTCCAGTTTTGGTCTCCAAGAGAAATTTTCTGAAAACAGCTGCTCATAAAAATTCACAATGTGGGCCTTAACATCTTCTTGATCCGTAATCAACCTATCCCCATCACGAAGGACCTCAATCGCATTATATCTTCTATGAGAATTTGCCATTTGATGAAAAAATTTAGAACAACTATCCCCCTCCTTCAGCCACAACACCCTCGATTTTTGCCTCCGTGAAATCTCTTCCATCAAGGCTAAGGAGAGGTTTGGATTCAGAGATGAGTTGAGATAGATTGAGATGGTTTGTGAATAGTAGAATAAAAGTTGAATTATTTATTATATTTGGTGTAGGAATTTGGGAAAGTTGTTTTGGGATTTGAAAAAGTTGAATTGTTTATTATATTTTGTGTGGAAATTTGAGAAAGTTGTAATAATGAGTTGAGACGAGTTGAGGCGGGTTTTGATCCAAACCTCTCCTAAATTTTCCAGTTCAGAAACCACCCCTAATTTTCTGGTTCTTTCCTCTTCCGATAACAACCCTTTCACCTCCTTTTCTTCCAAAAATTGCTTCTCCTCTATAAGCCGCTTCCTCTTGGTATCCAACAACCCAAACTCCTCTTTATTCCATCTCACCAAGTCTTTCTTAAGATATTTCAACTTTGTAGCTAGAACAAAGCTAGGAGTGCCAGTAACATTATAGGAATTCCACCAGCCTCTAACCTTTTCCCCAAAACCTTCAACCTTAAGCCACATGTTCTCAAATTTAAAATAACTTCTTCTCGCAATACCACCACAATCCAACATAATGGGAAAGTGATCGGAACACAGTCTTGGCAAAATTTTCTGCATTAAACCCGAAAAGTGAGCTTCCCAAGAAGACGAGACCAGAAACCTATCCAACCTAGAAGATCTGCCATTAGACCAAGAATAATCTCCTCCCACCAAGGCAAATCTATCAAATTTAAATAAAAAATTAAATCTGAAAAATTAGCCATAGCACTTGAAAAATATGAATCCCCTGACCTCTCATTAGGAAACCGAGTAAGATTAAAGTCCCATACAAAACACAAAGGCAAATTCCACCAACTGCACACACCCGACATTTCTTCCCATAAATGAATCCTCCTACTATCCACGTTAGGGCCATAAACCCCAGCAAACGCCCACTCAAACCCATCCTCAATATTCTTAAAATGACAAGCCACCAAGAATTCCTCCACAAAATGATCCACCCGCTCCACCGCCCTCCTATTCCACAATATAATGATACCACCCGAGGCCCCATTAGAGACCAGCTCTACCCAACCCACACTACTACAGTTCCACAAACTCTGAACTATGGCTATATTCACAAATTTCAGCTTGGTTTCTTGAAGGCAAAGAACATCAGCCTTCCATTGACGCAGCCAATATTTCACCCTTAAACGCTTCCTATAATCATTTAAACCCCAAACATTCCAAGAAATGATTTTGGGTTTCATGACAAACCAGTGACAGCCCTTTCCTTACCTTTTTCCCTCCAAACACTCCCATCCTTAGACTTATAGGTGATAGAACACTCCAACCTTTTAAGTTCCCTCTCCTTTTTTGCAGCAGATTTAGCCAAATCAGGTTGACCCGCTTCAATAGCAATTAAAAGAGCTCTGAACTGTTCATCATAACCATTACAAGAAATCCCCACAACATCTCTGATCTCTCAACCTTCCTCAGAACCCAATCAGAAGAGTTACAAGGCCATTCAAGGCCTGGATTCAAATAACTCAAAGGGACAGGATCACCATCCTCATCAGATCCTAAAATCTCCCCTGACTCACACGAAACAGAGTCTTCCCCTCCCCCCAACGCCACCTGTAAATCAGAATTGTTTAGAAGAGTACAGGGTACCACTTCCACAGAAGAAACTAATCCTTTTACCCCATCATAACACTCCTCCAAAACCCCAGCTCTAGCATCGCCAGCCAAACTAATCCTTTTACCCCATCATAACTTCCAATAGTATATTAGAAAATTATCCAGCCAACTACATGTGTTTGATAGCTTTGGATGTTCTTCTATTTTTTGATACAATTCTGAATAATCAACCTATTTTGTTGGACTTTCAAGGAGCTGAATACATTTGACGAATGTAAGAGAGTGTATTTGGAGTGTTAGAAGTATCATAGTTTTAGGTTTCATGAACGTTTATTATATCTCAATTTCAAACTCTAATAATAGTTCTAATAAAATTTGCTTCATTGTGTTTCTTGAGCCATTTTTACTATGATCTTTTTTCTTTTAATAGTTCTGACTGTGATGCAAAATCTGCATACATATCAAAATCTGCAGGTACTTCATGCAGGTGGCAAATTTGGTGGTTCCAGTAGTGGATATTCTGTGTCAGGTGGTTTGCACGGTGTGGGTTTATCTGTCGTTAATGCCTTGTCTGAGGTCTGCATTGTCTTCTCTTCTAACTTCTTTTAGTTGCTATTTTCTCTTAAAGTATATATATTTGAGTCATCATTTAAGTTGTCTTGAGGACAGTTAATTACCTTAAAGCAATGGGTCAAGTTTTCAAATATATATATATATATATATATATATATGACTGGGATCAAGTTTTCAAATGTCTTCCTTTTCTTTTGACCATCCAAAGGGGAAAAACACTTCTGATCTTTGAAAAAAATAATTGTTAATTCACTACATCCAGTTAAGGCGGTTTACAACTTAAAAATATGAATCAAAGCTTTTTGTTATTTTCACATAATGATGAATTCAGCTTTCAAGTGTTTTCAGATTATACTTTGTAAACATAAAAGGAATATAAACATATAAAACAATGTTCAAACTGAAAGGGATGCAGGTGAGCAATCATATTTTCTCACCTTGACATATTCTCAAGGTGATGGCGAAGCTTTCAGGATTTCTCCTTTAATTGAGTTCTCATCGCATTTTATGTCGTCCATTGACTATGTTTGGGGTTTTCAGCTGTGGCTATCAGTATGCAGGACACTCAATTATGATATTTTACTTTACAGGCACTAGAAGTTACCATTTGGCGTGATGGAAGGGACTACCAGCAAAAATATTCTCGCGGGAAGCCTGTGACAACTCTAACAGCTCAAGTGCTTCCACCTGAATTGAAAGATCATCAAGGAACACGCATCAGATTTTGGCCAGACAAACAAGGTTTTCCTTGACCCTCTGAGCCCATATGTATTTAGTGGTTACATTATTGTAATTTAGACTTCATTATAATTAGAACAGTGATTTACATATGCTTTGTTTGACTCTGGACTACTCATGACAGTATTCACTACTGCTATTCAGTTTGACTACAACACAATAGCTGGAAGAATTAGGGAGCTAGCTTTTCTCAACCCTATGGTAAATCATAGCTTTTAATTTGGTGAATCGATGTTTCCTACATAAAATTATTTATTTTTCATCTGAAGTGTTTTAGATTTATTCATGGATCTTTATGTGGGCCATGTGGTATATTGGTGGCAATATGGAGTTTCTCTGTTTCTTCATTCTTCTCAGCTTACTATCTCCTGCGGCTTGACCTTTGCAGCTTACCATCACTCTTAAAAAAGAGGATAATGATTCCGAGAAGAACCAGTATAATGAGTACTACTATGCTGGGGGGTTGGTTGAATATGTGAGATGGCTAAATACTGATAAGGTATGCTTTACCTCTTACTACCACCATTTCTCTTGCAGTGAGCACTTAGCCATTGTTTTGGTGTAGGACTCCATCTGTTGAGATACAAATTGAACCTCCTATAATAAACACACACACATTCAGTTTTTTGAACCCCTTATATAAAACTGTCCTTATCATTCGTATAGGCTATATGTATATTTGTATGGATACTTGTGTTTCATGGAATCCCAAATGAGTGGAGCAGATGTGTTGGAATACCAGAATTTCACCAGATCCCCGCTGACATTACAAAGTTCCAATTTGTATCCATGGCGTCAGTTAATTATGATTTAACATACATATAATTACACTGAGAATATTTATGTCAAGAATGTAATTTTTTAGCTACCAGTGTGTCTAAACGTTTGAGTGTGGCCCTCTTTAACGAGGTAGCTTTTGGTTACCACTAGATTGCAGCTCATAAGGTCTGTGGTAATTAGGATAATCTGGTAACAGTATTATTACTCTGTTTTTATTTATTCAATTGGTTGTTATGAAATTGTGATATCTGTGGTTTGTTGATGCGCACTTTTTTGTGAAGATGGTTGACTGACGATTATTTGCTTTAGAAACCGCTTCATGATGTCGTGGGTTTCAGAAAAGAAAGTGATGGCATCACAATTGATGTAGCTCTCCAATGGTAAATCATTTATGTCCTTATCCACATGCATTTGTATGTAGTGGTGTTCATTCTTTCAGTAAGGAACAAAAAGAGATAAAAGGCTACCTCTTTCAATCTTTTCCTTTTTATTTCGGGGCCGGGGGTTAACCTCTAGTCTTTCTGTTAAATGGAATTAGCATGGAAGTGTCGAATTTAAGAGTGCTTATTTATATGTCAAAGCAATCCATATAGGAGTACAAGTGTTATTGGGATAATATTATGTAAATTGTTTATAATCATTGCCCATATTGATCCCGTGATATGATTGGGCTAATTTATTCTACAAGGTGTTCCGATGCGTATTCAGATACGATGCTGGGATATGCTAACAGTATTCGTACAGTTGATGGAGGCACCCATATAGAGGGTACAAAGGCTTCTTTGACACGAACCCTAAATAACCTTGGGAAGAAGTCAAAGATTATCAAGGTGCATATTTTCTATATTACTGTCAAGGAGTTGTCTCCGGCCATACCAACAAGCTCTAATTGTTTCATTCCTTTTCTATTATTCTTTTGGAAAGTCCCAATCTTTCTATTGCCCCCGCTCCAGGGGTGGGGTTTTGAAACTTGTATGGAACTTACCTATCAGACCCCATCAATCATTGAGGAGTTGAGAGACTAGAATTTCTGTTGCACTTGTCGGGTCAGATAGTTTGACATTAGCTCTGCCTTAAAAAAAAATACTGGGGTAAATCAGATGGATTGCGTTTCTAACTGTATATGTGAAGGACTTCTCATGTTATGTATGAACTTCTAAAGATTTTCTCCTCTTTTTTTTTTTTTTTTTTTTTCCTACAAGTATTTCTCCTGCCCTTCATCTAATAAAAATTCCTAAATTCCCTTCTTCCACAATATGTGAAAATACACAATGGCTTGTACAAACTAACAATGGTCAGTTGTCACTATAGAAAAAACTGTTCTGCTTGTATCGTGCCGGCTCTCAGACAAAAGTGCGTCTCCTCTCAAAATTTTGAGATGGAGGGCCATTTTTTAGCTCCTAACTGTAACTAGGTGTTCTCATTTGTATACTTCCTGTGTACTTGGGCTACGCCTATTTACTTGATTCAAAAAAACTTTATTTTACTTAAAAAAAAGTAAGAGATGGAGGGTGGGGTCATAGGCTCAATCCTGTGCTGGTTTATTCAATTTATTCAATAAGTTGAAGTGACCCATTGAAAAAGCTATTCTGCTAGTATCATCTAGGAAATGCTTGTCCCTTAGACAAGTTTCAGTATATTGCAAATATAAGATTTTAATGTCATTGCTCAAGTGAGCCATTCATATAAACACGAGTAGATGCTATGTTGAAACTAGCTAAAAGTTTCAGTACTGAAACATTGTCTGTTTCCTTCCAGGATAAGGATATTGCTTTAAGTGGTGAACATGTAAGGGAGGGTTTAACGTGTGTGGTCTCAGTCAAGGTTCCAAATCCAGAGTTTGAAGGACAAACAAAGGTAGCTATCTTATAATTATCTAAATTGAGTACTGATGGCTCATATTGTTGTTTTGGACGCATTGATGTTTGTATCATTCCTTTATGAGCAATGCTGCATATAGTCGTGGAGTCTGCAAGCACCGTGCAATCCTTTTGAAAAAGAGTAGGTCTCACTATTAAAATATTAGTTTTTTATTATTTGAGTCCCATATTTACTCACTTTTTTCGAAGTGATTGCACGGCGCTTGCACATTTCACGACTGCAAATATCATTTCTCTTCCTTTATTTTCCCATGGTTACTGTTATCTTACTACACTGGTTGTTCTGTGTGTTTCCAAAAGACAAGGTTGGGAAATCCAGAGGTGCGAAAAGTGGTTGATCAATCTATTCAAGAGTATCTTACTGAATACTTAGAGTTACATCCAGATATACTTGATTCGATACTTTCCAAGTCTCTAAATGCTCTAAAGGTACTGTTTTTGCAAGTCAAAACACTACTTTGATATGGTTGCAATTTTACTAACCAAAATGTTCTGTTACTCTATAAGTTCACAATTGACATATCTTGAAACTCAGACTTGTGTCTATTGTTTTCTTTTGTAGGCAGCTCTGGCGGCAAAGAGGGCAAGGGAATTGGTGAGACAAAAGAGTGTATTACGATCGTCATCTCTTCCTGGAAAGCTAGCCGATTGCTCATCCACAAATCCTGAAGAATCGGGTATGTTTTTTTCCTTGGAATCAATTTGATATTAATGATTATGAGATTGTTGTTAAAGGCTTTTTAATTGTAATTTTCCATTTCAACTAGTGTTTCTTACTCTATTTTAACCGGTCTTATCATATCAAAAATTTAGTAATCAATGTCAGCGCGATCATGTTTCTTATAAAAAAAAATGGCAATAACTAGGTTGAGTGACTAGACATCTGTTCAAAGAGCTATATCTTTTTAATGTCAGCAACATAATGTCAATAGTTATTCTGAATATTCTGATATTGAACTCAATAATGTTTAATCATTTCTCTCTTCTCCAGTTCTTCAGGTTTTCTTTTCCTTTGCTCTCAGTTTCTTTTTAATGATTTAACTTGTTTGTTGACTTGCATGTGAATCACATCTTTGCTTCTGTAGAATTGTTTGAACAGGTTATCTTTTCTTGATTTTTCTGTCTAGAAAGCTGCTTGTTTTTGTCGGAAAATCTGCTTTGGTACTTGCATTAGTCTTTCTTTTTTCCTGCTTTTAGTTTCTTCCAAGAGATTGAACTTGCTAGGAAAACGTTTTGTATAGTTTTAGCATTTAAAATTCAATCGTAGTCCTTTTAAAAAAATTCAATCTTAGTTATTGTGCCTCTGCAGAGATCTTTATAGTTGAAGGAGATTCAGCCGGCGGAAGTGCAAAGCAAGGTCGTGATAGGCGCTTTCAGGTCAAGTTTAGCTACTCCTAGTTGCTAGTTTGGCAATCTTCATATCATTCAATCTAGGAGCTATTGTTCAAGGCTTCAAGCTTGTTGATGACAATCACTTAGAAAGTTCATATTCTTTTCCTCGGAAAGAAATTAAGAAGAATTTCACAATTAAGATTTGTTTAATTTTGGCATTCTGTTTTTTCTTCGTAGAACACCATTACAAAAGTAAAAATGATGAGAAAAGAAAAGTTCCTAAAGATTGAAGGCGCGGAAAGACAATGCTATTAGTGGAAGCAAACATTAGTCTTCTTGAAAGAAACCATTTATCACAGAGCTTATTCCTACCATTACAGCTGCTCTACAACTGTTGCCTCCACCACCTACTAGACCACGAAACCTTTCACTTCTTTTCACATAGTTCTGTCATTACCATCACCCCTAGCCCTCACGCCCTGTAGAGGATGGAGTATTGGACTGCACTTTGATCTATTTTCTATTTTTTTTAAGCATATTTTCTTCCAATAATATCACAAATAATTATTGGTGCAGGCTATTCTTCCTTTGAGGGGTAAGATTCTGAACATTGAAAGAAAGGATGAGGCGGCAATGTACAAAAACGAAGAGATTCAAAATCTCATTCTTGGTCTTGGACTTGGAGTAAAGGTTACAATTCATTTTTATTATTATTTTTTTATGTCTTTCTTTGCCTGAATACTTCACATTTCACAATAAAAAACATCACAAGAATAAAATATAGAAAATGGAGAGAAATATAAAGAGAATGAGATTTTAGCGTCTTTAATTCTCCAAATCTCATCTAACTCCGAAGAGAATCTTGTCAGGCCTCAATATTCTCCTCACTTTGTTACTTTATCCTCATACACACACCCAGATCTGGTAAATAAAATGAAAAAACTTCTCTCTTTGAGGATGAACTGAACATGATGTCACAAAAATTGATGAACTGATTAGCCAGGCATCCTGTACATAATTTTTTTTTTTCGTTTCAGGGGGAGGACTTCAAAAAGGAGGCTCTTCGATATCATAAGATTATCATCTTAACAGATGCTGATGTAGATGGTGCACACATCCGAACATTGCTGTTGACATTTTTCTTCAGATATCAGGTATGAAATGTGATAATTTTCTGCATTTTTTTTTTTGTTATAATAAAGGAAAAGAAAAGAAGAAACATCACCTCCAAATGCTCTATAATTCAATCTAAATATGAACTTGATGAGTAGTTCTTACATGCAGAGAGCCTTATTTGATGAAGGTTGCATATATGTTGGTGTTCCACCCCTTTACAAGGTTTGCCTTCCTATGCTGGAACCGCGCATCTATTTTGAATAATCAAGTTAAGTTTCCGTTGTCTTTTTTCTGAAATGAGCAGGTTGAAAGGGGGAAGCAAGCATACTACTGCTATGATGATTCTGAGCTGAGAAAGCTTCAGAAGTCTTTCCCTCCAAATGCATCATACAACATTCAGAGGTTCAAAGGTAATTAAAGTCCATATTTTGTATGGTGATTGCATCAGAGGGAAGTCTTTGCCTCTGATCGGTAGTGTTTAGGATCCACCATTAGTTATTACCTTCCAACTTGGTATGTGCTCAAGTTTGACATAATATTGCCCTTCGAGTTAGCTATTTTCTTATACAACTGTAGAGTATAATTTTGAGAGATAGAGAGAGAGAGATGCAATTCATGCTTCATTTTCTTGATGGGAAGTCTGGAAAATGAATTTTCAGGTGATGTTGGGTACCTATTATATCTTGATTGTGATGTTATTTAAGTGTATCTTTTTTGTTGTGCTCCGCTCCCTGTGAAAATAGGGAATGTAGTGTAAGGGAGCCCCGTTTTCTGCAATGTCAAAGCAATGTATCATTCCTATTTTATCTATTTTGAGTTTGCAAGTTTTGAGGATTTTCCATACGGGGAAAAATGAATGAAGCATGATGTATAGGAACATTAAAAAATAGTTAAATCTGCCTCGCAGCAAGAGGCCAGGTCATGGGAGGGCAAAAAAAAACTTAAGAACATTGGTGTAATGCAGGCCTGGGAGAGATGATGCCTGTGCAATTATGGAATACAACAATGGATCCAGAGCAAAGGCTGCTAAAGCAGTTAGTGGTTGAAGATGCTGCTGAGGCAAATGTTGTATTTTCCTCCCTTATGGGTTCCCGGGTAAGTAGATCTCACATATGGGTATGTTTTAGTTTTTTATGATAAAGTGAAGATGTTTAGCTGTTTATGGCTTGTGAAGCTCTCAGTTAAATGGTCAACTTTTTACATTTTACTCATTTTAAAAAAATGTAAATTAAGATGGCGTTTTGACCTTCTGTAATTTTCGAGATGCTTGCAGCTCTTTGTGTCTGTCGGTTTCACTCTGAAACACAAAATCTGAATGAATTGACTTCTATTGACTTGTGCACTAATTATAAGAGGATATGTTTGATTAAATGACATGACTTGCGATTTTGTATCACCTGCTAGCTCAAAGGTTGTTAATTTTCTCCACTCCACTGATTCCTGTTCTATCCTGTGGAAGTTAAATTGTTCTACTTTTGTCATAGGTGGATGTCCGGAAGGAACTAATACAGAAATCTGCAAGCATGATTAACCTTGACCAGCTGGATATTTGAAGGTGTCTTGTGTACAAGCGTCAATACTGCATGCGATAAGATGGAGAGAAGGATGGAAACTCGTTTACTGTGTTAACAGTGGTAACGCAAAGGGATTGTGGTGCAGCTTCTAATTGTGATCGACACAAGGCATTCAGTTTTCTTGATCTTTGGGCCAAAATTCGTGATAATTGCTCTTCTTTTGGGTGTGGGAGGGAAATATAGATAGGTGGATGGATGGGAAGTTTTGCCTCAGTGTAAACATACTGTTTGTTGTCCACATGCTATGGGTTTGATTCGAATGTTGTACTATTTTTACATTTTCTTTTTCCAAGTTGGATTAGCTAGAGAGCAAACAAGACCGACTTATGTGCCTTATTCAGTAGTTTATTATGTTCGACAATCTTATCCAACAGATAATTACATTTTTTTTTTAAAATTCTATAGCACAAATATTAGATGCTAAACTTAGAAGGATCCTTATGATAGGGCTGTGGTATGATTATACACTAGGCAGTGGTATTATTAATATATGGGCAAGGCTGTCGTAGCATTAGGCCAGCATGAGAAATGGGATATTCCATTCCGGAAAATAATTTACACAACATTTTTAACTACACTTTACACAACTGAGCGATATTTTTGTAAAACATCTTCTAAAAGTAATATTATTTTACAAAAATATCTTCATTTTACCACATTGTTGTGCAATGTGTTGTGTGAATCATTACTCATTCTTTTAAAATATCCAAATCCTCTAGCAGAGAGAGTGAGAGCATACCAAAACTAGGTAAAGGGTTTTTTGGTTCACGTTGCTATTTTTGGGAGTTGGAAGAAGGGTGTGAACTTAATAATATCAAAGACCTTAAAATGACTAACAAATGCCATCAATGATCAAACTGAGTGTCCAAATTTCAGTAAGAGCTTCTTTGCGAGTGGATCACAAAGCACGCAACACTTGTCATGTAAGCTCCTTTCCTAAACCCCCTCGGAATAACTTATTTTTTTATTTTTTTTTTTTTTAGCAATTTTGGTATTTTGTCTAAACGATTATCTGAAGTCTCCTGCTATGATCTGTTAAATTCTATGGTTGAAACTAAAAACTATGATTAGTACATAGCAATATGTCCAAGATCAGGGACCAGGCTGGGTTGAGTTTCTGAAGCACGAAGCTGGTGTGAAGAAGTTTATATAATCAAGGAATTATGCTTTGATACTTGGGTCCATGGACACATTAGATCGTTTGCTAACGGGAAGATCTGTCTGATGCAGTTGGAATATGAAATGTTGGAAATCCCCCTTTCTATATAGATCGGAAGTAAGCCATTTTGAGAGGTTATGCGTTATAGTTCATTGACACTTCTGGGAACTCCAATGGCTTCCCAACTAGGAAGCCAAATCACAATTGATCGAAGGCACCTTCCACCAACATTTCAATAAACTTAAGGTACGTAAAATATATGTTATTTGCCAATGCCAACAAACAGAGAATGCATGAAATTGGAAGAACAGCCAATTATGAGTGATTAGTCCCCTTCTTTGAGAAGTTTTTGGTTAAACGATATTAAAATCTCTCAGATTTTTAATGAAGGTCTCTCCAATGGTGGAGCCAGTCTTTACAAATACAGCAGGATAACCTATTGGAGCTTCTACCGAAGCTTCACAACCTTGTTCTCTAAATAGTTTTCCGGTCCAGATATGTTGCCAATCACAACGTTCTCCCACTGGAAAATAGACCTTAACGTTCTTCTTGCCTTTGTCTAGGACAGGCACCACTAGGATCTCGGTACCGACCAAGAATTGTTGGTAAATCAAGCTATGAACATGATCATCTTCTGGGTAGTGAAGAAATAGGTGGCGGCAAACTGGCAGACCTTTTTGAGCAGCTTCCTGTTATCAAAAAAATATTACCCCATGGGAACGTTTGGCTAAATTTACTCCCCCAATTGGAAAATAAATTATTATCTATTGAGTTCTGGTAATACCTTTACAAGTTGAATTCTGTAAAACTTCCATGCTCTGTATACTTGAGCAAAACGAGCAAATTGTGATAAGGTATGGTGGTTTGAGTAGAATTGACTATTGCAGGATGGCTTGTTACCCTGCTCAGAAAAAACAGGCAGATGGCAGTTATTCATGAGATTCTACCTCTTATGGTCTTCGGGTGAAAGAATCAAAGATGTTGGTTTAAAACCACCTACAACTATATATAGAAGGGCTTTAACTGAACGTACACTTGAGCTGAGTAACATTTTTTAATTTTAGCTCCTATGTCATGTTAAAGCTGAGTTTCATAGGTATAAACAATTCCTAATGTTCAGAAAGGAAAATAAAAAATAAAAAATAAAGGATTGGAGAAAGAAACAAAATATAGACTATTTGCAATTTTAACATTCTTAAAAGGATTACCTTTGGGAATGTGCTTTTTTGTATGCACAAGCCTGAGGTTTGAATTTCAACCTTATGTAAAACCTACATCGTTTTTGTATTCCATTTTTCATTTTTACGCTTGTATATAATGAATAGGATAAAAAGACAAAACTTATGTATGTTGTGTAATAATGTGTCAGGGTTTTGAAACTTACTTCATGGGTCCGGAAGACTGTGGTGAAAGCATTTAGCTCCATCCAACGTAAAAGCAACTCTTCACTTCTTCTATACCTGATAAACGGTAAGTTTACTGCACAGTAGCCTCCAATATCGCTGTGGTTAAAAGCATACCCTGAAAGTCCACTGCTCAATAGACCAGTAACAGCACTCTTTATCCCATCATTAGCCTGCCAACTTACCATTTGGTCTCCTTCCCAAAATAGCATCCCCCATTTGGGACTATTTCTGAAACCAGCTCTCATGAAGAAAACTAGGGCTTCTTTTGGGTCTTCTTTCACCTTACCCGCACGGTTCCTTTTCCATTCTTCCACAAACTCACTGTTTATTTGGGCCCATAGCTCAGGGTACCTATTATGTGCCGAAATAGGATCTTCACCTGAAATGGTTAGTTTGATAAATTATCAGGATATTTGAATTCATGAAGAATAATCAAGGAAAAATACACCAAGAATATTGGTTATTACCACTTAAACGATTGCACACCAATTTACCTATATGCTAACCCTTCCTTTGGATTGGGACACGATATATTTTCTTATTATTTCAATGAAGTGATAATTCTCTTTTTCATTCTTTTGGGGTTGGGATGCTGACAGCCTCAGAACCATGTAAGTTGAAAATGTTGATATTAAGGTCATGGCACTTTGTTGAAAAGCCCATGGATTTGGATTGCCTTCATGACTTGTAAGTCTTGCACGATAACATTATATCATGGAGATGTAGTTTACTAGTTTGTCATGTGTATGTAGGGAAACCTACAGGATATGGAAAGCGTGATGGGAAAAATTAGCATTTGAAGTTTTGAACCCTTATCAAAAACTATGAGAAAAACATGACAGACTAACCTAATACATTCCCTTTTTGTGGAAAAATCAGTTGCGGAAGATAGTTTCCCTAGCAATTCTATTAAATGCCTGAAGACTATCATTGTCAAGAGATGCATAAAAAATAAAAATAAAAAACTCCTCCCACCAAAAAAAAGTTTAGAAGAGGAAAAATACCAAAGTCACTATATTGTTGTTTCAGCTTTGGGTGTTGAAAGTAGCAGATATCTTTCTTCTCTCTAATTACAAGATGCCAAAATCAGCTGTGCTTAATGTGGTTCATTTTGGCGAGAATGCAAGTGCCAGACATTTGAAGACCAAGAGAGGACCCTGACAGAGTTAAAAGGCACAATATTTAGCACTCTCTATCTTTGGATAGCTGCTCACAACAGTTCCCAATTCTCCACCTTTAAGTTTTTAGATTTGAAAAAATTTGGCTATTTTTCGTGTTCTCCTAGTTGGGTGTATCCTACTAGTACAGAAAAAAACAAAAATCAGCTATGAAGACCTAGGATGAAGAACATAATCATTCTATATTGTAAGTAGCTAAAAGCAGGAGCCAGTAAGTAGAAGCTTGCCACTTGGCATTGACCTCTTAGATCTCGTTACATGAGAACGGTGGGCTATGGGATTCTTGAGAAAATGAATTTACTTCATTCTTTTGTTATATCACTTGGAATCACAAGAACCCATTAATTAGAAAAAAATTACCCTGACCTTATATTGAGTTTTTTTAAATATAATTTCAAATTTAAGACCTGAATAGAGGGTGGCATCCACAGGCAGGCCTTCACCAAAATCAGCCATCCATCCTCGGACTCCATCATCCACCATTTCTTGTAAAATTTGTTTGAACCAACTAGCAGTATTTGGGTGTGTCAAATCCAACATCCCAACATCAAAAGCTGTATTTGGAACCATGTATGGTTGTCCTTGCTTATCTTTTACCAAGATGTCCAAGCTCTTTGCCTCCTCAAAAAGGTTTCTCCTTCTGTTTGGCTTCTCGTGAATCTGTCAGATAAAGTGGAAAACTCTCAATCTAGCACCAATTGCAGCACAGCTTTTTTCTGTACAAGGGGGTCTGCCATCATTTTACTTCTAGGATAGAAATGTGATCGATGATATCAAACAATCAATTTGGATTTTTCATGTTTGTAATGGCATTACCCCTCGTACTGTGATGAAGTGCACTACAACTAATTGCAGGAATTACGATAGGATTTATTATGAATAGCATAAGTGAGAAAGTTCTTCACCGGAGCTAGACAAGGATTGCAGTATGTCATCACTTTGATATGCTGAACACTTAGGTCTTGAACTAGTTGTTGCCATCCCCAGTACCTTTCTGTATCCACTTCCCAGTTCCACCAGAGTTGTGATCCAATCAATGTCTCCCTCTGCCCCACCCAATCCTATTCAACAGATTGCTACATAATATAAATCAACTCAAATGGATGCTTGCAAATATAACCATATATTGTTTTAGACAATCTTTCGAATACTGAAAATCTTCAGTGGCGAAAGCCTAATTTAGATGTTTCAAAAGTTGTCTCCTTACTGATGTGGGTGTCGAGATTTTCTGAGTAGTTGTTGAAATGATTTTTTTTTTTTTTAAATACAGAAAAAAATACCTCAACAGTTTCAAGTGGTTTAAGCATGTTAAGAGACCTGCATAAGGCTGCATTACCTGGAGCCAAAATGCTGAAATGGGAACATTGTAGGTCCTTAGCCCATCCCATGTATGGCGAACAGTTTCTGTGCCACCTTGTATTCCAACCACAGCACCAGATATTATCCACTCAGGAAGCTCAGGAGGCCTCCCAATGGTTTCAGTAAAATGTTCAATGAGCTCAGAAGGTGAGTTCCCATGCAAAATCCGTCCTTGAACGGAAGACCCGTGTATCTGCAATCTCCAGCATACAGAAAATGGGAAACTGCAGGTTTAAGATCTTGAATGAGCCCATTATGTATTAAGAAAACAATCCAGTTCCTTGTCAACTCTTCTAATTTACCGCCAGGAAAACATTACAGTCGAGCATTTTAAGGCCATCTTTTTATTCATTGATTTGGTAGTGAACCAATGTATGAGTGCAATATGGTTTTTAGTATGGCTTCATGTAAGTATGCGTCTTCCTTAATAACAAGCATTGCTTCTTCCAAGCCAAAAGGTTCAGTTTCTGCTTACAATTGAAATTTTTACTTTTCCAATGCCCTTCCAAAAAATATTACAGCATTCTCCTGATTGATATCCGAATTCCTTTAGTCAATAGAAAAGAGTATCTGAATCACTTTGACTCAAACAAATATACAATTTTAGGTTTTCATTATGGCTGTAAGATCCACCATACCTGAATTTGAACTCTATCATGCCTCGTTAGATCGAACACGGAATAATCATATCCTTCAAGGTAAAGAGACCTCATTTTGGACGTCATATAGAATGGAGAAGGAGCATAAGTTGTACTATAATCACCACCAGCCCTGCAATAAGGAAAAACTGTTTCAATTTTACACGTGCTATACAGGTCAAGCATAAGGTGGTGAAAGAGCTATTTTTTTTCATCTACCTATAGCTAACCAAGTTAGCTGCAAAAGTAATTGGTTGATCCCCTCTTCCGATGCCTTGTTCTTGAACGAAAATAGGTACCCGTTTGCCTTTGAAATTTACGTGTGAGAACTGCTCCCCAAAACCATAGAATCTTTCATTTGCTTCACTCGAATAGGTCAAGCAGACCCTGTTGAACTGCGCGGATTCTGAAACTCTCAACTCTTCTATTTCCTCCTCTGCTGAGGAAACTATGACATACCCTCTCGGCCTTGAAATGTACCAACAGAAACCAAGCATCCGTTTCTTTATCAGCCCCAGCCTCCGCCTAAACCTCCGGTATCTTCCTGAAACTGTTGAGGAGGGTTTTGGGTATAGCTTAAAGTTTGATTGCCCGAGCATCACTTGGAAACCAATCTGATTACTGTTCTTCTGCTCAAACAAAACCCAATACCTCGCAGAAGTTGAAGGTTCCTTGTCCTCGAATTGTATTTCTGCAGCAGTTCCGTCTTTCCAAAATTGCCTTTTATTTTTCTTCATGCTGAAAATCGAACCAGTTATTAGCAAAATAGGGAATTTGGTGCCATTCATACCTTTTTTCTGCTCAAACCACGGATACCCAGATGGGGAATCTTGATATTTACCCTCTAAAGAACGATCAAACTTATCGATCACTCTTATGTCCTCTATGGTTTGATCATTACAAACCAAATGAACATCTCCATCTTTCACAACAAAAGATCCCCTGCTTTCCTCCACCTCCGTTTCGGCTAATGCAGCAGACACAAAGGCTTGGCCCGGTATGGTAGACCATATGGATCTAGAAGGACTTGATTGATGATAAATTGAGATATAACCACCATGGTTGGAGCTCCAAAGAATCTGGAAGTCCTCCCCGATCGAGAAGATTTGGCGTGAAGGCACTCTTTTGGAATTGAAAAACAGAGTTCCTCGGATGGAAGGTAGGCCTGTTGGGGTCGACGGGAAAGGGTTATTAAGGTGTTTGTGGTGTTTTTTGGTGATTTTAAGGGCTGCCATGTCGAGATCAACGAGAGAGCTGACCCATGCAATCTTATTTATATCTCCTAAATCTGAAATTTTTTTATGTAAAATCCTTTTCCTGAAAGATGAAGAAAACTCTCTCTCTCTCTCTCTATCTCCTGACTCAGCTGTCCTCATTTACTGATATTTATCTTATGATGTTAGATGTGTTATATTTCACTTATGTCCCCATCAATTCAAATATTTTGTTTTGAAAAATACTCTAGTCTGTAATCACAAAATAATTATATAAATTAATATAGTTTGATGTAGTTTATCAAATTATAAAATTAAATTTTATTATAAAATAGTTTTAACGAATTAAATAAAATCATATATCATTTTATAAAATTATTTTTGTATAAGCATTACCCATATTTTAATTATGGAGCCAACTTCTTCCCAACTTAATGAAAGGTTGCAGTTTCAGATATCCTTTAGGATTCTCTTTTGCTATCATGATAACCTCTTCTCTCAATTTTCTTTACTTTGCATATTTGTCTCTCATCGCCCTTTTTATTTGGCACTTTATGTCCCCTTCAATTACAAAAGACTACTTCGACAATTTGGATAAATGATTTTGATTTTAAAATTATTTTTGAGTTTCTTATTTCTAAGTTTAAAGTGAGAGAAATAGATTTCATGATATCTATTGAGAATTTAACTGTCTAAAAAAATTCACTCCAACTGTTATTATAAAGTTGCAGGATCCACTTTCTTGAATGCAGGTTTTGTGAGGTGGCATGCCCAAAAAGGTTTGGTACGCTGTCATGATTTGCATGAACACTTCCTTGCCTTTCTCCCATTAGGTACGTGGGATCTATCCACCATTTGCAGTGCTGTTCTTACTAGATCAAGATCTCTTGTGCCAAACGCATACTCTTTTACAGTCATATATATATATATATATATATATATATATATACATAGTGTGTGTGTGTGAGAGAGAGTGAGAGAGAGAGAGAGATGAATTGGATAGGATTAAGTTGTGTCAAATTGCTCAGTGACAAGGAGAAGCCTTAAAGGCAAGAAATCCCCCTTCAATACGGACAAGATGCACCAATAACGTAACCCGGCATCCCGCAAGGAATGACCAACCCTATGCAAAGCAACGAGTTGGGCTGCACAAATGACAGCTTACTTTAAAAGATTGCAAGGGAATCGAATTAGAATATTGCTTATGTGTCTTTTTTTTAAAGTTTTTTTTATATAAAATTTTTAATAATTTTAAATATTTTTAAAAAATAAAAAAATTCACAATATTATTAAAAAATACTTTCTTTAAGGAAATATTTTTTAATGATTATTATTTTTTTTTACTTTCTAATTAAGGAAGTGTTTTTAATGATGTTCTAAATTTATTTTATTTTTTAAAAATATTTAAAAATGATAAAAAAATTTATATAAAAAATAACTTTAAAAAAACACACAAAAACATATGAAAACACATGCTATAGCTCTAGCGGGAGCCCCCATTGGGAGCTAGAGCATCGTCCATTGAATTATTATAGCCCAACAGATAGTGAAAGTGTTACATTTCATCTCATTATTATAATTTTTTTAAAATTTTTACACAAAATATAATAAACAATTCAATTTTTTCAAATAAAAAATAATAATATTCTAACAATATTTTATTCAATTTTTAACTTTTATTTAAAATTATTTAATCTCATCTCACTATCCAAACGGACCATAGTCTTCAAAACATAGTTTAAAAAAATAGATATATAAAATACAATAACTCTCATCGATGTTAACAAACATTTTAGTTTTATTTCAAATCTAAGAATACTGCTTTTAGGTGTGTTTTAATGTTAAGTTTAGTAGGTATTGTTTATTCTTTATTTTTCTTTAATTTCAAAATTAGGAATTTCTTTTAATGAAATATATAAAATACAATAAGCTTTCATATGCTACGTTTATAAATCTCCTATTATGATGTATTAATCACATAGGATAAACTACAAGATGTACCATCTGGAGTTATTCTCACTCTGTTGACTGTATAGGTACCGTACCACAATGATTTAATTAATTTGTATGAATATTATTATCACCTTTCATTAATTAGAAATTACTTGATATATTTTTATTTTGCAAAAAGAAATAAGAATATCATCTTGTTTTTGAATCGAGAATAATAATATTTTTACAACTATTTTATAAATTTATTTTACAATTAACTTATATAATATTTTCATTTCATTAAAAATACTAAATTTTTTTTATTTAGTTTCAAATTTTACATAATTAATTTTAATTTAAAACAAAATTATGAAAATGATTACAAGTGTATGATTGCAGCTCTTTCAACCAAAAACTTGGCCTCACATCTTGTGCCTCGAGGAGTGGGGGTTGGATTTGTCGTAAACCAAACCCAAAGCGTAGTGTTCCAATGAGGGGACATGGAGTTATTGATGGTTATATGCTAGAAATCGGCCACGAGTCCTTGCACGGGCTAACAAAGTCAACAATACAAACTACAAAATAATGGCACAATACTGACAAGATCTTAGCATCCCTCACTCAAACTCAAAAGGGTAGCAACAAACTTCCCATGCTATATCTAAAATCTCCAATCATACCAGCACTCCAATGACTAAAGTGTATGGATACACCATCTTAAGATGTGAAAATTTCCAAACACAACAATATAATAGTAAGAACATGATAATCCAAAATTATCAACCTACAAATTTATATTGTTGCAACAGTATATAAAAAGTTGACATTACAGTGGCTAGAGCGACCTGAAAGGAACAACAAGGACACAAGTTCATCAGTCAAGCAAATCTGACACAGGTGTCTTCCTAAAAGCATCAACCTGTGCCAATTGGGCTGCCAAAGATCTGTTTGGGAATATATTATCTGCCTTCATCCTCTCCCTAAATCCGTAAGCTGGCACCTTAGCATTTACATAAGCCTCCATTAGAGCTTGGAACTGCCGCATACGAGACACATAACCAGCCTGTCTCATCCTATGAAACATTTTTTCTGAATTATGGATATCACCCCTCTTAGCAAACTGTTCCATAATAACCATGAAGGAGCTGAACATTGGCTTCATCTCGTTCTGTTGGGTTGCCTTCTGCAAGATGGAAGCAGCCTTTTCCACCTCCCCTGCCTGCACATAGAGCTTTACAAGTGCATCCCATGTCAATGGACCAATCCTACACCCACTATCCGCCATTCGCTTGATAAGATCCTTGCCCTTGTCAAGCATCTTATGATTTGCATACACCCTCAGAAGCACGGAGTAATGCTTCGACGTAAGCGTATTCCATGTTTTCAACACCCTTTCAAAAACTGCCTCCGCTTCTTTAATCTTGTTCAATCTTCCCAATGCATCAATAGCAGCCATGCACTCATCCAGACGAGGATTTGACTCGCATGCCTTCCAAACTCTACTCACCTCATCAGCCTTTCCCAGCTGTGCATAAAGAGGAAGTAACACTTGGCAAACCCAACGATTTTTTAAGTTGTCCCCTTCCATCTCCTTTAACATTGCCTCAGCTTTTTCTTTAAGTCCGCTTGAGACATAATGCTTAGCTACGATGGACTGTGTATGAATGTCAGGTTCCAAGCCTTCAGCCTTCATTGTCTCGACAATTTGATCCATACCAGTTATGTCATTGGACTGGCCTTTGGCGTCTATTAAGACCTTATAAGTGAACAGAGTGGGCTTGACATTTTCTTTCTCCATTAATAATAATACATCGGCTATTTTCTTCTTGTCAAGCCTCTTGTAGAGTAGAAGCAACTGGTTGCAAGCAAATGATGTAATTGGGAAGTTTAGGTCCTTCATTTTATTGAATATCTCTTCGGCTTTCTTAGTGTTGTTAGCAGTGGAACAGTTTGCCAGCAGGGTTCGGTAGATTACCTCCCCTCTGAAGGATTTTGGGATCTTGCCAATGTAGTTCTCTGCCTGCTGGAGGCCACGTACCTTGGCAATCAAATCAAGGCGAGAAGCATAATCTCTCTCAACAAAGTCAAGATGCTTATTTGTTTCCAGCCACTCTGAAAGCTGCAAAACCAATGAAGAATTGCCTCAAGTCCACAACTAATGCCATTATAGAACTAGAAATAGAAACTAATATACGCCATAGGTGCCAGTAGATACTACCAATAGAATATTTTTGCCGTTTTGATAAGTACTTACCAATAGAATATTAACATTCTTTTCTCGACATTTAGGAGTTGTTTGGGAAAGAATCTCATCTCATCTCATCTCATCTCATTTCAAAAGTTCTCATAATTTTATTCTCAAACATCACTCAAATACACACTTTTAATTTCAAATTTTCAACTTTTTCATCTAATTATTACAACTTTTTCCCAAACTCCCAAACAAAACACAAAAAATAATAATACTTTTTCAAATTTTAAAATAAAAATTATATTAAAATTTTATATTTTAACAATATAATATTTTTATTCAACTTCTCTCTCATTTCTCAAAACCCAATAAAACATTTTAAATCAAACCATTTCACTACTATTCACCAACTATTTCACTACTATTCACAAACTATTTCACATCAATTCATAGAATTCTTATCTCATCTCATTTCCCAAACATCCCCTTAATGGTAGAACAAAACTGAAACAAAAATGAAAACAAAAATTAGCAGTCCAACTAAAACATGGATAGATGAGAGCCAAGGTTCCTATGGATGTTCTAGTCGCTTAATTCATCCTCGAACTCATATTTATGACTTCAATGCCCAATCTTTCTATTATGCAGACTTAGGGCTCGTTTGGCTATTGAAACATCTCATCTCATCATTCAAACATCACTCAAACACAAACATTTTTCAATTTCAAATCTTCAACTTTTTCATTTAATCATTATCTAATCATTACAACTTTTTCAAAGTTTCAAATAAAACACAAAAAGCAATTCAACTTTTCAAATCTCAGAACAAAAATAATATTATAACAATATTATAATTTTATAATATTTTTATTCAACTTTTTCTCTCTTCTTTCCCAAAACTCCATAAAACATCTTAACTCAAACCATTTTATTACTATTTACAAACCATTTCACTTCTATTAACAGATTTTTCATCTCATTTTATTTCATCTTAACATCCAAACAAGGCCTTAACAAATGGACTCTAAACAATAAGAACTCGATAGTTTGTCAAGCCAAAATGGTTCTTTCAGACTGACATAATAAAGGTCGATACTGAGTATAGAAACAGAAGACATTCACACATCTTTTGCCCAGTTAAACGCCATAGACCATGCAACCGCAATAGGTCTTTTACTGAGTTAAACCCTAGACCCATGTAACACCCCAACGTCACATGGATCGGATAAATCATCGGCTTTTTCACCTATGAGATGTGATCCCTAGATATTGTTTGCAGCTAAGGAGTTCGAACCTTAGCTCAAGGGGGAGCATACCCCTAAGACCAAAGCCCTTACCACTTGGGCTAAACCCTATGGGTCAAATTACAGTAAGTATATCACTTAGACACTCATATGGGAATAGACCCATGTCCACATGCTCCACCCCTGGCCTAGAAAATGGATAGTGGAAGCAATCTCATCAATCCTGCTGATCTCATGCTACAACATAGTTCGACAAATAAGGGAGAGAGAAACAGTAAAGAATCCTGCAGCATGATATTGGCCCTAAAGTAATGCATTGAGAGTAACTATTTAGCTCTCAACCATTTTCTGTAAGTAACTTACTTATTGAAAAAAGTAGCCAATAGCATAATACCAATCCTTCACTGTTATTGGGCGCTTCCTCAAATTGACCATCATTAAAATACTCTCTAGCGTTGCTGTCCAAATAAGAAATGCCACTAAATGGCGCTCTAACCTTTCAAATACTTCAAATGAAAATCAACTACCAACAGTTCTAAAAAATTTGAAATGCAACTTACATTCCATTTCAAAACTCTATGGAGAACTTAAAAAAAAACAAAACTCTATGGAGAAAGATCTAACTATTAAAATTTGACGCCTTATTTTCTGCGTACTGTATTTAATATCTAAGACACTACAAATTCATATTTAGAAACAATTATTAGTACAATTAACTGCTGCTATTTTTTCCCCTAATCAGTACAATGACCTGCTAGTTTGACTATTTAAGTCCATAAATATGAGGTATGAGAACAAGGTAAAACAATTCCCCGTGCTAGCTAATTTTAAGTGAATACAAACGGACATAAATTTACCTGCAATGCCCTCCCATACATCCGGCGTCTACGAAGATTAAGCATGGCCAGTGAGATCTCTGCCCGACTCAATTCATTCCCTTGCTCAACCCACTTATCAAGTGTGCTATGAAAAGATGAACCTGAAGCAGCCAAGATGGCTTTGAACAGTGCTGATTGAGACTTTTTCCTAGGTGTCTTTTTCTCACTTGGGTCAGTCTCAGTGTCTGATAACTCCAGCTCAATTTGAGAAGCCTCTTCAACATCATCATCAGGTTCGGAAGTTAATTCATCATCATCCTCTACGTCTTGATTTACCTCGGCACTAGAAGGTGTCTCAAGTTCAGAGAAACCATCTTCCAAGTCATCCTCTCCGCTACTTTTTGCACCAGCTTGTGAAGAAAAACTGTGTCTACCAACAAAGAACTTTAAAGAATCATATGTTGGGTGGCAAAATCTTTTCAGAGGTTGAAATCTATCATATGGCTCTCGAGGAGACTCAAGGGTACCAGTCTCGACATCCTCTATACAAGTACTTGGCATTTCTACTTTCACACAAGAAACATGAGAAGTTCCTATGCTGAACCCTCGGCTCCTGAAAACAGGAAGAAACAAATAAATAATCAATCAAATCGCACAATATCAACAAGAGAAGCATGAATAATAGAAATTTTATTCAATTGCAGGGTTTGTTGTTAAAGAGTTTTTAAACGATATCATAATAATTAAGAGAGTAGATATCATTAAATATGGAAGTGGGAATATGATAAGGATACTGGTAGGTGGTATATGGAATCCCACATTGCTTGGGAATGAGAAGTTTTTGCTCTTTATAAGGTTGCAATGGAGCCCCAATTGTATCATTGACTAATAATTTTGGAGTATAGGTCATGTGGATTGGGCCTTCCATTAGGATGTTACAAATGGTATCAGAGCCTATCACAACCTAAAATGTGAGACTTGAGCCATGGCACCTATGATAAATTAACCCGATGAGGACATCGAGAATTTACGGAGGAGGAAATTGTGATACCCTATATGATAAGGATAAGAGTAGGTGGTGCATGAGATCTCACATTGCTTAAGAATGAGAAGTTTTTGCTCTTTATAAGGTTCCAATGTAGCTCTAATTGTATCATTAACTAGTCCTTTTGGAGTACAGGTCATGTGACTTGGGCTTTTCATTGGAGCGTTACAGGAAGAGAGTTATGGGAGAAAGTTTTCACATGCAGAATCCAGCAAAAGGTTGGAAGGTTTGGACAAAAAATGGGATAACAAAACTTAAGGGATAGCAGCCACAGTGGGTTTTACAGAAATAATGGAATTCTTCTTTGCTGCTGCGGTGCATTCAAGTTCCCATGCTGAACCCTCCCTTACCACTTTTTAATATCAACAGTGTAACACCTGGACTGTGTAATTGTGTATATGAACCATGACAAAATAAATGAATTTGACAAGATGCCTTCCCCGTATAAACAACTTAATCAGAAGGAAGAAATGATAACTCGTGAATAATGTGCAACACAAAACTTACACAGTTTGAAACTAATAATTTTTTTTTTTATAGGTAAATAAGATTTTATTGATCAAATAGGCAAAAGCCCAAGTACATGGGTCATAAGCAGGTGGTGAATAATGGAACGACGTTAGCGGACCAACTGATCAGAATAAAAAAAATACACGATGGCGAGAATTTGATTAACGCTAGTATAAAATTTGCGTTTCATCACCACGACATGACAGGAAATGAGAAAATACAAGAAACGCATAAAATTTTAAACCCAAAATCCCACTTCTATTCTTTTTTCACTCTCAAAAAGAACCAGACGTTATTAGAAAATATGAACCAGAGGAAGAACGTTGTTCAATAATAAAGAAAAACGACAGGAACCATAAAAAGCTCTCACCGTCCTTCCCTTTCCACTGTAACAACAAATAAGTACACATATACGCGGTAAGAACAAACCAACCAGCCAACAAAGCCATCAATCCTAAACATCAAACTTCCCTGTCATTTTCCTTAGTTTTCTCGGTAACAAACCAGAGGGATCGGATGCTAAAAACCCAAAGAAGCATACTTTTCGTTATAAAGAAGAAACCAACAAAGAGTAGCCCATTTAACACCCAAAATCCTACTTGCCGTCAATTTCCCCAATTTTCTCAGTATTTAAACAGATACAAATTCCCATCCACTCACTTATAGATACACAGACAGGCTTACCTGAGAGGAATAGAAGTACGACGAAGAGCCCACATTGTGAAATGAGAAGTATTTGCAAGGAAATCCGAGAACCAAATAGTGAGATGACTGGTTAAGAGGAGAGTATGAAAACGAATGCAGGCTCTTCTTAAACCCTAAAAACCCTACCTAGGGCCTTTTGGTAATTTAACTGGCGCTGATTATATGATTTTCTTATTTCAGAAGTTCCATCAGATTAGATTAATGTATGGATTGATTATATAAACGATGTGTGAAATATTTATAAATAATAATGATTTAATTTGTAAATAGTAGTGGAATTATTTAAATTAATATATTTATGAAATTTTAGAAAATAAGAAATAAAAAGTTGAATAAAATAATTATACAAGTTAAAAAAGTGTAAACATATAATTTTTATTTTGAGATTTAAAAATGTTAAATATTTTTTTAGAATTATTACAGATATAAATAGATTATACAAAGTAAACATATAAACTGATATGATTTTATGAAATTCGTTAGATCTACTTTATAATAAAAGTAACTTTACAATATTGTATATTTATTTTTGTATAGTCACTTTGTGACTAAAGTATTTTCCATTTGAAATTGAAAAATATTTGTGTTAAAGTGATATTTGAATATTGAAATTAGATGAGATGAGATCATGAGATAGTTTGAAAAGTTTGTGAAACTAAACTAATCATTACAACATTCTCAAACTTCAAAACAAAACACAAAAAATAATTCAATTTTTTCAAATCTTAAAATAAAAATAATATTAAAAAAGAATATTCTAATCATATTTTAATTTTATAATTTTTTTATTCAACTATTTATCTCTTCATTTTCAAAACCCTATAAAAATCTGAACTCAAATTATTCACTATTATTCACAAATTATCTATTTATTATTCACATATTTCTTATCTCATTTTATCTTCTATGTGTAACCAAACTAGATCTAAAATTATATTATCAGTCCAATCTACAAAACACATCATTTATATAACTTAAATTTATCTTTTAAATTAAATTATATCACGTAAATATTTTACTAGATAGAACATGAACTTGAAAATATAAACTAGAATGTAAAGTGCTATGTATATTAATTTTGCCCGGATAAAGTATGTCCGTAACTATTCCTTTATATTATTATTGAATGAAATTTGAAAAATGCAGAGTTGTTATTAAAAAAAACATTAGAGTTGCTAAATAAAAGGTATAATATTGATTTAAATACTAGTTTTATTTAAAACCATGTTATTAAAATTAAAATAATACAATTAATTTACTAGCCGAGTAATTTTTTCAACTTATGCCATGTGAATTTTGTAATTAATGAACTCGTAAAATGTCGTTTTGTTTATATAGTTACTCTTACAAATAAATAGTTCTTACAGAAGTTATTTGATATTTTATAAATATGAAAAATGTGACTCTCGTCTTATAATAACATATTATATAATAAAAATTTATATTTTTTAAATACAAAAAATAATTGAGGTGATATTATATAATAGGATAAGAGTTGCATATCTGTATTTTAAGAATATGCAATAAGTACTCTCACTCTTAACTATTTTTACTCAAAAAACGTATATGACATTTATCATCACCAACATAAAAAAATAGAGACGAGATTAAATAATTTTATATGTTTTTTATAGGTTTATATATATTTTATAAGTACTGGATATAGTCCTATTCATAGTATAATACCCTTTATCAAAAGAAATAAAGATTAATAACAACGAATAATGTAATATATAATTATAGGAGGTATAAATCTCACGTATTCTATTAAAAAATTAATATTTTTATATAAATCTCAAATTTATTAATTTTGATTCAAAGAGAGTGCAACATGACTATACAAATTTTATTCCAAATAATGTTATAACAGTAATGAAATGTGTAAATATCGTATAATTATTTTAAAAATGAATAAGCTCTATTATTAAAAAATTAATTAATTTTTAATATATATATCGTCTTTATTCACTTTTTTTAAAATATATATATAATACTTATACAGTGATTACAAATATCATTATCTTTTGTTCCAAATAAAAACACACCCGGGTAGTTAAGTAAGGCCTAAAAAAGAACACACTAACAAACATAAGTACATTTAAATTATCTTTATTACTAATTAGCATATTAGATATTATAATTGTCCGGCTAAGAAAAATATTATTCGTTGTCTTGTCAATAGAGATGATTCTTAAATGAGTACTATTATAGATCTCGAATTTAAAATTTAAAAAATATCTTGAATAGTCTATTTTTATATATTTTTTAATCATCATAAATATTTAAAAAATAATAAAAAATTTATAACATTATTAAAAAATATATTTTTAATTATTTAATAAAAAAAAAATCCGAGATATTTTGGTTCCCGAATTCGGGACCAAAGCATTTCTCTTCTTAAATTGGCTAAAATCCTGGAGAGCGTACTGTGGTCTCGAGTTCATCCGATCATACTCTCTCGTTTCCCTCCGGCTCAACCTTAAAGCCCCGAGCACAACAGCCCGAGAAAGAGACCATAATCACGAATTACTCAACACACGGAAATAAGTCCCGGAAAATGAACGGATTCTTCTACAAGTGAATTCCACAACCACTCAGGTGCGAGTCCTCCAATCCCATTTTTGTTCTTTTTTTCAATCGAAATTTTGTGTTTTAACGTTTTAGCATGATTCACTTTGGAAACCCTAGATTCAGTATTTGCTTTGCTCCTAACTTTTTAAGTCGGTTTTTTTTTTCCTCTTGAATTTAAGAAAACTATTGACTGTTTGGATAGATATATCCACTTGGGTGGTAATACCTCACAGATCAGGTGAGGAGTTATTCGGAAAAAAAAGTCCGGAGTTGACTCCTCTTCGATCCCCTTTCCCTCCATTTGTACCGTGAGTTCCCCTTCCGTTTTTTAATCGGAGGAGGTTGTACATGGGTAACCCGAGCCCGATCCTGATTGACGAGAATTGACAAATACACAAAAATGCCATTTATGAGATTCATTTTTTTTTTATTGGCACGGGTGTCTGGAACAGCTTCCCAACTAATCTTGGAGGTACATGCCTTTAACAATGAGTTTTCCGTAAGTGCATCTCAGGTAATTCAAGTGAAAAATTTTGCCATCTGATGGCCCATATAGATTGTTTGCACCCAAGGGAATTTGAACCTTAGACCTAGGGAGCATACTCCCAAATCCAAGGCATTTACCACTTGAGCCAACCCCTAGGGGTTGCCATTTATGAGATTCATAAAACTAAGTATTAGCTGATTGTATACGTACATGAATATGCACGTTTGTGTTTGTATTCCTTTGGCTACAAATGTTTTTCCTCAGCAAACAAACGCAGGTATGTGAATGCAGATTGGGACACTGTTTAATTTCTTCCCTCCTAGTTTGAGCTTATCTTTTTAGAAAATTTGGTTTGATTTTAAAGACCGTAATCATGCATTCATAGGGTAGACAATGTTAGGTGAATTTATAACTATATATTAAAAACATTCATTAATCATTTTGTTATTACGAATGTCTCATTTTTTATTTCAATCTTTATGATTTATTAATTTACCATCTATGCAGTTTTATTGTTTCTCAAATATGCGTGTGTGTGTGTCTTGGATCTCTGAAGGATGTTTAAACCATAAATTATCAGCTCTAGTAGTGTTTTTTTGTATGCCTCTTCTTATGGTTTGGTGCTCTTACTGTGCCAGGCATTATGGATTCAAACTTGCAGTCTCCACCCTCGGATGACGCTGATGCAAAGACACAATTTCGTAAGCCATCTACAGATGCAACAAACAGGAAGTATCGGCGCCATACTCCAGTTAGTGGGTCATCTTCATCTGATGGTTAGTTTTTTAACTTGGTTTGGTTTTCTGGGGATTCAATGTTCCTTGAGTGGAGATTTAACATAATATTGTGGCTAGTGTCTCATAATAAAGTTGACAGTCTTTCTTCATTTTTTAGCATTGCTAAAATGTGATTATATGATTTATGCCATTGGCCTTACCAAAAAAAAAAAATTGATGTGTGCAATTGGCTTAATGGGTAGTCAGGTTGATTGTAGTTTCTTCTCTTTATGTAATGTTGATTTCTGCTGTTAGATGGAAAGTTATAACATATTGGATTAAACAATTTTTTTGTATAGTATTTATTAAAATACCCACCCGTGGGTGGCCCAAGTGGTAAGGGCGAACTTGTGTGCATGAATCCCATGTCACAGGCTCGATTCCCCCTGGGATCAAACTGCGATTTAAGTGGGAGGACATGGCAGTGGGTTGTTGTGCTAGTCTCCCCGGGAGTTTAGGTTTCATGGGTGAGTCCTAGGGGCTCTGCCGTCGAGTGGTTCCCCCGTCATAAAATAAAATAATAATAATAAAAAAAATAAAATTATTAAAAAAAATTGTTTGTGTAGTAAGGTATGCATGATATAAATTGAATACTGTGATTGGGGTGAGGATAAGGTGAGGAAAGGGGGTTATAGTCTGTGAAAAAACGTAGCATCACTTGAAGAAAATAAGAGACTGTAGGAAATATTTGTCAGAGAAGAGAACTGACAAGTGAAAGGCAAGTTTAGGTGTCCATGAAGCAGCTTCACTAGTTCAATTATTTGGAATTTGAACTTTTTTGGTCCAGACGAATGTGAGATAACCTTATACTAGAGAGGTGCGAGGGGCCGCTGGAATGGGATTATGGAAACACATTAGAAGAGGATGGGTGGTTTTTCATCAACATACAAGATTGCAATTGGGTACAGGTTCAAAGATCAGATTTTGGAAGGATGTTTGGTGTACCAATTGTACTCTACAAGACAGTTTTCCTACACTTTTTGAGATTGCAAATGCTAAAGATGCCATGGTGGCGGAGGTAATGGAAGTTGAAGGTAGAAACATCCTTTGGAATATCAATTTCTTCAGGGCAGCACAGGATTGGGAGATGGGGAGTTTTATAGACTTTTATAGCCTTTTATACTCTTGTCGCCCAAATACCCAGCATACAGATGATTTGTGGTGGTGTCCAACAAGGAAAGGAGTCTTCACTGTTAGCTCCTTTTACAAGGTACTCACACAAGTGCCTGACAGTCAATTTCCTTGGAGAAAGCTCTGGTGCAATAAGGCTCCTCTCAAAGCTTCTTTCTTTGTGTGGACAGCGGCTTTGGGGAAGATTCTTACTACGGATAATCTGAGAAGACGAAACATAATCATAGCAGACTGGTGTTGTATGTGTAAAAGAGGGGGTGAATCGGTGGATCATTTACTTTTACATTGCGAGGTAGCCAGGACTATTTGGGATGCGGTGTTTAACAGAATAGATCTAGCATGGGTGATGCCAGAAACTGTGATGGATGCTTTGGCCTGTTGGACTTCAATTCGAGGAATGAGACAGATTAAAGCGGTTTGGAAGATGATCCCAAACTGTATTTTGTGGTGCTTATGGCAGGAGCGCAATGAGAGGATTTTTGAAGATAAAGAGAGATCAATAGCAGAGCTAAAAATGTTATTTTTTAGGACCCTTTGTACTTGGGCTCATGCTGTGGACTTTAATGGCATGGAGTTTCATGAGTTTCTAGTTTCTAATGTTCCCACCTAGTTAGGATGGGAGCAGCAGAACTTTTCTTTGTAATTGACACTTTTTGGATGAATATATACTTATTTTACTTATCAAAAAAAAAGATAACCTTACAAGGCACTATTCTAAAATGCAATTGTTGGGATATCCTAATTTGGCAGTTTCTTATATCACGGATTTTGGAATTCTTTGTAGAATGTGGGTCCAGTTATGATTGCTTCATGTTGGAACTTTTAAAGGTTCATTATAGGTGGACTATGGGTGGCAAGTGCCAATGATGTCTCAGTGGCGGAAGTCATGGTGATAGAGGGGGAACAAATTCAATGGAACATCAATTTTAGCCGGGGTGGCACATGATTGGGAACTGGACAGTTTTGCAGCTCTTTTCAACTTCTTGTATTCACTCAAACTGAGTATCCAGCAAGCTGATTTATTATGGTGGATGCCTACATGTAAAGGTTTATTCTCGGTTCACTCGTATTATAAATCTATGTCACAAGAACTTCCAACTCAGTTCCCTTGGAAAAGGATTTGGAGACATAAGGCGCCTCTCAAAGCAGCGTTTTTTGTGTGGACCGCTTTTTTGGGTAAGATCCTCACAACAGATAATTTGAGAAGACGATGGGTGATCATCGCAGATTGGTGCTACATGTGTAGGAACGAGGGTGAATTAGTGGACCATCTTCTACTACATTGTGAGGTAGCTCGAGGGATATGGAATGAGGTATTTAGAAGATTAGGCTTGGGTTGGGTTATGCCTGAGTCAATAGTGGAGATGTTGGCTAGTTGGACAGATCTAAGAGGTAACCAACAGATCAAGGCTGTATGGAAGATGTTGCCTATTTGTATCATGTGGTGTTTATGGCAAGAGCGCAGTGAACATACGTTTGAGGACAAAGAGAGAACGTTGGAGGAACTAAAAGCTTTCTTTTTTAGAACTATTTTTACTTGGGCCATTGCCATTAACTTTAATGGTCAGGATTTCCATGATTTCCTTGTTTCTAATGCTCCTACATAGCTAGGGCATTCTTTGTACTGAACATGGCTTTTGCCTATTCTTTTATTTAATATACTTACACTTATAAAAGAAAAAAAAAAGGTGGACTATGGGGACTATTTGACTCTGTTTGCATCGGGAGGAGTTTAGGCTTTTGTATTTCCATACATTTTTTAAGAGTCCAACTTCAAAGGCACTTTGTTGTGATACACTAAAGATTTGGAAATATCTAGCCTCATCTATTCACAAATTAAAAAAATATAGATTTATTCTCATCTAATCCTTTTTGTTTGCCTTCTGGTTTTCACCATTCATGTCCCATTCCTCTTTGGTTCTTGCCCGTGCTTTAGTTTTGTAAAGAGAGTGGCAAATATCTCTTTGAATTTTTTACAGATAAATTATATCCAGAAAACGATTAAAAAAAGGAAGAACAAGCTTGCACTGGGCACCATTATTCATTGAAAGAGAAACTCAGAAACAAGCGTACCACTAGTATGCTCATCTAAATAAGTGGGTGGTGTTACATTTATTTTTATAATTGTTGCTTCTATTGCAAGCGAAGTTAACTTCTAGCAAAAAAGAGTTTCTTGAGGAGCATTGTATATGGGATGTACAGCAAATGGGCTCAACCATCAGGATTCCTGGACTTTGTTTTTTCTTCTTTCCCATAATTTTCAAGGAGATAGTGTCATCACTACGACTCTTTGCTTTTAGACATCTTTTTCTCATATGATCCTTTTCCCCAACACTTAGGCTTAGTTTGGGTATTGAGAATGCCTCACTACTATTTATTATTTTATTATCAAGGTTCAACACCTCATGGGTGTAAACAATTCTTTGGGGCCATACCCCCTAGTGAAAAGCCAGCGATTTAACCAGTTCTGTGTAGGGAAACTTCCGAGGGTGCGGTGCATGGGACTACGGGACCGAGGTTTACTCTGCAGGGGTGGGTTCGAAAGTCCCTGCCTTGGAGAGGTGTCCCCTCATTAAAAAAAAATATATTATTACTTTTCACCTACTTTTCACTACTATTCAATATTCTATCATTATTTTTTCATTACTATTCACAAAATACTTGAAAATACCTCATTACCCAAACTCAACCTTAATGTAAAAGCAATGGGAAAATAATAATAATAGAAAATGCAAAAATTTCCTGTGCTGTATCTAAATATATTTTCAGACTTAAAGAATGAGCTAAAACAACATCCTACTGCAAATGCTCTGCACGAAATAATCAAGATTGATATGTACTTAATTACAAAGTATTCCTACAATTGGGCATTTGGGCTAGTTGAATTTTTCTTCCTTATAGTTATTATATTCTAAAAGAATTTTTACAGGTTTTTATCTTCTCAAGATTTTTTTTTTAATCACTAAACGACCATCTTTACAATAGGAAGTTTAGTCATTACAAAATGAAGAAAACAAAGTAACAGAGATGAAGTATCAAACCAGGAAGAAAATTAATGTTCAATATTTATAAGAAAAATTATTGTTCAAGATTCTTATGTGTGAACTCATGTATTATTTTTGTTAGTTTGAAGTTATTTTTGAACTCATATTCAGAAGCAATTCTTCCTCATACTTCTGTTCATTGCCTAAGATACTCTTTATCTTGGGGTCGGGGGTAGATTAACAACAAAAGTAATATATATATATATATTTCTGAATATGATGGTGTTAACATCGCTGTACAAGATCTCGGAGTAGTTTACATGTCACTTGGTTAGTCAGTTTTCTATTTGCTTATTTTGCTGTTTATGATCACCTTTATGCACGCAGAAATTCCTAAGCGGGGCCGAAGCCGTAGCCCAAATATCTCGAGGGATGATACTGTGAAAGTCTCAGAACAGCAGCCAAGAAGGAAGGATGATGGGAGGGAATTAGAAAGGGATTCGAGCAGAAGCCATTATGGTAGAAGTGGTGATTATTATAGACATTCTGGTCGACAGTCGTCCAGGGGTTCCCATGGTTACTCTAGGCATGAGGACTACATGCATGACAAGCATGTGGATGAAGAGGAGAGAAACTATAAGAGGCTATCCTCTCGTTCTGGTCGAGAGTCAAAGGGTGGCAATCATTCTGAGCATACACGAAAAGAAAGTGAACAGAGTAGGCCAAGAGAATATTCGAGAAATGTGGATAAGTATTCCCGTGATAAATATGATGTGCCTAGAAGCAAGGATAAGGACATAGAAGCCTCATTTTTAGAACAGCAGAAATATAGAGAGAAGGATTCGTCATCTGATAGAGCTGCATATGGTAAGAGACATGCTCTTTCTGAAGATGTTGAGAGGGGTAGGTATACAAGGGACAGTGACGGTCGAGAGGTGAAGCGAGATTATCGTAGGAGTTCAGGAGATTACAGAGGTGACAGACTTTCCTATGAAGAGACCTGGGGGCACCGAAGTGGCTCAACTTCCGGAGGGGATAGTGGTAAACATGGCCTGAAGGATGCTTATAAGAGTAACCCAGTGGAACTGGATAGTCAGAGGCTATCTAAAGAAGAAAAGAAGAAAAAGGATGACCGCGAAACTGACAGAGATAAGGAGCGGTACAATAGAGAACCAGGGGAGCTTGTTGAAGATAAGTTTGCTTTTGTGACTGAAAATCAAGAATCTCCAGCCAAAAAATCAAAGCTGTATAGTTTGGACAAGGACAGTGACTATAGGAAAGATGGTACCTTTGCTTTAAGTTCCTTCCTATATTCTTTTATTTCATAATATTTTCCTATGCTGTTTCTGATAGCTTGATACTATTTATGATCACATCACAGTTAAACCTGTTTCGAAGTTCTCATCTGTAGCTGAGGATGCTAAAATGACTCCAGGACAGGGCCAGGCCAGTGACTCCGATGCTGCTAATGATCTAAATGCTGCGAAAGTTGCTGCAATGAAAGCCGCTGAATTAGGTATTCGATATGTTGTCACTAATGAAACTTTCTCTCAACCATGTGTTGAAATCTGAAGTCCTTGTATCCTCGAAGCAAATGCCAACCTGCTCATCACAAAATTATGTGGTTTGGGGTTCTCATTTTGAAAGCGTAATTTTGATTATCTAAGAAGGATATAAGAAAAAAAAGGAAGAAAGAAAGAAAGACTCAATGGAACTTTTGGTGGTTTCACAAATTTTTAAATGGTGTATTCTCTACTTGTAGCCAACTGGATTTTTTATTTATTAACATGCTTGCAATTTTGTTTTTTGTTTTATAAACAACATGCTTGCAATTAAATGCAAAGAGAATTTCAATGTAAAGTGGAAGGTGCTACTAGAGATCTGATATGTCCAAATAATTAGACATTGGACATTATTGCCACCCAATACTGGATTGTAATAGGTTTGAACTCTATCTATACTCATTTTGAAGCTTTTTGGCATACAACAGTAAATAGGAATCTTTTTGGAGTTGGAAGTTGCATGACTGCCGACCAAAAGAAGAAGCTGCTGTGGGGAAACAAAAAGAACACAACTACCGAAGAAGTATGTCTGATGATTGCTTCCATTTCATCCATTTAACATATTTTGAATTTTATGATTATGGTACTCATTCCCTCAGCACCGTAGAAACCAAATAAATGTTGGGTTATCCAAGATTTTTAGAAGATCTTTTGCAAGTTTTTACATAATTTAAAATTTTAAAAAACCTTTCTTTAAAATTGCACAATTTTTGTTGTTGCAATGTTGGAGAAGGATTTGAAACCATATGGCCCAGAATGCAATGGCAGTTCTATGATTGTGCCTTCCACCTTTTATGTATCTTATTACTGCCTGAAACTTAATTAGTGCGAGGCCCAGAGAAACTGATGCTTTATTTTATGCCAGAGCTGTTAAATCATTCATGTTTACTCTTATTTTACCTATCAAAAATAATTATTTATGCTTACTTCTCGCCTTGGGTTTTCTTTTGAAAATATTCTTCTTCTACAGTCTGGACACCTTTGGGATACATCACTGTTTTCTGATCGTGAACGACAAGAAAAATTCAACAAACTCATGGTAAATCTCCATTGCTCCTACTTGTTCCATTGCTTTTTGGTTGACATTGTTAACAACATATAGAAACTTTCATTGCCTGGTCCTGAATGGCTCACTCATTCCATTGGAGTTTCTTCACCTACTAACACATTTTTAGAGTCTGAGGTTGCATTGGTGCCTATGGCCAATTGTAGGGTGTGAAGGGCGACTTGAAGTTGGAGCACAAAGCCGACGACCAGGATGGGGGCAACCTCCTTCGAGCCGAGAAGCAGAAAGAACTCCAGTTGGATTTAGAAAAGCAGTACACTGCCGGACTCCGACGAAGGGATGGCCGTACTGTTGGATTAGGTCTTTAACTATTTTCTATGGATTTTTCTGCACTCGAATGTGTTGCAGTTCTAAAATGCTTTGCAACATTTTGTTGTACTCTTGCGGAAGAGTTATGTTTCTTGTAGTTTCATACCTACGGAATGTTTGGGAGGATATGCTCTGTTGTTGTTGGAACTGTTCAGATTTTCGCAAAAGATCGTTGTTCTGTGACATTTTTACCTCCATTTCTCTTTTCAGGTGGCTGTTACACTTTCAACTTCGAAATCTGGTGGGTTGACCTGTACAATACGGGTTTTTACATATGCGTTCCCATGTTTAATTTGGATTTTTGACTACTACAGCTGTTTGAATTCGGAAGTCCTAATTAAAATTTCCCTGGAGATTTGTAGCCGGGATATGTTGAAAACCGATTCGGGAACGAACTTTGAGATATGTTCGTCAAGGGGTTATTGCATGTGCTAACATCAGGTTCTTTTAAGTGAATAAACATGCAATGAATGCAAATTATCCTGATTTGAGACCTGGAAAGGAGGAGTTCCAATTGCTAAGCCGAGCAACCGAATCGATTTCGTCCGACAAAGAAATGATCTCCGCCCTTCGTCATGGGATGAGGGGCAACTAGAATCCCGATGCTCCTTCAAAGAAGAAGATTAGTGGGTTGATGTGATCGATAGTCCACGGGAAGAAGAATGATGTAGATCAGCTCTAGATCTCAATGCGAATAGTTTTCCATCTTCCTAAAAGGGTAGAAAAAGGATCTGACGAAAAGTGAAGGGGTTTGTGTGGTTTAGGAACCCCACGAATCAGTTGTGCACTTAAAATGTTATGCTAATGCCAATAATTTTCCACCCAATAGAAGAAGGAATAGAAAGGATAGGAAAAGTAAAGTGAACCAAAAAGGTTTTGATCCAAGGACCACTTTTATTGCCTGTTCGCACTGTTAGAATCCAAGAAAACCACTGGATCCCAAGGCATTGCTCCCTTAGCAGTCCCCCACCATACATAATAGACAAGCACAAAAAAGGCACCCCTTGATGTCATGCCTATCTCCCCCCCTCCTCCTCCTGCTGTGCACCAATAGTGAGTGGTAGGTGCTTTCTTTTAGAATTGGTTGAGGTTCTTGGCACTCTAAGTGGGTTAGAGATTTGGAGGATAATTGCAGAAACACTTTGCTAGATCAGGAATCCATTACTTTCTTACTCGACAACCCCGGAATTTCTCTGTCCAACAGGACATCTAGGAACAGATTGAAAATTTCATAAGTTGGATCAAATAGTTTCAAAACTGAAACTGATTGGAGAGGGGGCTGAAGAAAAAGTGTGCGAGGATATTCGGGAATTGAACCATGTAAGAGCCCAAAAAACTTGATAAAAAATCCTGCACAATCCCCAAACTAAAAATCTCATTGCTTGGTTTATTTATCTAATCCTACCACACGCTTTCTTTGATGTCTACTTAAAACCAACCCCATTGATTGATTCCAATCCAAGTGTCTACTATAGTGTTTTGAGAAGAAACCGTCCATTTTGGGTCTTAACTTTTGAAGTGTCTCTTTCTTCCTTTTTGTGTGGATTCCATTGTAGTTGCACTGACATCACACCCATCTTGAGCCTGAAACAGTGAAACTAATAATGGATGGTAGGGTTCCTTAATATGAGATGGTGGTCTACTTGTGAATCTATGATTTTGAGCATCAATTGAAAAGAAAAAATGGCCTTTTCTTTTCATTGGCGATTCCAGTTTTAAGGGTCCCCAGCGCCCAGCCACCTCCCAAACCAGCACTTTGAAGGAACTAAATGAAAAGTTTTGAAATTTATGGTTTCTAAACAAAATAAACGCTTATGTTGTCCAAAAAAATAACTTAAATATTATTTCTCTATATATATATAATATTTAATATTGTCCAAAAACATTTACATAAAAAAAAAATACTAGGGAGCCTGTTTTGGGCTCCCGTCTATTTTGTCCGATTACCCTTTTTTTTAAATTCTTATTTGACTTAGTGATTAATAAAATATTATTTAATAATATTATAAATTTTTTTATTTTTTTTTAAATATTTAAAAGTGTTAAAAAATCATGTGATTTTTTTTAATCACTATATAAAAAAGAACTAAAATAAAAATTAAAAAAAAACAATCGAAAAAATCAACCGTGGTTTTGGGCTCCTAGCATTTCCCTTACATAAAATCTAGCTAAGATGTTGGAAAATTTTGTTCCCATGTTGCAGTGGCGTGTAGAGTCTCTCTATGTCCAAGATAAAGAAATCGTAACTCATTTAATCTGCTTTACTTTTGTAGGTTTTGGGGTCCAGAAGAAAGGAATAAAAAAACCCCCCAACAAAAGCTACATAAGCCTCTTCCTCCTAGAAAGGAACTGATGAGCTTTTATCCTCTATCCAAAACACCTTGGTTACCAAGAAAAAAGCTCGAGCTTTGTACATGAATTAGTTCATCGTCAAAACCTAGGTAGGTTTTACATCAATTTAGAGTATTGGTATTGGATTAGTTAAATATTTTTTTATTTTTAAATTTAACAAATATCATCTATATTTACTCCATATTGAATTAGTTAAATTATTTTCATCCAAATTATGAGTTACAGTAAATCTATTATTCTTTTCAAATATAAAAAGAACTATAGCAAGTATAAAAATATTTTCTTAGATTATTATATTATAGATATAAGATTTTTACTCATGAGATTTTACAATCTATATACATATGAAATTATTATATTATAGATTATTAGATTGGGAAAATAAAAATGAATATGATTTGTTGGAAGTTATTGAAGATTATAAAAATAAAATATAATTATTTAAAAAATAATAATATTTTATTATTATATAGAGTGTGATGACTAATTCAATATAGATTTTAAGTTTTGAATAATTAGTTAAAGTAAAAAAAGCGACATATTAATTAAAATTTAAAAAATAAGATTACAAATTCAATGCTAATGCTTTAAATACAGTATACGTGTTCACGCCTTTCGAGGCTTAACATTTCTTTATCTTTTTGGCTGTCTGTTGTTCAGCATCTTCGTTTTATAATATTTTCCGTGAAACAATGCTCTGGACGTCTACAGCAATACTACTCTTTCCCCTTGCAAAAAACTTGCATGATAATGGAAGAATACATGAAACAATGCCCTGAACATCCAATTCTCAACTTCATCCCCACTTTAACGCCCCTGTCCCGAGATTTAGAGATAGCTCCTGTCGCTTAAAATTATTTTTCATAACACAATTATATATATTTCAAATTCTCTATAAAATATAAATTCATTTATTCAAATTAAATATATATTTTTTGATAGGTAAATTAAAAAATAAATATAAATTCAAACCAAATATATCTGTTTTTCTACAATGATACCAAAGAAAAATCTCAACATAACAATTTAAAATATCCGTAAAAACTAAAAACTATCCAAGTCTCAAAATACTTAAATTAACATAAAATAATAAATCTATTGAGTAGGACTCTCCAATAATTACTTGTATCCTTTTGGCATTTATTTCTCTACGATCATCTAATCTTACTCATGATTCTTACTGTGGATTTCCAGTTGAGTTATCAACATTTTTTAAAAAATATTATGGAAATAAATAGTGAGTTATCAACAACTCAGTAAGTAAGTAAAAAATATATACTAGTATGTAAACATGAGTATTTACCGAGTTCAAAATGGAGAACAAAACATTTTTTACTTTTAGAATGCGAGAATCAAAACATGTTATAAAAAATGTTAGAGCAAAAGTTTAGAAATGTTCTTATTCAAAAGTATCATTTGACATAGCATAATTGAGTAGCATCATCATCATATCAGAACAGAAGCTATGTTTAACCCTCGTGGTAGGGCTGTGTATCTACGGATAGCCAAGCAGAACATAAATAACTTTGTCATCAAATTGTGTGCACTCAAATAGAGACCATTACTATCACCCATGGCAGGGCCATATATCACCATTATCACCCTAGCAGAGCCATATACCACTACTATTATCCGTGACAATGTTGTATACCACTATTATCATCCGTAGCAAGACTATATACCACTATTATTAGGGGTGTGCAGAATTCCGAGAATTCTGACTCCGTCCGAACTCTGCTCCGATGCCGACTCCGACAGAGTCGGAGTTGTCGGAATTCGAAGTAGCTCCGAATAAATATTCGGAGTCGGAGCTCGAAGGAGCTCCGACTCCGACTCCGAATTTTTTTTTAAACCCAGCTCCAAAACGACGTCGTTTTGGAGCTGGGTTTAAAAAAAAAATTTTTTGAACGACACCGTTCCACTTAATATGGAACGGCGTCGTTCCACATTTCCTTCTTGAAGGGGCTTTTTCTTTACGAACGGCGTCCTCTTCCTTTTCACTTCTTCTTCTTCTTCCTTCTTCCTTCTTCACTTCTTCTTCCTCCTTCACTTCTCTCTCGCGTCTCCCGTCCCAGTGACTGAACCAGTGAAGTTCAGAACACCGTTCGTCGTTGCTCCTCCCTACCGCCATCCCTCTGTTCAGCTTCCAGCCTTCCACCTACAGTGAGCCCTAAATTTAATTCAAGCACGTCTCTTATGAATTGGAGCCAGTAGTTGTGATTCTTGTGATTCTTGTGTATTGAATATTCAATATAGTCCCCAACACGGCGCTCAAAAACATGAATTTTACATTGTTTTGAAGACTTGCGCTCGAGCGAGGTGTCGAGCGCAAGTCGAGCGCACGTTGTATTGAACATTGGCTCGAGCGATATGTCGAGCGCTCATCGAGCGAACCTCTCTGGAAGAGTTCTGCTCGAGCGCTACGTCGAGCGCTCATCGAGCGAACCTCTCTGGAAGGGTTCTGCTCGAGCGCTACGTCGAGCGCTCATCGAGCGAAACTCTCTGTATGGATTCTGCTCGAGCGCGACGTCGAGCGCAGGTCGAGCGAAACTCTCTGTATGGATTCTGCTCGAGCGCACGTCGAGCGAACCTCTCTGTATGAGTTCTGCTCGAGCGCCACTTCAAGCGCACATCGAGCGAACCTTTCTGGATGGGTTCTGCTCGAGCGCTATGTCGAGCACGTCGAGCGAACCTCTCTGTATGGCTCTTGCTCGAGCGCACGTCGAGCGCACGTCGAGCGAACCCATCTGGATGGGTTCGTTTGAGTCAAGCGCACATCAACCGAACCTCAATGTAATAATACATCGATACATGTATTATTATGATACAATAATACATGTCCTATTGTATAATACAATAGCCTAGTTTATTTTTAAACTAATTTTTTGCTTCTAATTTAATTTTTTCAGCTTCATTGATTGTGATATGGATCCTAGACATAGTGGAGATGATCGTCCACAAGGGGATGTAGCGGATGCCAATGCTACAACTCCTACACTGGTGGGTACTTCCACCCATAGAGCCACATCTAGGGCAGCTACATCTAGAGCAGCTACATCTTGTGCGAGTAGTCGACTCCCACTCCCAGTTGATATAGAGGATGAAGATATGTTCAACGAGGAGGAGGAGATGCCCATTGAGCAAGATCAACCACCACGACCTTCTAAAAAGAGGTCGTGGACATGGGAGCATTTCACCAAAATTCTTGGTGAAATTGCGAACCCAGTGGCAAGATGTCATTATTGTGGATCACTTTGTAGATGCCATTCGAAGAAGCAAGGTACCAGTGTGTTAATAGCATATCTAAATGGTTGCCAACGATATAAGATAGCGAAGGGATTGCAAGTCACTGATCAGACCAATCTCAGTTACCAAACTTCTACAGCCACTGATGGTACACAGACTAAGAAATTGGTCATCCCTCAATACAGTGAGAAGACGTTGAGGGACATGCTTGCAGAGATGATAATTACTGATGAGATGCCATTTACCACAGTCGAGAAAAGAGGCTTTCGAAAGTTTCTAAATTTTGTTGAGCCACGATTTCCCATTCCATCACGGTATACAGTGATGCGAGATTGTATGAAGAGGCATGCGAAGGACAAGGAGGAGATGAGGAAGATGTTTATTACCACTGGCCAAAGAGTGTCTTTTACGACTGACACATGGACTTCCATACAGAACGTCTGCTACATGTGTATCACGGCACACTACATTGACAGTGAGTGGATTTTGCATAAAAAAATTATTGGTTTTAAAGAAATTGTGGATCATAAAGGTGCATCCATTGGGGCGAAGATGGATGATTGTTTAAAGGACTGGGGAATTCGAAAAGTGATGTGTATTACAGTTGACAATGCCAGTGTGAATGAAACAGCAATTGATTGGTTTAAGCGGAACACGACGGTGAGAGATGATGTCATTCGGGCCCACGAGTTTATTCACGTTCGATGCTGTGCTCATATCATTAACCTCATAGTTGTTGAGGGATTAAAAGAGGTTCATGATTCCATAACCCGAGTCCGCAACATTGTACGATATGTGAGGGGTTCCCCTCAAAGGCTTGCCAAGTTTAAGGCAATAGCAGAAGATTTGAAGATTGAATGTTCTAGTATGCTGTGCTTGGACGTTCCGACTCTATGGAATTCTACATACATGATGTTGAATGTGGCACAGAAGTACCAAAAAGCATTCGAGCGGATGGAGGTCGAGGATGGGGGCCTGAGGTATGCTTTGTTGGAGCCAGCAGGACAGGGGCTCGGTGCGCCAGACGCACATGATTGGACCAGTGTGAGTTATTTTGTTGAATTTAAGAACTTTTTATGAGATAACCATGCGACTATCTGGATCCAAATATACGACTGCGAACTCATTTTTCAGTGAGCTCTCAGAGCTTCACTTCCAGTTGGAAAATAGTTGTACTGACTCTGCTGGATTGTTATCTGATATGGCTACGAGGATGAAGATCAAATATGATAAATATTGGGGGGATATTGAGAAGATAAATAGATTGCTATTTGTGGCTGTGATCCTTGACCCTCGAGTTAAGTTGGCCGTTCTAGAATTTTGGGTAAATTCCGTCCTCGGGGCAGTGAAGGCTGGAGAGTTTATTAGATTGCTAAAAAGTGATGTTGATGACTTATATCATCACTACAGTACTAGTGCTCAGCCTTCATCCGCAGTTGGTAGCTCCTCACATTCGAGGCCGACAGGATCGACAGTTCCCTCAGGTGATACTGACCCATCTGTAGGGGTTAGAGGCAATCGTGTTATACGGCAGTATCATCAACTCATGTCAACAAGGAATATTATGCATTGTACATCTGAGGTTGAACGATATTTTATGGAAGCTGCCGAGGCACCTAGTGATGTATTTCAGTTATTAACTTGGTGGAAAGTTAATTCCACCAAGTATCCAGTCCTTTCCCGTGTGGCCCGAGATGTGCTAGCCATTCCTGTCACTACGGTTGCCTCAGAGTCGGCATTTAGCACTGGAGGTCGCGTGTTGGATGCTTATCGGAGTTCATTGTCACCGTCAACCGTGGAGGCCCTCGTTTGCACACAGAATTGGATAAGTGAAATGCCCATTGGACTAGATACCGTTGGCGTTGATGTCAAGAGCTATAGGCTTGAATCGGGTAAGTTTATATGCTTTTAAATGATGATTTAATTATTTTTAATGTTTCTAACTTCTACTTTTTATGATTTTATAGATCTAATTGTGAACCCTAACATAATTACCGATGATTGAGAGTTTGGAACGGACGCTACTTGAGAGTTGTGATGGAGTTGAGAGAACCTCCTTTCTTGGTAAGAATCAAATTATTCTTTTACCGTATATAATTTTTTATTATCAATTTTTTTCATCTATTGATTGCTACTTTCTATCTTCATTTCAGGCGTGACCAATGGAACATTGGGGTTTGAGTGAAACCCATGTTTAATTTTTATGTAATTATATTTCAAGACTGAGTCATATTGTTATTACGTTATAAATGAGACTGTTATAACTTATGGCTGCATCATACATGTTATTTACTTTTTAAACTATTTATATAGTTATATTTATGTACTTATATCCCGAGCAAATACGTCGGATAAGTACTCTTTATTCTATAATTTCTATTAATACTTATCCATCATCTCTCAAAAGTTTATAATTTATTATCCAACTGAAATTAATCGAATTATACAAATTCGTACCATCATTCTTTTCTATAAAATTTTAAATTTGTGTAATTTTCAACTCATGAGTCATGAGCACTTTTAATGCTAAATTTCAGGCGGACATAAAACAAATTAAAGATATAATCAAAATTCAGTAACAAAATCAGAACGAATATTTAAATTATTAAAAACTCTTGAATAAACTAAATATTTGTAGATGGTTAACTTTTAAAAAAATATATATATGTTGCCCACTATCTGAAACGAAATTGAACAACAAAATTTAAATAATAATAAAAAAAAATTCTGAAATTGAGTTCGGAGGTCGGAGCTCCGACCTCCGTTCGGAACTCCCTCCGAACTCCAGTCGGAGTTCCGATCGGAGATCGGAGCTCCGACCTCCGTTCGGAGCTCCGATCGGAGGTCGGAGCTCCGACCTCCGATCGGAATCGGACTCCGACTACGTTCGGAGTCGGAGTCGGAGGGGAATTTTGGTTCCGAATCCGGTCGGAGTCAGAGGTCGGAAATGACAACTCTGTCAGAGTCGGAGCCCACCCCTAACTATTATTACTCGTGGCAGGGTCATATGCCACTATAATCACCCGTGGTGGGGCCTTAACTAAATAGAACAAAAACATAATCAGATACAAAATCAGAAAGTCATGCCAAAAGTTTTTCAGATGTCACATCATATCAAAACAGAGTACTGAACAGATTCATATAATTTTAACAATATCAAAAACATATTCAAACTATCTTCACTTAAGGGTACGTTTGGGTGTTGAAAAGTGTTGAGAATGTTTGTGAATAGTTATGAGTAGAGATTGGAGTGAGTTTGTGGGTCCTATTGAGAGTATTTTGAGTTGTTTGGATGTGTGAAGTATGTTGAGTTGTTGACTTTTGAGTAGGTAGTTGAAAAATATGTGGGTCCCATAAATATTATAGTGATTTGATTTTTAATAATAAATATTATAATGATTTTATTATAGTGATTTTTTAATATTAATAAATATTGTAATGATTTTATTTTACTTTTATATATAATAATGATAAATATTATAATGATTTTATTTTTAATTTATATATAATAATGATAAATATTATAATGATTTTATTTTTAATTTATATATAATAGTGATAAATATTATAATGATTTTATTTATATATATATAACAGTGATAAATATTATAGTAATGTTATTTTTTATTTATATATTATAGTGATTCTATTTTTAATTTATATATAATTGTGATAAATATTATAGTATTTTATTTTTATTTATATATAATAGTGATTTTATTTTTATTTATATATTTTAGTGTTTTTATTTTTTATTTATATATAATAGAGATAAATATTATAATGATTTTATTTTTTATTTATATATTATAGTGATTTTATTTTTTTATTTATATATTATAATGATTTTATTTTTTATTTATATTTAATAGTGATAAATATTATAGTAATTTTATTTTTTATTTATTATATATTATAGTGATTTTATTTTTTATTTATATATTTTAGTGATTTTATTTTTTATTTATATATAATAGTGATTTTATTTTTTATTTATATATTATAGTTATTTTATTATAGTGATTTTATTTTTTATTTATATATTATAGTGATTTTATTTTTATTTATATATTATAATGATTTTATTTTTTATTTATATTTAATAGTGATAAATATTATAGTGATTTTATTTTTTATTTATATATTATAGTGATTTTATTTTTTATTTATATACTATAGTGATTTTATTTTTTATTTATATATTATAATGATTTTATTTTTTATTCATATATTATAATGATTTTATTTTTTATTTATATTTAATAGTTATAAATATTATAGTGATTTTATTTTTTATTTATATATTATAATAATTTTGTTTTTTATTTATATATTATAGTGATTTTATTTTTTATTTATATATTATAGCGATTTTATTTTTTATTTATATATAATAGTGATAAATATTTTTTATTTATATATTATAGTGATTTTATTTTTTATTTATATATTATAGTGATTTTATTTTATTTATATTTAATAGTGATTTTATTTTTTATTTATATGTAATAGTGATAAGTATTATAGAATGTTTGTGAATAGTTATGAATAGAGATTGAAGTGGGTTTGTGGGTCCCATTGAGAGTGTTTTAAGTTGTTTGGTATGTGAAGTATTTTCAAAAGTACGAGAATACTTGGAAAGTGTTGAGGAACTTTTGGTACCCAAACATAGCCTAATCAATGCAAAAATTTTCAGATCTCATATTCACTCTTTTTGCATAATTCAAAAACAGAATGCAAAAAAAAAAAAAAAAAATTCATGTCTACACTTGTCATAACAAAAAATACTTTATTCATGTACAAAGTTTCATGAGTAATGTAGAACACGTGACTGAGGTTGTTTTCACATTTCTTTTCAAAACATATAATTTACATTTTTTTTCTTCATAAAATCAGCCTCATTCTATTCATTTTATGCAAAGTCTAGCATATGAACCATGCTTATCAGGAGTTTTTTATTTTTTGAATTTTCCACAATAGTGACAAGGGAGTATAAATCGTCACCTACAAAAAATCATGTAACTTGTGTAAATCTTCCATTAAACATGTACTTCGTAATTAAAACTTGAGATATTAAAAATCTATTTTCCCTAAATCCCAAAATCGGTCTAACTTATCGTGGACCCAAATTCTCAAAGATTAATAATCTCTCTTAAACTCATAATGCATCGGTGTGGACCCAAGACCCAATTAAAATTGCACGACCCAATATACACATAACCCATAAAACCTATTTGCAAGTCAATGGCCCTTGTCAATATGCATGGCCCAATATCAAATATACGAACCTATCTGCAAGCCCATGGTCCATGTCAATATGCATGGCCCGTAATGAGGAAACAACTAATTTACTTGAGAGTGAGGGAGAAAAAGAGAGAGATACTTATATACGATGTGAGGGGTGCGTTAACAGAGAGGGAAAATGGCGTGGGGAGGAGCATGGCCGAGCTATAGGAGTTGGCCAACGCAGAACTGGTGATGGGTAGTGACTGGCCGAGTTCGAAGGTGGAACACAAAGGTGACAACAAGGTGCAACGCTCAATGGGATGCTTGATTCGTTATGATACGATTTCCGTTTGATGTTGGGTGAGGGTGGCTGGCCACGACTGAGGTTCAATGTCATTTATGGTTAAGAGAAGGCTGTGAGGGTGCCGCCATGAGGGATTGTTGTCCGTCGTGCTTTATTGTTGCAGTGCTCTGTTTTTAGCATGTCGTTGTTTTGAAGTTGAATGCAAGCGGCTGGGCAACGACTTTGTCCTTTTGGTCTGGGACTATGGTGGTGCTGGAACCAGGCGTAGTTTACATTAGTTAACTTGCTGCCGTGGTGTTGTTCGTCTGCAGAGGAGAGGACACGTGATAGCGTGGTGCACGAAGACTACAGACTGGCTCTGCTTTGTGACTATAAAATAGGGGTGAAGGGCTCTTGGTCTCAGTTGTGGTCGAGTGATTCTCGCTCGAAGGACAGTGAGGCACGACTGTTTACACTTGAGACGTGAAAGACAGAGGCTATCAGCATGGAGGAGACAGGGAGATGGAAAGGAATCCATCTATGGACTAGGTGTTGTTGTGACTGAGAGCAGGGCCTTGTGTGAGAGAGGAACCTATGCGTGGGATTAGAGGGAGGGAGAGAAGGCAGCATGGGGCTTATTCCGTGGTGGTTGATGGTTGAGATGTGGAGGCTAGGTGATGGTTTCATTGTGCAGCGGTGTGGGTCTTCATGGAGGCTGCTAGACTTCGCAAAGGGAGCTTCAAGGTGGAGTTGCCTATGCAACTACACATATATGTTATATATGTGTGTGTGTGTGCGCGCGCACATGCATGGTATCCTAGGGCAAAGAAAGAGACATGGTATGCATGCTACGTGGGTATAACAGTCGGTAGGGGTTAGTAATTTTAATGGGAAAAGAACTCTAAATTAGTTATCCTAGTGGAAAGAGGCATGTATGGCTTAGGGTGATGGAGAAATGGGTAGTTGCATCTTCACTGGAGGGGGCTAAGGTCGTGGGGGAAAAAACAGTTGTGAAGTGTGATCTCTATATATACACGCAGTTGGAAACCCTAACGAAAGAAAAGGAAGACATCAACGTGTATGGAGTTATGCACGGGTCAAGCGCATTACTTTTAGGCTTAGTTCGTGAGCTTTGAATTTTGGGTCTATTTCAAAAATGTTAGGGGGCCCACATCTTGGATTGTGAATGGCCTTAACAAATATGTTAGGCCAGTTAGAGCAGTCTAAATAATCTCTTTGTTTTTTTCGTATTTTCATGGTTGAGAATTAAATAAATACTAATGGACCTAGTATTCGATAAATTTACATGGGTCTCGTCTCAAATTCTAAAATTACCAAACTCGCCCCATAAACTTTTCAGGCTAATTACCAAGCAAACACACTTGGCTCATAAAATATTAAATAGCTTTAATCTAATTATCAAGCCTAATAAAAGTCCACATTTCATCATAATAAAATTCTGGGCCTGTGGCCTATTAAAATTATTCGATAGATCTCAAATGGGCTTCCTATAAATATTAACCTAAAAAAAAAGTTATAGAACTTATGCTTGGTTTAGGCTTGGCGCTGAGCCTGGGTGTTACACCCACCGTTAAAGAAAAGGATGTGTTGGGATTAAGAGGGTAGTGAAGGGAAAAAAAAACAACATGGGAGAGAGAACATCAGTACCATCTACGTAAAAAACAAGGCGGAGTCAAATCACTTGTGATGACCAATGGGGTACTTGACTACTTTGTAAACAAGTCACACAAAAGGGTGGTGTTGTGGAAACACACACAAATGATGGCAAACAAATAAAAGAGCGACATTCAAAATCATACGACACACAATTTACGTGGTTCGGCAACGTGCCTATGTTTAAAGAATTGTAGAGACTTATTAATTCAGAGGAAATTACAATTACATAATCTCAACTCACTCACTCTATGGCTTTTTCTCTCTCACAATATACACTCACACTTTGCATCTCTTTGTTCACTCTGAAACTACTGAGAACCCCCACAAGAGATTAAAATATTACATATTTATAGAAAACAATGCTAGAAACCCTAATTGACAAAAAATATTTCATTCGCTCGAGTGAATAGCCAATGAACATTGACTCGAGTGATATGTCGAGTACAACTCGAACGAACACTAAGATTTGTATATTGTTCGAGCTTACTATCACGCGAGACTCGAGCGAACTTGCGAGTTGAATTTCGCTTGAGTGTGGATTGAGTTTCGCTCAAACGTCAACTCAAATGACAATCAAACAAATTCATAGATTGCGTATTTTCTACTCTCAAACTAGATTTCACATGCAACCCAACATGTTGCATTCTCGTTCCTCGGCTGGGCATTGATTTGCTCAGCAATTTGTGTCGTTTTGGTAAAACTGGTACGAGGGTGTTGGAGTTTGGTGGAAGTTAGGCAGAATATCAGGTGGTGGGAGAAACTGGGAAGGACCCCACTTCAAATTTATCCTATCTCAGTCAATCACCAAGCTTATGCTTCAAACTTGGTTTTCTTTTCTGATTAAATTTCAGATTTCTTGGCAGCCTAAAACTCTATGGTGGTTGAATTCACCTAACTCTGGTCAAAAACCAACCCACCCATATCCGTCCTGGATAATATTTCCGTAAAATTTGGCTAAACTCAGTGATTTGGATGTGGGGGCTCCTCAGATATTATTCTTATTTGCCTCGAAAAGAAAAAGACATCCTCAATCTCTATTTGACAGCTGCCCGTCTGCCCCCACACTGACTGTACACTGTTGGTTCTCCGAGTTGTGGGAATTCGCTGTATGTGGATGCCAAATGCACGGAAGAAGCACAGCCTTGTCGTTTGTAATTTTGTTTTAACTTTTGCCGTTTGCGCTATTTTAACTAACAGCAGTTACAGCTCTTGTCGGTTGCGGTGTCTACAGAAGCCCCTCATTTAAAACGCATCAATTGAGTTCTGCTCGACAACTCCGACCCATTCCGCCGAATTAGAACACACTTTCCTTTCATTGGTGGATGTTTCTTTGTCGAAACATGGAAGAGAACCATAAAAATTGTTTTTCAATTTGGCGCTTTTACTCATAAATAATGGTAGCAGTCACCATTGTTTCATTTGTGATTGGCTCCTCCTAATTCAATCTTCTTTTCATTCGGTGCCGAAAATCAGATAGACCCATTTGAAAACTTAAAACTCAATACCATGCTTTACTTCATAATTTCTTGTGTATCATTCATCCTCCTCTCCAGGTCTTTCACTCACAAGCCACTCCCTCCATGGAAGGGTGAGATGAAGCTGTTGTTACCTTGGTGTTGGGGGGAGTTATCAAGTTTTCTTGTGTCCTGGATCAAGAAAAGAAGGCTTGCTAATATTTCCTTTCAAGTACCCATGTTCATGCCATTTAAGAAGATGGGTCTCAGTTCAAAGGTAGAGAATGTTGAGGAAGATGATAGTTCTCTCTTGGATTTGCCTGACCTGGCCTTGGAATGCATTCTTGACCGGCTTTCGCCTTCTGCGTTATGTAATATGGCAGCAGTCTGTAGTTATTTGAGGGATAGATGCAGAACAGACCATTTGTGGGAGAAACACATGAAACACAAATGGGGTAAATTGATTGGTGATGCTGCTTATCGAGAATGGCAATGGCATGTAGCCACAAGCTCAACCCTCTTGGATCAAAGCAAGAAAAAAGGGTTTTTCGAATCCCTCTCAGGGGTATGGGCTTTTTCTTGGTTTAGACCCAAGTTAGAAAGCAGCAGCCACTCAAGGAGTTATTTACAGGTTGATTCGATCATGGCTTGGTATCTCTCTCTTGAAAGTGGCAAGCTATGGTTTCCGGCTCAGGTCTATAATCGCGAGGTAAGTGGCTGCAACTAGCCAACTAAATTATTCCGGTCGTAACTCTGTTTAGTCTTCTAACAATAGCTCCTTGTAGTCTTGTATTTTAGTTTCTACTCTTTATCCATATTTAGTCAGTGACAGTACCATTGCTTCTTTGAATGTTGAACAATTCAATAAAATCCTTTGTATTTTCATTGCAGAATGGTCATGTTGGTTTTATGCTGTCATGTTATGATGCCCAACTCAGATATGATTCGCGGACTGACACTTTTCAGGCAAGGTATAGGAACATAGGCTTTCTTAAAAAATGACTCCATGAACTTTTGTCAATTCACTGGTGTCTTTGTCGGTTTGAGAGAAGTACATATTTTTATGCAATTATATGAAATCTCAAATCTTCAAAACTAAACCTGATGGAAACCTTTCCTTATATATTTTTTTGTTTTGCTATATATTTGATAAAGATTTGTGACTTTGCAAATGATAGTGATCAACATCGAAATTGAATTTGCATGTGCTAAGCTCATCTTTACTGAAGAGCACTGTAACTCAAAACGATGTTTTATTTCAGATACTCACCTCATGGGCGGCGGACAACAGAGGAAAATATACAGTGGGATAGGCTAAGAGCACCACCAGTTGATACTCCCCCGCATGTTCTTCATGCCTCTGATTGTTTGAGTGACTTGAAGCCCGGAGATCATATTGAGATCCAGTGGAGAAGAAAGAAAGAATTCCCACATGGTGTGTTTCTGAACCAGTATGCTTTTATGAGGTTTCTGCCTTTAATTTCAACAGCTTGCTATGCAGCATCAGGTCTCATTTCTTGTAAATTTCCCTGTTGGTTTGAAATCCACATGTATTTATTGTTAATGTCTGTTAAACTATTTCTCTAAAAGAATTAATAAATGTACAATAAAATTGTCATGATCTAATCCGTCACCTGTAGATAACAATGTAATAACTTGTTCTGAATCTATTTCAGGTTGGTGGTATGCTCTCATTGGTCATTTGGAACACTGCGACGGGAATGAGGATCACTGCCGCTGTCATCATAATGGTGAGAAGATCGTCTTAGATTCTGTAGTTGTTATGAAGTTTTCTTTTATGAGTTTGTATTACGGAGGAGGGTATACGTAGTTTACATTATTTTTATTAAGTAGACAACTATTTGGTATCAGTTTTCCTTGTTGGAGTATGCAGGACTCTTTTCCTATTAAGTGGTTTGGAACCAAAAATCCTCTCAACTCATCATTACAACTTTTTCAAATCCCAATACAAAATATAATAAACAATTCAACTTTTTTAAATCCCAAAATAATAATAATAATAATAAATAATATTCTAACAATATTTTATTATCTCAACTCAACTCAACTCAACTCACTTCAACATCCAAACGCAACCTTGTGTCCAACATCTTCTGCATGAACCAGCATTCACACATCTTTCACACAAGCATGGAGACTAATAGTTCACTTTATTTTATTGCACAACTGAGAAAAAAAGAAAGCACCTTTGTAGCTTCTTCTAATGTGCCTATTGTGAACGTATGACTTTGTTGATGAAGTTGAGATATAATGCATTTTGAGCCATAGAGCCATAGACATGTTATATGATGTCGTCAGATAAACTCAAACATGTATACAAGTATTTATTAAACTACGTATATAGTTTTTGCTTGTCTATTTCTCGCCATAGTAGAGTGGTTCAGGGAGTTGGGGACTTAAAAATGAAGGATAAGATAGAGGAATTTAGTGGAGTTGAGATTTAAATCTTCCTTCTTACAATTTAAAACACAGCAGCGTGATTGTTCAATAGAATTTGTCTGTCATGGTATCAAAGGCTAAAATATTATATATGTCAGTCACCAGCATTGGTAATTTGGTAGGGGTCTGATGCAGATGTCCATGATCCAAATGATATTCTGTACAGCTGAGAGTACACCTTTTTGTGTAGGGTACATCAATTATTAATGTTCAGGTTGCTGTTTAGGGTTCACCTATTATTACTGTTTATATTGCTGTTGTTGTTGTTGTTTTTTTTTTTTATCATTATCTTGTTTAATGTATGAACCCTCAGTTTAATCTGAGTTGTCCGAGTGATAGTAGTTTCTATTGAAAGGTATTTTATCCTTGTGCTTGCGCTGCTTTTCGATCAAATCAATTTTCCCCCTTCAGGTATTCCGTTTTGGCTAAATTATGCATTTAAATTTCCACCATACACCTTGGAGTTTATAGTATTATTTTTGTAACAGCCATCTTTAGGCTCCTCGGGGCTGTGTGTTTCATTGTTTTTACTTCCCTTGAGTAGTTAAGCAAGTTGCCAATTCACTGACAAAAATGTATGAAGAATTTCTTCTAAAATGTTCATGCCTTAATCTCTGGTTATTTTTCAAGCATGGCAGTAGTAGCATAATTGGATCCTTTTCTTTTCTATTTTTCTTTTTTAAGTTTTTGTTGACAACTTCCTATAAGTTTCTCATGTTGTTGACAGACAATGTGATATTGGAGTTCAACCAGTATACTCCTGGCTCACGATGGAGACGGATGGTGATAAACAGGAAGGAGCATCAGGAGGAAGGCAATGAAGCAGATGGCTTTTATGGTGGAATTAGGAAGCTTTACGACAAGGAGGAGATTGCAAGGTGGAAGCGTCTTTGGCCAGCTCAAATCTTGGGATAGAATAAGGAATGTCCACCCTTACTCATGACTACTTTGTAAATAAGCTCCCTCTTGTTTTTTCTCTAGAGTTGTGTTAAAAAGAGCTCATAGTCATAGAAGTCATTCAAAGAGGATGAAGATTAGGCTTGATTATTTCGGTTCTCCACAGAGAAGCCTTGAACAGATGCAAATACAGTGTACCATATATTACCATAACATTATAATTTCCCAATGAAAGTTTTACTCAAATAGCTCGCTGGCTAGTTTTGTTGTTATTTGTGCTTTACACATCCTTGCGGAAAAGCACGACTGCTTCTGTTTGGACAGAACTTCAGTTTGAGAATCTCAGTGGTTTTCTTAGTTAAGTGACACTTTTTCATCTTCAGTGTGGATAATCTGCAAAGAAATGAAAAGATGACCTTCAGAATATGACGTGAAAAGATTATTTTTAGTAGCTCAGTTCTCAATCTGTGTAATTATTTACCAGGCCTAGTCTAATGATAATTCTGCAGACAGTCGACTACATCTTTGGAAGGCCATTTCCTGGATGGTTTGCTTGTTAAACTGCTCTTAACTTTTTCTATTCTTTTGGTCTGTTCTTCTTTCCATGTTTCTATTATTTTTCATTGGCACAACTTAGCTCTTGTTATTTGGGTACTTCGCTACTTGACATCATTGGTATAATACTGTATATCACTCTAAATTAGTTCGAGCCGGCTAGCTTTGAATATGTGATGAGAAGTGTGTCGAGCACTCAAGATCTTAAACAGCTTTGGTCATCAAGATATTAAGGGTTGATAAGCAATGCCACCTTGACAAATCGGACCTGCCCTATTCCGAATAGGAAGCAAGGTATGCCTACAATAATCAACCAGTATACACCAACAACTTGGTTGGAAGAAAAACTTCTTTTTAATCTTGCATGAATGGCAGATCAAACCTATGTGTCTTGATTTCAATAGGACTCTTACAATAGTTGTTTCATCTATTATTATCTAAAAGCAATCAAATCTTAGTGACTGAACAAAACCAAGAAACAACCTCATTAAAATTAGACGACTGGTTTTCTCTCACTTTGTTGAGTTGGTTGGTGTTTTCTCTCTGTACAATCTAAAATTCCGTACAACAAAAAACCCCGATGAGGTCTATTGGGATTCAGCCGTGAGTTCACAGCAGAGCAGTGATTTGTAGGCGTGGTAGAGCAGATGGGTTCAGAAAAAAATTAGTCATAGAATGAAAAGCCTTTTTCCTTTTTCCTTTCCTTTTTATTTTTTTATATTTTTTATAAAGGATGGAAACTCCTTGCTCATACCAGAGAGAAGCTAGAAAATAGTGAAGGAAGTGAGACTTGAGATGGTATCAATGAAATGGTTTGCTAAAGCTTTGGAGGAGTGCTTGAAGAGGGAACAAATGATTTTTACACTACATCAAGGGAGGGTGCCAAGAGCTTCATTGCACATAAGTGTTCATATGCTAATGGTCGATTCATGGTGCTAGTAGAGTACAGCAGGGGTGGAAGGCAAAATTTTATACTTAAACTTGATGATATGGAGGGAATGAGTTGGAAAAGGTTGGCAGGTGCACTAAAGGAAGGTATAGCGGGGGAGGGAACCATGTTAAGTAACACTGGTGGAACATCATAGAGAGCATCGGGGGTGGGGACCCCTAAAAACAAAGTCTGTCTTATAGGGAGGCTCTGGTGCAATTGACAGTGTCAGTGCAGCCCCATGAGCAAATGTGTGGAGTGGCTGGCGGTGGCTTAAAGCAAGCCACCGTGAGACACACTCATGGTAAGGGGACAAAAATGGCCCTTCATAACAAGGGTACAGTACATGTGCACTGGAAGGGAGGCAGTGGCAGGCCCGTTGTCGAAATGGCAGCCAATGGCATGCACAATATCTTGAAGGACATACAATCTCAACTGGCAGCTCTGCAGGAGAAAGTGGTTGCTTTAATACGCTGCGTTGAGGAGGATAAGGTAGTGGGTTTAGGCTATGTAGCAGAAGGGTGTCATGGGCCTATGAAGCCTTACTCTGGGCTTCAACCCGTGGGACCTAATAAGGACCCAATGGACCTGAGACGATAAGTTTGGCCTCGGCCTGTGGGGCCATCGAAAAGGAATGGATTGGCAGGCAAGCCTCAGCCTGTGGGGGAGAATAGAGGGAAGGCCAAAGTTGATGCTTAGCTTGTGTGGAGAATGAGAGGCGGAGACATGGTGAGGCCTTCCACCTACAGGAGGCAACTGACCTCGCTGGAAAAGGCCCCAACAGACTTGACACTGGTTGTGAAACCTTCGACGGGGGCTTAGACGACGGAGGTGATAGAGGGAAGTCGACTGCAGTAGAACCAGAACTGGATCTTGTTGATGTTGTACCGTCGGACGTTGGATCTCAGACTCAGCAAGGACAAACAAGGCTGATAGATGGAAATGGTGAGTCCCCACCTGAGATCCAGGTGGTTTCCCCTCTGATGAAGGTTGCACAACACCTTGAAGTGGCACGGGTGTTGTTTTATGAAGTTGAGGGTACTAACGAGGCCACGGTGGGGCCTTATCAGATGTTGTTGCCTGTAAGTGACCCTTCTAAGTGGTATGGTTGTCACAATGGTTTTGAGGAGAAGTGGGAGTGCTGTTGGAGTCACAGTGGACACCCAAGGAAGCGATAGACATGTTCGGGGAGCCCGTATCTCTCAAAATTTTTTTGCCAGGTCAGTATAGCGTTTCCAATTCAATTTTGCACAAGGTGAAGGAAATCCAACATTGTGTGAGAATTGAATGTAAGGGTTTTGAGGAGCAATTCATGGCCTTGCTCATAGCCATTGAAGTTGGACATGTTCACCAAAAGAAATCAATTTCTAAAAAATAGAGTGAGCTCAAGAGACTAACTTGGTCTCTAAACTATAAGGGCAGTTCAAGCCTAAAATTTACTACGTGAGTGGAAGTCAGACATTTTTACAAAGCCTAAAATTATTTCTTGGAACGTCCGAGGACTTAAAGAGGCAAATAAGCATCTTCAGATAGCAAACTTACTATGTGAGTGGAAGGCAGACATTGTATGTATACAAGAAACTAAGCTGAAATATATTACAAGAAGAATTGTTTGAAGTTTATGGAGTTGCACTTATGTGGATTGGGCCTACTTAGCATCTAATGGGGTTTCCAGAGGTATATTAGTTATGTGGGATAGAATGGTGGTAGAGAAAATGGAGGAATTCATTGGGCAGTACACAGTGGCATGTTCTTTTAAGAATGTGAAAGACAAATTTTTGTGGGCATTTACTTGTATTTATAGGCCGTTAGCAACATAAAACTTATATGGGACAAAATACTAGGGGTTCGATGTTGGTGGGACCTACCATGGTGCATAGGCGATGACTTTAATGTTACAATGTTTCCAGGTGAACGGTCAGGAGACAGTAGGCTGTGACCTGCAATAATGGAATTCTCGGAATGTATTTTTGATTTGGGTTTGGTGGATTTTTCACTCATCGGCGAAGCATACACGTGGTCCAATCATCATACGTGGTCTAGACTGGACAAATCTTTAGTTTCGTCAAAGTGGGAGAGTCATTATTCGAACCTATATCAAAAGAGGTTGCCTTGCCTTTATTCGGATTACTTTCCTATCTTGTTGGATTGTGGTGGTATTCAAGGAGGATGTTAGTATTTTAGCTTCAAAAATATGTGACTAAAAACTGAAGGCTTTGTGGACAGGGTTAGATAATAGTGATCTTCATATCATATTCACGACACTTCTAGTTTCATTTTTGCAGGTAAGCTGAAAGATTTAAAACAATATCTAAAGCTTTGGGATGCTTAATCCTTTGGTGATATTGGTGGCCGTAAGAAGTCTATGTTGGAAGAGATACAAGAGTTATAAATGATACAGGAGGGTTAGGCACTTTCCTTGGAAGAGGTGTCTCAGAAGGTAGAGTTAGTGTCATAATTAGATAAGGTTATCTTATTGGAGGAGATCTCTTGGAGACAAAAATTAAGAGCATTGTTGTTAAAAGAATGAGATTGATGTACGAAATTCTTTCATAGAGTGGCTAACTCTCATAGGAGAACTAATAAGTAATAACATTGAAATGATGAATATAGATGGTGTGGCTTGTAAGAAGTCTCCTGTGATTCGAGAGCATGTGACTGGTTTTTTCGAACACTTGCTTACTGAACAAGTGGGATGGCGGCCAAAGCTCGATGGACTAGCCTTTGCGTCCATAAAGCCACAAAATGTTTCTTGGTTGAGAAACCCTTCAAGGAGTTCAAGGTCTTTGGAGTGGTGAGGAAAATGGTTATAAAGCACCTGGCCCTAATGGATTCTCTATGTGAAGGAGGATTTAATGAAGGTGTTTCAGGGATTTTTTTCAATTGGAAAATTTGAAAAAAACATAAATGCCACTTTTAGTGCTCTTATTCCTAAGAAAATTGGGGCAATGGAAGTGAAAGATTATCGACCTATTAGTCTTGTAAATGAGGTGTATAAAATATTATCTAAAGTGCTTGCAAACCTCCTAGGGGAAGTGTTGGAAAAGATCATTTCAAAACCCCCGAATGTATTTGTAAGGGGTAGGCAAATCCTGGACTTAGTTCTCATCATCAATGAATGCCTAGACAGTAGATTAAAATTTGGCAATAAGGGGGATCTTATGCAAGTTGGATATGGAGAAAGCCTATGATCGCATGAATTAAGACTTCTTAATATATTTGCTTGGGAGGTGTGGATTTGGGGAGATATATTGTTCTTGGATCAAATAGTGCATCTCAACGGTGAAGTTTTCAGTGTTGGTAAATGACAGTCTAGTTGGTTTCTTTAATAACTTGAGGGGCCTAAGACAAGAGGATACATTGTTCCCACTTTTGTTTGTCATTGTTATGGAGGCGCTTAGCAGAATGATCTCGACCTTAGTTAACAATAGTTTTGTGGCTAGATTCTCAATTAGTGACCCCAATAGGGGTATTCTAAACATTTCTCACTTATTATTTACAGATGGCACACTGATTTTTTGTGAGGTAGAACAAGACCCATATGTGGGCATTGAGGGCTCTCTTACTGTAACACTCCACTCCTCACGGTTAATAATAAAGTCACTTAAAACATTCTAGGGAGCTGGAATGCTATTATTGAACCTTGACTTAAAAAAATATTTTCTTTTATTTTAAAGGAATCGTCGGGTACGAAGATTCTATAAATAAAATAATTCTTTATTAAAATGCTGAAATTATAAAAGATGGTGCGCGTAAGCATTTATTAAAATTCCTCAAAGCTTGTGTCATAAAAATCATAACTTAAAATCTCTATACATAATTTAGGTCACTGTCATGCCTCCCTGGAATAAGTCTCATCTTGCAGCTTTATCGTCAAAATAATTTTAACCTGAGGTGGTTTAAAAATATAAAAACAAACTAAAATGAGTTGATGACTTAGTAAGAAACTCATCATAATGTAAATATACTTAACATAAGCTTTTACAAAAAATATTTTATGCTGAAAACTTAAAATCATGATCATTCATGCGTATGCTTATGTCATGCATGCGTTGTCTTGAATTATCTAACTTGTCATACTTATCTTACTTACTCACGCACTTAATCTTGTGTGCAACGTTGTGCACTGACTCCACATCATGCCGTCATAAGGGGAGCCACTAATAATATTATAGCATATTATAGTAGACCATGCTTAGGTCTGTGGCTTACACGTCCACCCATAAATTCGCATTCGTACCATGCATCTGAATGACCATCTAATTTACTGTTATGAGTTTATCTTACACTTGATCTTATGAAAATTTACGTGTCTTATTTAATGTGAGATGTATAATACATATATAAATATAATATGTGGAATGAAACATGATGAATGACGTGCTTGCAAATATTAAGACATGCATGGTACGTAAACATTGGCTTTAAAAGAACTGGTTTTAATAATAATATATATAACTAGCTAACGTATGTTAATCCTAATTTATGATCAAGCTACTTATCTTGTAGTGTTGCTTCCTAAAATTTCTGATACAAAATCGATCATGGTGCTGAACTGAGAAGTTTATGGTTTTTTTTTTTCCAAATAACACGCGAAAGAAGATATTTATAGAGAGATTTGGGAGAGAGTGACAACTAGTTTGAGTTGGACTAGGTTAAAGAGTTTTAACATGAAGATGACTTGTAGAGTTGTATCTTTGTTGGAATAGGATGCCGACAAGTTCGAGTTCGAGTTGGACTTGGTCACGATCATTCAGGAAGAAAGTTTGAATTTAAAAACATGACATATTAGTTCATTCAATGTAGGATTGACAGTAACTCAGATTGTGTAGGAGACTTCAATCAGTGATGATTTTAAATTGAAATAAATTTTTAATGGCCAAATCTTTAAATTCTAAAATGAGTCTCACTCGTTCAATAAATAATAATAAATGAGATTTAACCTAGTTATTGAACCTAATTAAAACTCTTAAACAACCTTAATAATTTATGGCTAGTGGACTTATCCAATATGGTCTATTAAATATAATTTAGGCCCAATAAAAATTAGTAATATCTCGACCTTAGAATTATTAAGCCAAGTCATTACACTTACTTTGCTTTGAAACGACATCAGGCCTGAAAGTTAACTTCGACAAATCAGAGTTGGTGCCAATTGTTAATGTTCGCAACACCCAGCAGTTGGCTAATATTCTTGGATGTAAGGTTTCCTCTCTTCCCATAAGTTACCTTGGTCTCCCGTTGAGAGTTGTGTCAAGGGCTAAATCGATATGGGATACAGTGATTGAAAAGATTGAACGTAGATTGGCTGGTTGGAAGAGACTGTACTTATTAAAATGTAGTAGGATCAAATTAATCAAAAGCACTTTATTTTTTAGAGTGGTATTCATGGAGAGGAATTCAAATTCCACTTGGTTAACTGGGATAAGATATGCTCTTCTATCTCTTCTGGTGGATTGGGAATCAGAAATCTAAGGATTTTTAATAGGGTCTTACTTGGGAAATGTTTGTGGATATATACTAAGTAATCAGAAATCGTATGGAAGTTGGTGATTAATTTCAAATATGGAGGTGGGGGGGGGGGGGGGGGAATTGGAGCACTAGAAAGGTGAGCGAGGCCTATAGAGTGGGACTTTGGAAGCATATTAGACGAGGATGAGGGTATTCACTCGTCACACTAGACTTGTGTTGGGAGATGGCTCTAGAATTAATTTCTAGAGCGACCTATGGTGTGTAGATAATGACCTTAAGGATTCATCCCCATTAGTTTTCAGGATCGCATGTGAAAAAGAAGTTTTAGTGGCTAATGTTATGGTAATATCCGGGAACCAAGTACAGTGGAATGTGAACTTTAGTAGGGCTGCCCAGGATTGGGAATTTGATAGCTTTGAGGATTTTTTTCATCTTCTATACTCCATGAGACCGAACAATCAAGGAGTTGATAAGATGTCGTGGATATCCGCATGTAAAGGCACACTCTTATTCGCGCTTTGAACTACCTCAATGTGACATCGTAAAAAAGTCTCAAATAATCTACAAAAGTAGCAACAACCTTCAAATCATCATTAATAGACTTTCCTAATCCCTCGTGCTCATCAAAATATTTTATATATTGAATGTCTTCATCACCTAATAATTCAAAGGTTGCCTTATATTCTTAGGCCGCCTCCAACATAAAAAATGTTGAGTTCCATCTCATAGGAACACCAGTACAAAGGCCATTTGTGGGTGTTATGTCTGCATTCCTCGCAACAACCTTGAATTTTTCTAATCTAGCAGGAGAAAATCTCACAAATCTCACAGTCGTTCTGAGTTCTTGCAATCGAGTCATCAACATCTTTCAACCCATCAGTTACAATTAAATTCAAAATATATGCAGCACATCTAACATGCAAACAATCACCACTTAAGATTGTCTTATTTGTCTCTCTAATATAGATCTTAAGATATCTCAAGGAGACATCATTAGATGAGACATTATCAATTGTAATTGTCAAAACCCATACCAACTCACACTCCTTTATTGCGGCCTCTAAGGCATTCATAACTGTCTCACCCTTGTAGTAAAAAATTTGAAAAAACTTCACAATTTTTTTGTATAGTGTCCAATCACAATCAATGAAATGCACAGTCAAAGACATGTAATTATAATCTTGGACGGATGTCCAAGTATCGGTAATGAGGCAAACTACTTGACTTGCCAATTGGCCCCTCAACAATTTTTTCTCTTTCTTGTAATGTGTTTTAATATCTTTTGTCACTGCATGGCAAGAAGGAAGATTAAATCTAAATTCCAAGCAATTAAAATATTTTTGGAACCCTCTCCCCTCCACAAACTGAAAATATAGCTCGTCCACGATAATCATACGAGCTAACTTTCTTCTACACTCATTGAGATCGTTCTTAGTATACTCCTTCAACGTTGAACCCCCACTACTCTCATCCGACATTTTTTTAGTCCAATCTTTAGTCTAGATCGACTATTCTCTAGTAAGGATTTTAATATTAGACTCTTCTTGAATTGTTCTTCTAAGTTGACCTTTAATTGTGATGTATCATGTTTCCTATAATGACATCCATAGAGTTTACCACTATGGTTACACTTTGCTTGAGAGTTATTGGAGTCATCACTCTCTAGTTTTGTCAAGTTAGACCAAACTCTGGAAATAACTTTCTTGTTTTGTATGGCCTTGGGGGTAGGGCAAGGTTCCGTCTTTGTAGGGTTAGGACTAGGGTCTGTGGGGTTAGTGCCAGGTGTTGGGGTAGGGGTATGAGATCTATCACTAAAATCTGCCGGACTAGACATTCTTGATACTCCAAAACAGTAAAAAATCAGAAATGAAAACATGCCACTAACATCAACAGTCAACATCACAGATTCACAACAACACCAAGAATTCACATAATGAGAAAAAAAAATTTGCAATAAAAAATATTTCCAACAATTAGATAAAAAAAGATTGCAATAAAAGACACCATTTCAAATATATCCAAAATTTGAACCAATTTGGCCCATCACAACATTCCTATGAGAATATGCTAAAACTAACAGTTGTTCTATATTTATTGACCATCCATCAAACATTGATATAAGAATTTGCTACAACTAATAATTGAGCAATTTTCAATTTACAGACTGCAGGGATTGAACAATTTTGCTGATTTAACAAGTTTCTCTTAAACAAATGTTTCTAGAGTTTCAAGCTATTTACAATGTCACTAATAAAGCTGATGAGAAACTCATTTATGAATTTCTCAAATAATAAAGGATGCCGACCTTCAAACTTATTAACGCCCACACACACACATATACATCAAGGATAAATTCCATTTTACAGCCCTAAATTGACAGCCACACCAAAATAAACACAATTTAACTAGAGGGATTGAGATTTTGTAACAATCAATTTGAACCATTTTTAGTTTTGAGAAAAAATCTAGTAACAAGCCGTAGATTCATAAACCCTAATATGCAAAATTATAATAATTTTCACAAATTAGACATCATAAACTCGATGAAAAGCTCATAAACCCTAGGAATCCCTAAAAAAAAGACCTCCACACTCCACAGATTCATAACCCCAACTTAATTTAGGGTTTCATGAAAACTTAACATAATTAAGTTTAGGGTTTCAATCTGAAATTCTAAAGTCACCAAAACACAAAAAACTAATTAACACGAACATCACAACCACATGCACAAATTGAATCTCCACAACACACAATTCACAAAGACACAATCCCATCCTTCGACTCCTCCATTTAATTACATCCCAATCTCCATAACTCAACAAAAAAATAAACATTGGAATAATTGGATTCATTTAACTTACCTTCGGTGATGGAGATGCAGACAGATGGCGATGGCATAATGCGAACGTCGATGAAAATGAGAGAGAGAGAGAGAGTTTTCACTTTCAGTAGGGTTGCGGGAACAGCGAAGGGGTCATGGGGGAGGGGGGCTATGACAAAACAACGTTGTTCTGGTATGGGGTGTTTTATAAAAAAACCCTAGTAATAAAATGAAGCCGTTTTGTCAGAGACAGAATGGCGTCATTTTATGACGGAGTTTTTTTATTATATATAATTACACACACACACATACATACATACATATATATATATATATATATATGGGGCGAGGTTGGCCCCCTCTATCCCTCGTCTCCGCTGGAGGCCCCATATGTGGGGCCACCCTACCCCCACATCTAGCGGTACGGATGTCTTCAAATAAAACAATAAAAAAGAGAATTTACTTAATCTTTTTCATTGTTGGAGAACGCAATTAACAGTACAAATCTAATTATAAATTTATATTTATAAATATAATTTTTTTAAGCATAATTTTTTATTAATTTTATAAAAATGTTATATACTACATCTTGTTTATATCAACTAACGTAGTATGATATTATCTATTATTTTTTTATTACTTAAAAATATAAAAAATAATGTAAATTAAAAATATATATGATTTAAAATGAAAATTAAAGTTTTCAAAAATTTGGAAGATAAAATAATAAAAAAATGATGATAAAATGTGAAAGATAAATTTTAGGGAAATGCTATATCTCCAGCTTGGGGCTCCTGCTAGAGATTAGTAGTGTATTTTTTATGTGTTTTTTTAAAGTTATTTTTTATATAGATTTTTTTAATATTTTTTAATATTTTTAAAAAATAAAAAATATTTAGAATATTATTAAAAAATATTTTCTTAATCACGAAATAAAATAAAAAATCATATTTATGATTTTTTATTTTACTTCGTGATTAAGAAAATATTTTTTAATGATTTTTTTTTACTTTCTATTTAAGGAAGTGTTTTTAATGATGTTCTAAATTTATTTTATTTTTTTTAAAAATATTTTTTATAATTTTTTATTTTACTTCATGATTAAAAAAATATTTTTTAATATATATTTTTTTTACTTTCTGATTAATAAAGTATTTTCTTAATAATGTTTTAAATTTATTATTTTTTTAAAATATTTTAAAATAATAAAAGATCTATATAAAAAATTATTTAAATAAAACAAATAAAATAACACGGGGTTGTAGCATAACATTACTTTCCATAAAAGATATATAAAATAAAATGGACCAACTCGTTAGAGTAGGGTGAATTGGAAAGAAAGGTAATAGGGAGAAAAGTACGAAGAAAGAGAGTAGAGACTTCCACGGGAAGAGATCAAAGGAAAGACGGGTGCTCGAGCTTCGTCTTTCTCCCCTTGTTCACTGAGAAGAAGATGAACGGTGGTCCATCTGGCTTCAGTACGTAGAGTAGTCTTTCTCGCTTAAAATTATCCCATAGTCTTTCTATGTTATATTTCGTTCCCTTTTCTCTATTTCTCTCCAATTTTTCCGACATCTCTGTTCTTTCCTTTGACAGACAATGCTCCTGTTACAAGAGCTTTCATTATTGCCTCTGCTCTCTTCACCGTGTTCTTTGGAATCCAAGGCCGTTCAAGTAAACTCGGATTGTCATATCTGGTACTCTTTTTTCTTTCTTTTTTTCATTTCGACATTGAACTTGTTTTGGTGATTTAATTTGGTGCATGTAAATTCTCTTCAGTTTATTTGAATCTTTTAGATGTAATCCAACGTTGGGTTTTTATTTATTTTCGTTACTTTGTATTCCTTTTAGTAAGAGCTAGAATTGTAGAGTTCTTCCTAGCTAGGTGCTTTCTCTTGTATACATCCAGTGTACTTGGGCCGCGCCTACTGGTATTAGCAAATTTTTTACTTATAATAAAAAGAGCTCAAAATTGTAGAATAGAAATTGTGGATCTATTAATTTTTGTTGTATTTTCTTCATGATGATCTTTGATTATTAAAGGTATAGTTTAATCTTACTTTTGAGTTTGTTTTCGATGTGGGGGCGTTTCTATCTTTCATCACCATCTGAAGAAATGATTTTTACTAATGTACTATTGCTTTTTCAAGTGAAGTTATTGCAAATAGGTTTTCTGTGTAAATAGCTGAATTGCAGTTGACTTGCTGTTTTTAATCATGTTTTTTAACTTATTTATAAATTGATTTGTGGTTACTTTCCATCATCATCATTAGAGACCACCTTAGACTGGTGTACTGCTGCTTTTGACATGTAATTAAAGATGGGGTTCTGCTGTTGTGTAGGCATGGCTTGGCTTCACTGGTGCTTTTCCTTATTATTATTTGGATCCATTTTGACCTGTACTGTTGCCTTTCAGATAATGCATTATAGGCTGTTACGAGTAGAGAATTTTGTGGTGCATGTGTGGGAATAGCTACAATTGGAATTACAACTTTGTTGCCCTCTTGGGATCTTAATATGAGGAGTGGGATTACCTATGGACGTGTTATTAGTATTAGTAATAACACTAATTCTTCAATTCTTGATTTTGAAGGTTTTGTTTCTTCAATTCTTTCTATTATTTGAGGATAATGAAAGCTCCTGTAGCTTCGCTTTTGGGTTCTTGATGAGTGTTTAATTAACACTATCCCAGATTTATGTGTGCAGACCAAGTTAAGAATTATTGTGCCTTGGCAATTAACTCATGCACCCAACAGGACCTAGAACACCCTAGCTCACCCACCAAAATTATATCATTAGTAAGCATATATGCTGGCTAAGGATCCTGGCTAGAAAGTACCCACACTAAGTCTGATTGGTCTGAGCACATTACTTGGTCCATATCTCACTGGCTCCAAGATTGATAATTAGAGTCAATTACTCCTGTACTTGATTTTTCTTTAGAATCATATTCAAGCGGAGGAGAGGATATAATACCTCACTGGTTAAGTAGTGGAAACTTTGGTGGTTCCTATTTTGTCTAGACTTTCAGAGGATCTGCTAAATGCTATGTTTTGTTAGAAGAGTGCCTAATGTGCAGAGGTCCTACAAAAGCATTTTTTTTTTCTTTTTTCTTTTTGGTGGATAGTTGCTTTGATTTAGATCTTGATTGTTGAAAACCTCGTCAAGTGTCAAGATTGGTGTTACTTATAAAAAAAAAAAAAAGTGTCAAGATTGGTGTTGCATGCACAAGACCAGATGTGGGACAGATAATCATGTCTTGTTGCATTGTGCAATGGTAGCATATGTGTGGTTGATAGTATTCTCTTCTTGGGGCTCAATAATTAATGCCTTAGATGGCAGTTGAGGATTGCCATTGCAAAGGGAGGTATGCTCAGTATATTTATAAGGGTGAACCATTGCATGGTGGAGCTTCAGTATGCAGTTATAATTGTGCTTTTTTTACATTGTGGAGTTGTGTACATATGCTCCTCTTGGCTGTTAGAAATTGAAGTTTCTTCCCCAGGATAGATTTCTGTTTGATGAGATATTTTTTATGGATGTTCTTTTTTTCATGAAAACTTAGAGATGTTAAAAATTTTATTGTAGACAATATATGGAGAGGCATTTCCCATGCTTCTTTAAAATATGTTTTGATATGGTAACTCCCTTGAAGTTATAGTCAACAGTAACTCTCGTGAAGTTAGTTCCTGTAACCTACTCTAACGAGCTGAAGAGTGGGACTGTATGTCATTGTTGATAACCTAAGACTGAAATTCTTGCATTTTCCTTTTTTGTCTTCTTTAAAATTGGTATGAACTGTTCAAATTTGCAACTAGCATTCATTCATTTGAAAGTGTTTTATTATTGTGACAGGATATTTTTGGGAAGCTTCGACTTTGGAAGCTAATTGTGTCAGCTTTTGCCTTTTCTTCCGTACCAGAATTGATGTTCGGACTCTACTTACTATACTACTTCAGGGTCTTTGAGAGACAGATAGGTTCCAATAAGTACTCTGTGAGTAATCATCTAGCTTAAACTACTCATGAGTTTGACTTTGATGTCTTATATAAATTAGATATACCTATTGTAGATCCATTGGATTAATGCAACGAACCAAATTGCCGCTGTGATGCAAATATCTAAGATATAAGCAAGGAGAAAGAATTTTAAAGCATCTTTGTGAAGGTCACCAATTTTTATTTGCTTACTTTTCTTGTACCTGGCCAAGCTAGTTGACATTAGAAGCTTGTAATGTAACTATTCTCTTGGGCCATGAGTCTACATCCCTACATTATGGAGATTGGTACAACCAGTGATGGCAAATCATGTTAACAAGTCGTGTTCATGTTGTGTCAAGTCATGTGTATTATACGATATGGGTCAACCCGAACATGACCCGTTAAGTTTAATGAGTCAGATTTCCAAACCCTAACATGACTCATTAAAATAATGGGTTGACCCCCGAACCCTTTTTGACCCGTTATGAATTAATTAAAAATATATCGACACGACTTGTTTAAACTTGTTTATGTAAATAGGTTGAATTGACCTAAATAATCTATTTGACCTGATTAACATAATTTCATATAAAATTTAAAATCACAATATCTCCCAAAAATATAAAACTAACTACATAAGTCCAAAATTACAATTCAAACAATAAAAACTCCAAAATTACATTCCAGAGAAAGTGTGGGAGGCGGTCGTGACTTGTGAGAACTAACTCAACTGAGAACTAAGAGTGAGGATCGGAGAGAGAGTTAGGAAATACAAAAAATGCTTAGGGTATTTTTGTTTTTAGGTTAAAAAGGATATAATTATAATTTTGAGTAAAAAAGTTAACGGGTCTAAACGGGTTAAGTGGGTTGATCCGTTAGTGACCCTTTAATGAATAGTGTCTTAACAGGTCAACCCATTTTGACCTGAATCCGTTAACATCAGATCCAAACCTGCTACTTTCGTGTCGTGTTTGTGTTCGTGTTGGGTTAACAGGTCGTGTCACATATTGCCACCCCTAGGTACAACCATGCTGGGACTTTAGACCATGACTAGGTTTTCTGTTAGAATTGAGGGCAAAAATCTAACCCTTGCTTGAAATGAAATTATATGTGGACAAGGTGCCCACTATAGTCAGCTGCATGGACGCTGTTCTGTCATTTGGTCATTTCCTTAAAGTGTTTTATTTTCTTTTTGAGAATTTATAACTGCAATCTAGCTTTGGCTTTCCTTATCGTGCTTTGGACACACAAAAGACTGAGCTTAACATCAATGGGGTTAACTTTATTGGTTACGTTGTGCTTATAGATTCAGTGCCCCTCTTTCTTTAATTCTACAGGGGTGTGTTATTGTAATCTGAGAATCAACGCTTTAGGAAATGGTAATAAATCATATTTATTCTTGTATGATTGATGTGTAATCATTCCACCGATCAGTTATCAAACATGAGAGAGAGAGAGAGAGAGATTATTTTTTCACCTATTTGGTTTTAAAACCAGTCTGCCCCATTCTGCAGGTCTTTATCTTGTTCTCTATAATCGTTGCATTACTCTTTGAGTTCCTCACACTAACACTCCTTAAAGGTATGGCTCCCAATTATGCTTTTTGTAGTTTATCTATTATGCTTTTTTTGCATTTATGCTGTCTCTTGGTTCTTAGTTATATCTATTTTCCTGCTTCTACATTTTCCATGTGGAAAGTTTCTTTCACTATTTTCAAAAGATGACCCTTTATCAAATAATTAGTACATAATCTCCAAAAAAAGAGAAGTGCTCGGTTTACAAAGAGAACTACAAAAAAAAAAAAAACTACAAATTGACGTGGCTTGATGTGGCACGTTAGATCTACCTTACAATAAAAAAAGTTTTAAAATTTAACCTACCTCATCAAGCCATGCCATACTGTAAAACAATTTTTTTTGTAATTCCCTTTGTGGGTCAAGCATTTCTCTAGTAACTTGATTATGGCAAAGCATAAATGATATTCACCTCATATATTAACAGTCATGGTAGGCTTGTGTTCCTTACTACAAAAGCAAAAATGAACATAGAAAAGGTCTTTGATGAAATGCTTAATGAGGAGAATAAAAAAGAGTTGTTATTTCAATGAACTGATTGCTGTTAAAATCTTATGTTTTCCTGCATTTTCTTTGCTCTTTTCCCTCAAGACTCTGCTGGCATACTGCAGTTATACTGTCAGTGCTAAAATGGCTTCTTCTTTTTTTTGGCAGATTCTGCAGTGAACCTGGTCACAACAGGACCTTATGGTCTTATATTTGCTTCATTTGTCCCTTTTTTCTTTGATATACCAGTTTCAACATGGTTTCGTGTATTTGGAGTGCGCTTCTCTAATAAGTCTTTCATATATCTGGCTGGTCTGCAGGTAAAAGTTGACAGATAGTTTATCTATACAGTTTATGGCACAAGATAGACCATATTTGAATTTCATTTAGCATATTTGGCATCCCCATCTCTCTCCAGCCACTATAATCTAATTTTTAGTTTTTGTCTTGCAGCTGCTTTTATCATCCTGGAAAAGATCCATCTTACCAGGGTTATGCGGCATCCTAGCTGGTTCTTTATACCGTTTGAATGTCTTTCATATCCGCAAGACAAAGGTAACTTGGCACTGTTACCTTTGGAAAGAATGATGCTTATTTTTTCTTATCCCTTTTTGTCCCTTTTTTATGATAACTTGTCATCCTATTCAAATATCTATAAATTCTTACATTAGTGAAGCCATCTTGAGAGTGCAAGTGAATTGCAAGTTTGAAATTATATGTAGCAGTCACTTAGATGGAACTCCCTGGATACATTTTACTTAATAGTGCTAGATTTGGAAAAGCCTTTGCCATCTCTTTGTCGGAGAACTTTTTTTCTCATATTCAAGAAAGAATTATTCAGATTGTTTGAGTCTTCTCTTATTTACAAACGTTACAACTGCTACAGCTCAGGTAGAAGTTAATTGAAGTAACATGTGATTGTGCATGTCTTTTCTCATGCAGTTACCAGAGTTCGTTATTTCATTCTTTTCTCGGATTTCTTGGCCAACCACGGGGAGTCCACCTTCAGCACCAGCTAGGAGTATTGTAAGAAACATACCATCCAATGCAAGTCGCCAAGTGGAGGCAAGTGTTTTGCTTAATGCTTTCAATCAATCTTCTATTAGAGAATATTTTGACAATTTGTAATTGCAGTAACTCAAATGAACACGCTTGAAAGTCATTTATCTTATGTTGTAAGGTATCGCACAAGATACCAACACCAACCCAGAACAAGAAAGAATTGGAACAAGAACGTGATCAAGAAAGGAGAGAAAGAAACCAATAATCCACTTTATTGATTCTTGAAATAAGGTTTTTGAGGAACCTTAAACCGCCATACACTTCCAAGAATTGATCTAAGCAACTGAATAGAAAACAATCAAGTTCCACTTCGGTTTTATACAAATCGATGTAAAAGAGAAATAAACGATGTTGTTAAGTCTCCGTTGCCTTTCTTCCCTCCTAAGCCAAAACGCACTGCTTCACTTATGGGATAAAACACATCGTTCTCACTCCAGTCCGTTAATTCTATTATTCCTCACTGCACACCGTTTCATTAAAGCCAAGCTCACTGTTGATTCCTTCAAAACTCAAAACACTACTTCAATCTTACTCAGCCCTCTCCTCCCATACACCTTACAATCACCACCCCTTTAAGGACCTTGTCCACAAGGCCCTAACATTCCCCTCTCCTCAAAGGACCTTGCCCACAAGGTGTGGGTAAAGATTCCTCAGCTTCCATAATAGTTCCCAAGAGCTGTCCTCAATTGGTGCCCCAAACCATTTAACGAATACTTCTGTTGCTGCCTGATTTCCCACCTTCTTCAATCTTCTTTCCAGTATTGCCTCAGGCTCGGGTTGAAGTCTTCCTTGTGTATCCACTGGAGGTAACACTGGCAGTGGAGAAACACCTTGGACCAACTTCTTCTTTAGGCATGAGACATGGAAGACAGGATGTATTCTTGAAGATGTTGGTAAATTCAGCCTATAAGCAACTGATCCAATCTTTTCAATCACCTGAAATGGACCATAAAACCTTGGTGACAGCTTCAAATTATGCCTCATAGCGATTGTTCTCTATCTATAAGGTTGAAGCCTTAAGAAAACCCAATTCCCTATCTCGAAAACTTTCTCAGTTCTCTTCATATCAGCAAAAAACTTCATCTTTGCTGAGCCTTCTGTATATTCTCCTTCAACAAGGACAACTCCTCTCTAGACTTCAATTGGTGATCCACAGTTGCATTAGCAGTTGTTCCAAGTACATATGAAAGTAACTTGGGGGGCACATAACCATAAAGGGCTTCAAAAGGAGGCATGCCAATAGATGTATGACAAGTGGTGTTATAACACTACTCAGCCATGGTTAACCAAGAATTCCACTCTCTCGGCTTATCATTGGTGTAGCACCTCATATATCCTTCCACAAACTTGTTCAAAATTTTAGTTTGCCCATCTGATTGTGGATGATAGGCAAAACTAAAATGAAGAGAAGTGCCTTGGAGCTTAAACAATTCCCTTCAGGCTTGTAAAAATAGCGTCCTTGTCTGAAACCATTGTCTTGGGTATACCATGCAATTTGAAAACCCCTAAGAAGAATACTTGAGCCACCTTGCTTGCTGCGAATGGATGGGACAAAGGGAAAAAAATGAGCAAACATGATTAGTTTGTCAATAACAGAAAATATCACAGAAAAATCATTAGATGAAGGCAGCTCTTCCACAAAATCCATGGAGATGTCCAACCATGGAGAATGAGGAATTGGTGGGGGCTGCAAAAGCCCTGCTGGATTGAAGTTCTCATGCTTGTTGGTCTGACATGTAACACATTCTTTAACAAGCCTTCTAATGTCACTTCTCATGCCTTCCCAAAAGAAATCCATCTTGGCCCTCTGCAGTGTTTTCTTGTACACCATATGCCCAGCCTGTGGGCTATTGTGAATATGCTGCAAGACTTTAACTTGAAAAGGAGAATCAGGAACCAGTACCAGTTTGTCTTTCCTCAACAACAGGCCCGGTTGGATACTGTAATGCTTAGGGCCTTCCAAGCCTTGTTGAAGCTTAGAAACAATATCACTGATAATAGAAGACAGTTGATAGCTACTCTTCAGTTCTTCAATCCATATTGGGGTAGGAAAAGTAATCAAGGCCAAGGTAGCAGACTCATCTTTAGCCTTCCTCAAGAGCCCATTTGCTACTACATTTTCTTTGCCCTTTTTCTAGTCAATGGTGAAGTCATAGCCCATTAACTTGGATAGCCACTTTTGCTGAAATTTTGTTCCGACCCTTTGCTCTGATAGGTACTTCAAAGCCTGTTGATCTGCTTTAATCTTAAAGGTTTGGCCCAGTAAGTAGGGCCCCCACTTGCCCACTGCAGACACGAGCCAAAAGCTCTTTCTCATATGTGGATAACAAGAGAGCCTTACCTTTCAATTGCTGTAGAAGGCAATTGGCTGGCCTTCTTGCATAAGGACAGCCTCCAACCCTACACCAGAAGCATCACACTTTATTGTAAAGGCCTTAGAGAAATTAGGTAACCTCAAGACAAGAGGTTCAATAACTAAGGCCTGAGTAGTAGTGTCACTCCAAAGTTCCAAACAAAAGTATTCTTCTTTAACAAATCAGTTAATGGTGCTGCTATGGTGCCATAATTTTTTATAAACTTACTATAGTATCCAGTGAGACCAAGGAAGCCTCTCAATGCCTTCAAAGATCCAGGAATTGACCATTCAAGCATAGCTGTTATTTTTGAAGGATCAACACTCACACCCTTAGCAGGAATTACATGGCCCAAGTAGTCGATTTCCTCCAATCCAAACTTGCATTTGGACCTCTTAGCGTATAAAGTGTTCTGCCTCAATACCTCCAAAACCACCCTCAAGTGTCTCAAATGGTCAGATTGTCAAAACCAAGAGAACTTTGGAAAAACTGATCCTGTGTATTCAGTCACCTTCATTATCAATCTGAAAAACCATATACAAAGGAAAGTAGGTCAAATGCTATACACGGGAAGCATCTAACTGATCCCTGATATTTAGCCTATATACATGGTAATATATCTATATAGCTAATATTAATAGAGAAGTCCTAAATTGTATAAACTCCTAAATTGTATACGTTAACATTCCCCCTTAAATTGATGCTGATAAGTCAACCATCAACAATTTGCCAACCAAAAATTGATGCCACTGTCGAGTCATTGCTTTGGTGAAGACATCGGCCACTTAGAGATCCGAAGAAGAAATGTAAGGAAGAGATATCACCCGACTCTCCATGGTATCTCGGATAGAATGACTATCAACCTAAATGTGCTTGATGCGTTCATGGAAAATGGGATTGGTGGCAATCTGAATAGCTAGTGTTATCAGCATGATGAGGTGTAGAAGTAGTCTGAGGAAACTCAAGCTTCTCAAGAAGACCGCCTAGCCATACAATCTTAGAACAAGCAGTAGACATGGCACGATACTCGGCCTCAGCAGAGGATTTAGAAACACGATCTTGTTTCTTACATCTCCAAGAAATTAAGGCATCACCTAAAAACATACACCAACCTGTAGTAGATCGACGTGTATCCAGACACCCAGCCCAATTAGCATCACTATAGACAACAAGTTGAAGAGATAAGCCTGTAGGAAAGAATAACCAACGAGTAGGAGAACCTCGAAGATAGCGGATGATGCGTCAAACTACAGCAAGATGGAGATGCCAAGGAGAGGACATAAACTGACTGACCTGATGAACGGCATAGGAGATATCAAGGCGAGTAGTGGTCAAGTAGATGAGACTCCCAACTAGGCACCAATAGAGAGTAGGATCATCCAGAAGGTCCCCTTCATCTTTCTTGTATTTGACATTTACCTCCGTAGGAGTATCAACAATAGAAGTGTCCTCCAAACCAGCCAAAGTAATAAGATCTTGAATATACTTATGCTGGTTTAAGAAAATACCATTGGCCCGATGATATACTTCCAATCCTAAGAAGTATGTGAGCTGGGCAAGATCTTTCATATGGAAAGTCGCATGCAACAGCTGCAGCAGCTTAGTAATCAAACCACAATCAGTGCCAGTAATGATAATATCATCCTTATAAACCAAGAGAATGACTATACCCGATGCAGACTTGTGGAAAAAGAGAGAAGAATCATACTGACGTTGTGTAAAACTGAGGGTAAGAAGTGTATTGCAAAACTTCTCAAACCAAGTCCCGGGAGCTTGCTTGAGCCCATACAGAGAACGCCTTAACTTACAGACATTATGAGGAGAAGAAGTAGTCATACCAGAGGGAAGCTTCATGTAGATCTCTTCTTAGAGATCACCATGAAGAAATGCGTTCTTCACATCCATCTGATGCAGTTGCCACGACTGTGAAGCGGCAATAAGCTAAGATGGTTCAAACCGTGGTCATTTTGGCAACAAGAGCAAATGTCTCCTCATAATCAATCTTATATTCTTGTTTGTTTCCCAGAGCTACTAGGTGAGTTTTGTACCGATCCAAAGAGTCATCAGAACGAAGCTTTATAGAGAAAACCCATTTAGACAAAGCCTCTACATCTTTAGGTGCGGGAACACTCCCATCAATATGACCTCACAATTCTTTCCCTTTGACAAATAATTGAAACTGAAATTCCCAAGCAGAATAATTTTTGCCAGTAAAACAAATATGGAACGAGTCTAATTGATTTGATGACATGATGGAACTAAGAATAAATTAACCCACCAGAAGAGTGCTGCGACAAGCACAAAAAAATGTGCCGAGAAAAACCCAGACCAGAAAATCAAATAGTTGGCAAAATATTACCACACCAGAAAACCACAACAAAGAGTGCCAAAATTGTAGTCAAGCCAGGAACAAAAGGGCCCAAAAGAAAATTGAACCAGAGGATTGCACCAAAACAAGTACCAAACCAACAAGAATTGAACCAGAAAGTGCGCCAAAATCCAGAAACCCCAACAGATTGTACCGAAACAAGAATCAAACCAAAGAGACGCAACAGAAGACGCCGATAGGAAGAATGGAACCAGAAACTGCTCAAACCTGACAAAGGGTGCTGAAACTTCTCAAACCTTAAATAGGAAGTGCTGACAACACCAACCCAGAAAGAGAAGACCGAAAACAAGGAAGCTTTCACGATGGGTTCAACGAGAGCCACACAGAACACGCCGAAACACGAAACGAGAGAAAAGAAAAAAAAAAAACTCAAGTGAGAGAAGAACCTTACCAACCTGCTCTTGATACCATGTCAAAACCAAGAGAACTTTGGAAAAACTGACCCTGTGTATTCAGTCACCTTCATTATCTCTGAAAAACCATTTACAAAGCAAAGTAGGTCAAATGCTATACACGGGAAGCATCTAACTGATCCCTGATATCTAGCCTATATACATGGTAATATATCTATACAACTAATATTAATAGAGAAGTCCTAAATTGTATAAACTCTTAAATTGTATATGTTAACACAAATAAGGTACTGTTGTAAATAAGGATGTCATCAAAGAACACCAAAACAAACTCCTTAAGAAGGGCTTGAATATGTTATTCATCAGCCATTGAAAAGTTGCAGGTGCATTAGTAAGGCCAAAGGGCATTACTAAGAATTCATAGTGGCCCTCATGAGTTTTTAATGTTGTTTTCTCAATGTTGTCTTCCCTCACTTTGATCTGGTGATAACCTGATCGAAGATCCAGCTTTGAAAAAACTTTGCACCAAACAACTCATCAAGTAACTCATCAATGACAGGTATGAGAAACTTGTATTTGATGGTTTCTTGATTCAAGGCACGGTAATCCACACATTGTCCATGATCCATTAGCCTTTTTAACCAATAAGACAAGTTAAGAAAAAGGGCTTTGGCTAGGCCTCACCACTCCTGATTTCAACAAATCCTTCACTATGTTCTCTATTTCGGTCTTCTGGTAGTGTATATATCTATAGGGTCTGATTGAGATTGGTCTAATGTTTTCCTTCGAAGGAATTTGATGGTCAAAACTCTTTTTAGGAGGCAATCCCACTAGTTCAGCAAATATGTCAGCAAATTCATCAATAACTGTAGTAACTTCATCAACCCCACTGTTTACTGCCTGCTGAGAATCGTGTGCCATCAACTGCAGGAACCAACCATGTTGATTCACTAGGGAAGATTTCAAGCACCCTTCCCCATTTTTAACCTTTAAACCTACACTTTTTAGTCCTTGCAAAACTACAACTGACTGTCCCACCTTGAAACTCATAGCCATAGTTGAAAAATCCCAATTAATGGGTCCCAATGTTCTCAACCATTGAACTCCCAGCACCACATCACATCCCCCCAAACTTAACACATGGAAAGGGATTTTGAATTTAGATCATTGGATCTTAAGAGTCTCTTCACATCTTCCTTGACTCAAGACAGTGTCACCATTGGCAACTTTAACTTGCAAGCTGGCCTCTTTTTCAACTCCCAACTTAGCTGCCTTGATTACTAGTGGATCTAGGAAGTTGAGTACTTCTAGAGTCCACTAAAATCTCTACTGAAGACTCACCAATTCTACCCAACAACTTCATAGAATTGTTGTTAATGCATCCTAACAGTGCATGAATGGAAATTTTCATACTTTCATCTTCATTGCTCACCTTCTCACCCATTATAATCTCATCCTCACTGCCCTCCTGCAGTACAAAATCTTCAGACAAAGTTTCTTTCCCATGTAACACATACACCTTAGGTTTTTTACACACGTGTGTTGGATTCCACTTTTCATCACAATGGTAGCACAACCCTTTCTCCTCTTCCCATCCATGTAGAAAAAACCTTCTTAATTGATCTTGCTGTCTTCTGAGACTTATTCATCTCAGATGGTGCATCAAAATGCTTTCTTTCAAAACTACTTCCCATACTCCTCACTGACTTCCTAGTGGCCATTACATACTCCTCTTGGATTTTTGCTAATCCAAAGGCTGCATTGAGATTAATGGGATTGAGCATTCGGACTGGCAACTGAATCTCATCCTTCAAACCACTCAAGAAACAGCTCAATTTAGGCCTTTCTGACAAGCCCTTAAGCCTGTTAGACAAAGCCACGAATTGAGCCTTATAGTTGGTCACATAAGTGATTTGTTTAAGGCGTGTCAAGGCCTCCATAGGGTCATCATAGGCTGTGGGGCCAAATATGACTTGCAAAGCCTTGATGAATGTATCCCACCCATTAAAGACTCCACCATCTAAGGCATCTTGGTACCAAACCAAGGCCTCATCCTCCATATGATGCGCTGACATTAAAAGCCTCTGATTCAAGGGAATTTGATGAAAATAAAAAAAATTGGCTGGCTTTAACAACCCAACCCGCAGGATCATTTCCATCAAAGAGTGGAAAATCAAGCCTCACCCCACGAGGAAAAACTGATCTTTCTTCAGGAACCCCACTACCACTACCATGAATAACAATGAACAGGAGGTACAACTTGTCTACATTCAACCAAAGACTTGAGCATATCAGATAGTTGTTCTAACCTGTATGGAGGTCATCCAACTGTCGTTGAATAGCTTCCTGTTGCTTCTGTGACCCATCCAACTGTGACTTCAGAGCTCCTCGCATACCTTCCGCCATGAGAGGATCGGCCTCTCTGATACCAATTGTAAGGTATGACAAAAGATATCAACACCAACCTAGAACAAGAAAGAATTGGAACAAGAACGTGGTCAAGAAAAGAGAGAAAGAAACCAATAATCCACTTTATTGATTCTTGAAATAAGGTTTTCAAGGAACCTTAAACCTCCATACACTTCCAAGAATTGATCTAACCAACTGAACAGAAAACAATCAAGTTCCACTTCGGTTTTTATACAAATTGATGTAAAGGATAAATAAACAACACCGTTAAGCCTCCATTGCCTTTCTTCCCTCCTAAGCCAAAACGCACCACTTCACTTTTGGGATAAAACGCATCTTTCCCACTCCAGTCCGTTAATAAAGCTTACTCAAACACACTTCAGTCTTACTCAGCCCTCTCCTCCTATACAGCTTACATATGTCTGATGTTTGATTCCAAGCTGACAGATAAAGTTTAGGAACCAAGATGAGGCTGGATATATTAACTTTTAGTGAACCCAATATGTGCTTTTGACATGTTTTGCATAGTTTAGTTTTTCCAAACTACGCATAAATAAGTGTCATGGGTTTGCTTTCATGGATATAAATTATAGGAGAATGGTAAGGAGTATCATGAAGTGGGCCAGCCAGGTTTATAATCACCTACAGCTGGCTATTGCAAGTAAAAACCAACTCAATTTTGATTCTAATGTTCCTTGTGAAAATACTAGTTTTCTTCTGCACGATAATGCATCTTATGGAAACTTTTGGCTTCAAACCATTAGGAGGGAAACCACGTTGATATGACATATTTGACAGGCTGCAGGCATCCTGGTACCTTGGGTGTTTGAACTGTAACTTCTTTCAGATTTTGATAATTTCTTGACTTTTTTAATTATTTATTTCCTCAAATGAAAAGGAGTATCTCCAAATTCTGGTCTGTGGAAGTTTCACTGAGGAAATATCAATATGAAGTATAGTCAAAACTCATATGGTCATAAATACTCTTTGTAAAAGCCAAAACAACACAGCTTAGACAGGGTCAGGTAGGGTGCGGCTGGCTTGCATATTTTTCTTTTGAAACCAAGATTCTAAAAGAAAATATCTCTTAAAACTGATGTGTAAAATATAAGCTAAAAGTATGTGGAAGTACTTTCATGGGTACAATTTTTTTTTGCAACATTGTTGCTCTAGAATAACTTCTTCCCTCTTTTTGTTTCAGAGAAACTACCCGTCCTCCATGCCATCTGCCATAGAGCCATCAGAGGACTCTATCGCTACCCTGGTTTCTATGGGCTTTGACAGGAACCCAGCCCGGCAGGCACTTGTGCAGGCTAGAAACGATGTCAATGTGGCTACTAACATCCTTCTCGAAGCACAGTCTCACTAGTTCCATCAACACTGTTCCATAAAATGAAACCTATATTGTTTCAAATTCTGAGATGGAATCTTATCTGACACAGACATGCTGGCCAAGCAAATTTGCACGAATGAGTGACAAGATTGATATGCCTAGAGAAACCCCGTCAAGGTTTTTGCAGTATCACTCTAAAGGAAAGGGTTTTCCTCTTTATTTTTTCTTGTAATTTTTAGTTTCTTTTGTAGTCCTTGTCATTTTGGTTGTAGCTATTGGTTGCAAGATAAATATTCATACGCCACTAACAGACAATTCGAAACATGTCCAATTTTTCGCACTAACTTGTGAACTTGATTCTATGCCCATGTATGCCATGCTTACCTTTGATAGGTGTGAACATGCAGATTCTATGTGTGACCCATAAATGATATGCTTACCTTTGATAGGGTTCTCTATCTCCCTCTCTCTGGCAAGCTAATTCTTATCATGGTAAAGTCCGTTGTAGAACTAACCCTATTGTAATTAAAAACACATTTGTGTTTAATTTATAATCTAATGTATATGTTTTTCCATTATTTCCTTATATAAAAAGTATAAAAATCATCACTTATCAGGTATGGACTTTTGTTTGGATATTATCCATAGATATTCCTATAGTAATAGCTGTAGAATAAAATATTTCTCAAGTATTTGAAGCACTTAGTTGTATGAAGTTATGAACCAAACAGCGGACTGCACTTTTTGAACATGTAAAAACACTAATTTCCGAGAGAGAAGGAAGCAAAGAAAGAAATGCAATTGGCACAATAATTAATTGGAGAGCAGAGTCCCACCCAGCAGTTTATCTCGTAGTGTCTGTCTCTCATATTTTCGTGCCAAAAAAAAAAATGCCTAAAACACGAACTCTGTGACAACATGATATTCGAAGTTTCGAACAATCAATCAAACAAGCCAGCATAGTGGTAAATTACAAAAAGCTAGGTAAAATACATCGTAATCATACTTCACTCTCCCACTGTAGATCCATCGTAATCAAATTGGTAAAATACAAAAAGCTTGGAGAGGCCTTAGTTCTAGAATTTCAGGTTCACTTTGAAAGTATACCTTCTTCGAGCCATATATTTGAGAAGATTATAGTATTGGTAAGATACCGAGCACTTTATGGCTGGAGGATTAGCTCATTTGCCTTGCAAGCAAATATTAGACAGTGCTGATGTCCACTCGGCTTTTATGGAGCTGAAAGGCTGGGGTGATCCAGCTCCCGCAACTGCATTGGATGCCTGACCAATTGAAGTAACCCAACCGGGCTTCACAATGGGCACACGACAACTTGCCCTCCATTGCACCTTCTTTAACTGGGTGACAACATATAAACCACTATAAAAACCTTAATTATTTCATACATGCCTATGCACATGACAGAATACATGCTAAGATGCCCTCAACAATAATAAGTTCAAATTATAGTTGCAGTATATGGAATCGCTTGATTTGGTCTAGATTACAGCAATAATCAAGATGATCCAATTGCAGTTAGTCAAATAGACTAATTTGGACAAGAGCGGCCCCGGATCCTTTTAACAGCAGTTGGGATCTATATTCAAGATACAAGGTGGCTTTTATCTACCTGGCAGTAAATAACCAGAATGGAGGAAGTAATTCTTTAATGCAATCAATTTACAAGAAATTTCAAACAGATGTAAGCCCCATGAAAACCCTACTTGTCTGTCATAGTTAGAGCTGGTAAGACAGTTACAGCTCATACCTCAGTATTCATCTCCATGTACACCTCAAGAGTAATCCAAAAATCAGAAATTTACCTGCTGTCATCCATCGTAGAGGCTCAACAAAAATGGATGAACACTCGGTCTCATCAGACTTGATAAATGGGTTTCCGCTTTTACGCTTGTGCCAATCAAAGGATGTTTCACCCTCACCTGGAAAGTGATCTACAACATTCTCTTGCACAGCAACAACTCTTCGGCATTTCTTGCAGCGGTATGCAGGAGTGCAAATATTTCCTACATTTGAAGTTACTTCCACTTCTGAGGAAATTTCTGTAGACAAGCCAGGATCTGCCCCAAATCTAGAACTCTCTATCTTCTCCCCACGGTTGTACAACTCACCTGAGACCATGAACGGATATACCTTTAGATTAACTTAGAACTATTATAATTATCACAAGTAAAATAATTTAAAGACAAAATTACACCTGAAGTTGATTATAGAGCCTGATATTTAAAAAAGGTAAAAAAAAAAAAATCAAGTAAAGAAAGCAAATACAGACCGTATTTAAGTGGTATATCTAGTAAATAATAAAAGAAAGATATCAGGCTCATGGCAGGAAGCTGGCAGCTCATAGAACACCCAGGAGTCAAAATGATGCTCCGGATCTAACACTTAAAGGCCATGTGGACCAGTGACAAATAGGTTGACAACAAAATTTAAAAATTCTTGGTTGATTAATTTGGAGAATGGACACCCAAGGGATAACAAGGAATGAAAAACTGAAAATAAGACAATTAAATGAATCATTTATCAAGCAAATAAACATTTATTTTTCTTTCTAAAGTCATTGGTTTAAGATCCACTAGGTGCATGTAGCTTACAAAGAAAACAAAAAACTTTTTAACAAATATATATAATTGTTTCCGATTCATAAATCCTAATATATTGGATTAAGCCTCAGAGCTCCTCCCTATTAAGAAGTAAAAGCATCACTATGCTACAAAGGCATAAGCTAAATAGACGATTAAGCAAAGAAAAGAAGGGGGTTTACCCAATACTTTCAGTCGAAAGCGCTTATATATGGGGCTTGCATGGTCAACCTTGAAGCCCATCTCCTCAAACATTTTTAACTGATATGGCAAAAAGAAAAACATAGATTTATGATAATGTACACACAGGAAATCGCGCCTTAGACTAACCATGTGATGGAGCATTTTGTTGCATTACCTGATCTAGAAAACCATCATTGGGGCAAACAAACTCACAGCTTTGCCGTAAGGATTCAAGTGCATCTGGAGGAATGTAGATATTCTCGATCTCATCAGACAATGGGAAGGGGTCATTGAAAATATTGGAAACAAGAATAGAAACCAGGCATATACCAATTTGTAGACCTATATAAACTTCATTAAAAAAAGGGACTTGCTCGCACCTTCTTGAGATAGATGTTCTGTTCTCATGAGATATGCCGTAATGATAGCTGCACTGCAACAAAACACATGCAAAGAAGTGTAAGTCCTTGAGACTTGAAAACTCAGCCAATCGAAAACCTCTTCCGAATAATTTCTGACATTTATTAGTATACTGACATATGTTATATGTTTAGTAGTAAATATTGTTTTAGCTAATCCTCATACAATTTCTGAAATTTAGTTATAAATATTGTAATGATATTTCTACTTGTCAAAAAAAATACTGTAAATATTTATGACATTTGCAAATTTTTATACTTCTTCAAGATCTTGATTGAATGTTAAGCATTATACCCTAACGACTCATCTGTCTACGGAATACCGCAAATCCCAGAGTTGATCCCTATATACTACCAACTACAACCATCTTAGATCTCAATCTACGACCACCAAAAGCCCAGGAGGGCGGTTACTGCTACGAGCACGCCACCAGAAAAATATGGTAGGCACTCGTACGACTGAAAAGCGCTTAGCAGTATCTTCGTTTCCAAATTACAGCTATACATACATCGACAACAATATTTATCACTAAAAAGAAAAACAATTTATACCTTCGTGACACGCCGGCAAAGCAATGGACCAAAACGGGCCCTTCTTTTCGACTCTGATCAATGAAATCAAAACAAACATCCAAATAATCCAACAAATCTTCACTCTCCATATCTCTCAGTGGCACAGCCATCCTCACCATCTTCAAATCCTTGCCTGCATATTCCAATGAGTACAAAAGCTTTTCAGGCGACAAGGAACTCTTCAACCCTCCGTCACGACCCGAAGCATCCTCAGAACCCGAACCAACACCTCTGCTATCGGACCCACCAACATAAACCTTCTTGATTTCCTTTGTGGGAATAACGAGACCGCTACGCCATTCAGAGAAAAACGATATCGAGACCGAGCTGAGTACGGATAATATGTGTGTGATCTCAGCGCTACCCTTTTGGAGAACCTCCGCCGCGTCGCTGATGTTGCCGATGAATAGATTTTCGCGAACACGGTACGGCATGACAACACACAAAAGATTCCGCCCAAACCCTTGAATACCTTTTCCTACCAAAAGATGCGGTTTGTTATGTCATATAAACTGATCGTCTAGCAGTACTAACCGAGCTGGAAACTAAACTTTTCCCTAAAAAAGTAACGTTATGTATGGTTGCAGAGAAAATGAAGGGAACGAAAAATGAAAAAAGCGCCACATTATTAACAACCTAACATTTTCTTCTTAATCAAAAGCTACAAGAATCAGTTCATCCTACTTTTCGAATCAATTCACATTTATCAATCGAGGATAATAAGCAATTAAAGCATCGGAAGATTTTCAGAGAAACAAATCTCTGCGTGATTGTTTGGCTGCTGAGAAAATGTTGGAAAGCAATGGTTCTGAAAATTGGAATGCTAGCTCAGTGAAGACAAAGCTCAATATCTTCAGAAACCGTCATAACATAAACGATAAAACATACAGTTCGAATTTCGTCTTCTCTCAATTTTCCCTCGTTTCCTTCACAACCAAACAGATTTCATGCGAAAGAATCGCAGTCAATCAATTTTCCGGGTAAACATAGGGCTTCTCAGCAAAGAAAAAATCGCCTGATTTTTTTTTTTTTTTAAATAGCTTCTTTGACTAAAAAATCGAAAAGGAGTAATATAAAAGAAAATCTAATTTTAGGTTTAAATTGCGAACTAAGATTATTTCATTTCCTGTTGAAACTCAATTTTTTTTAAAAAAATAAAAATCTCAAACCTGAAATCTCGGAATATTCCGGTCACTCTCTCTCTCTCGTCTCTCTCTCTCTGCACTTATCGTTTCCTATTCAATTAGTAATTACATTGTGGTTATGTAGTGCTCGGTACGTGGGAGCAACTGCCATGTGGGGAGTGGACCCCACCGAGTATTTGCGGTTAAGAGGTGAAGTCAAAGTCAGGCCGTGTTATGCCGTGGAAAGATCAAGGCCCTACACTCGGAGTTTGCCTACCGAGAGTAGTAGTGGCTCGACGTGTTCAGCTGGACGATTAGATTGGTGTTTGCGTTTGCTACTTTCTTTTTCCAAAAGATATTTATATAAAAATTCTACTAGTCATTTTCATATCACATAATTTTTTTTCTTATTAAATATATGATATTTAGATTATGAATAGAAAAAATTAATTAGTTTAGAAATAATAAAACTAAATAAAAAATAAATAAATATAATGTGTAGGATGATAAGTAGCAAAACTACATTATATATATTAGCCTATGTTTGGACGTGAAAATCACCTCAATTCATTTCATATTAATCATTGATGAGATTTGCTATTTTTTCAACTTCTCATAAAAAGTTTAAACTCATCTCAACATATTTCATACATTCAAACATATATCTCGATTTATTTATATTCAAACACATCTTAATAGAATCTATAAAATACTATTATTTATAGATCAATTCAGATCATCTGAGATCACAAACACATCCTTAAACAACGTACAATAGTCGAAGGAGTGGGAGATCCTTACAATGATCGCAAACTAGCTAATAGAATACAAGAAAAATAATAAAAAAAATGAGGAATTTAGATCTAATGACTTGACTCCCACCCATTTTCCATGAGAAATTGCCTAAAGCGATTTTATTGCAATAAAAAAAGCATACTACAAAACTACAACAAAAAGTTGCAATAGATTGTTTTATGTTGTATTTTGCTGATCTGGTTTGGTTGAAGGAAACTTTCCATTTCTATTTCTATTTCTCATGATCTTTGGTTAGTAGAAGCAGAAACATAAGAAAATAACAACTATTAGATAGTACGATACGCCGGCAAACAACCGTCAATGACTATATATACATATGGGAATCACCGATCACGCGCCACTATTGGAGAGAAGAGTAACGCGTCACTTTAACTTTTGTGCACAAGACTCACACACCACTTATTTAGACGATATCCTTTCAAAAGTTAAAAGGATCAAAAGTTAAGAAGTCTTGTGGCACAGCGCATTACGGTCGTAGGTGGCCGAAAAGTAATAGATCGACCCACCCGTTAGACAACTTCTAAAAGGATCAAATGGTAGGAGGAAAAGAGGAGCTGAAGCTCTACCCCTGGAGATAGGAGGATCTTTGAGAGTGAGAGAGAGAGAGAGATTTTTATGTTTTCTTTTTTTTGCCCGTTTGCTATTTTAGATTCTCTCTCTCTTCATTCTTGGCTGGGCAAATGTATTAACTTTATTTAGTTAAACCTCGTAGAGTTTTGCCATATTATAAATACTAAGATGGTAAACATTGTGAATCTAAAAGTGGTAAATATTATTATGAGAAAAATCACATTATTAAATTAAAAATTATGGCTGGAATTTTAAAGAAATCCAATTGATAAAAATATATTATCATAGATTATAGATATTAGATAGTAAATAACTTTTATAGAATCATTGTCCTAAATTAAAAGTTATAAGATAGGAAACAATGATTATACATGACTCAACATTTATATTTTTTGCAATTTAGGTATTTCTATTTATAAAATTAAATATTATTATTTAAGTAATATAGGATAGTATGTTATACATTTCATAATATAATAACTCTTTACTCTAAAGAATAGAATGATGGAAAGTGTTTTGTTTTTAATTTTTTTATCCAGGTGATGTCATAATTCCCAATAGAAAATGATAGATATACAACTATTTTTACAATATTTTATACAATTATATTTTAAATTAGAGATATTTTTATAAAATAGCTTATAAAAGTAACACCACTTTACATAAATACTTTTATTTTAAAATATAATTTTATAAAAAATTATAAAATAATTATACGTGTATCATTACTCTTTTCCAGTATATGTAGTATAGGGAGAGGGAGTGATGGGGGAGTGTCCAACTTTGTGGACAGTTATCATGTGCGGCACAAAAGCTACAAAATATTGCTGTCGTTTTGACAGCAGTACAATGCCGTGTCCCTTTCTAAGTGTTGTTTTAGGAGACAAATTTGATGGGTCCGATGACAATGTTGGTTGGGACTACTTTTGCTTTGGGAACGCGCATTTAATTACAGATAGAGCGTGCAAAATCCTGCATTTTATTCCAAGAAGATAGCCTCTACTTGGACTAGGGAGGTGTCGCGAGGCCGATACATGTGGATTAACTAATGATCAAAAGACTTGCTTTTATTTTCTCTTCAGTCACTATTCAACATCTCACATCTCATATCTTATAAAACATACCTTAAACTTTATGAAAAATAAAAAATAAAAAATAAAAAATAAATTTTCACATTATGTGTAGAGTGTGTGATGTGAATAATTACTGATTTGTAACAAAATTCTTACGGCAATAACAAAAACTATATAATGTTGCACGGGAGACATACATAAATAGTTGCAAGACGAGCAACGTTACGTATAGTCCTCATTTGGAGACTACATTGCAAGCCTAATTAATTTTATCTTTAATTTTTTTTTAAATTACAATAATATCTTTATCAAAATAGTACTTTTTCCATTTAATAAAAGACTTACACATGCAATCCCCATTTAAAGATTATAAATAAAATTTCTCTCCTTTAAAAATACCGTGAGTGATTTGCATTTTGCCCTAAATGTTTTTATTTTTGGCTCGAGGTCCTGAAATTGGTCCAAGTTCCATAGGTTAATTTGGGCCATGACCAATGACAAGGTATGAACTGGGCTTCCAGATACGAGGCCTTTCCGCACTTTATCACCATTGACCAAGTCAATTTTCGAGCAAAACGTCTGAGAGAGTGCTGAGATTAACATTTTGCTGTATCAAGACCTGGAAAGGCACATATCTCCAAAGGGAAACAAAAAATAAGCATGCCGAGTGGACTTGTGAAGATATAAATACCTTTCAAGAACACATACAAGCCTGTGTACAGCTAGGATCGCAATTTACAACATCAATCTAAGCGATCAGCCTCTCATTTCATCCCATTATCTTCATTTTTCTATGTGAAGCTGTCTGATATGCAACTTAAATATCTGCCTATATAAGGGAGTGAGTGGGAAGAATGAGATGAGTTATGGATGAAACAGATAACACTTGTGGAAGCCGTGTCAGCTTCCCTCTTCATCCATGGTATAGACAGGTATTTGCCACATCTTGTTGTTCTTCTTAGGATCGTCTGTAAGGTAGAGATCTGTTTCATCTAGCTTGAATGTTTTAATGAATGTTTTTGCACCCATCATGATAAGCCTCTCAATCATGAACAACTGGTAGTTGTTCTCAATCAAGGGATCCAGGATCTGACTATAGTTTGATGAGTATGCCAACTTGTACCTGCAAATACGGATCACCACAAATCAAGGTCAGCAGGTCTTCACATGACAAATTACTCCCCAAAGACACCTGATCGTGAGCCAAAAAGTACCACAAAATGCAATTTCTGACTAACAGTGAACAGTGAGAGCATGCCAACACCCCCCTAGAATGTTTCATCCTATAAAAGGAAAACCCTAATCAAGTTAGCCAACAGTGTCATCTAGTTTCACCGCACCATTATGCTAGATCTTCCAGTTCCAGATGGACTGCCATGTAGCTCTCACATACTAACACAGAAATGGTTGGATTAATGTTTTTGACAAAACAAACACTCTGCAGTTAAAACTCGTTGAGACCTTAATTTGCTTGAGAGGAGTAGAGCCAGGGGGGAAGGGGGGTTACCTGACAGAGAGAGGTGAAAAAAATCCAGGTGTCCTCTCATTTGAAGCAATGAAAATAGTTCGTCCAGGTGGAACCCACTTTTTAATCCTTCGGAGGATAAATTCAGGACGTGTATCCCTATCCAGATGGGGATGCAGCGTCCTCTCAACCCCAAATCTGTCCTTCCTCGTCTTCATCTTATCGCCACGACGAACATGGATGGCATCATAATCACCAAGGACTGCCTTAACCTGTGGTCATGAATTTGTTTAGAGATTGATCAAAATTTTCTCACTGAAAATTTTTGATGCAGTTTATGGCCCACATTTAGGGAACAATAATTCCAAAAATGTACCAATGGCATAAGACATAAAAATGTAGTAACTACCAATCGGCTGTGAGAGGAATCTTAAATTCCCAGCACAGGGAAAAAAATTCATCGTTTCCGTTCCGAGTTCCAACACTTCATATTGAAGATAGAGATCAACAATATAAATAGCCTGAATTAAGTTCAGAAGCATGTACTGGATGGAGAGATATTGGCTACGTTTGGGTAGTGAGGTGATCTTAAATAATCTGTGAATAATAGTAAAAAAGTGGTAGGTAATAATAAAATATCGAATAGTAGTGAATAGTAGTAAAAAGTAGTGAAAAGTAATGATAAAATATTGAATACACTACCCAAACACAGCCAGTCTAGAATCTTCAGAAATGTCCACAATCACTTTAGAACAGTGTTAAGACTTCCACAATCGAAAGTTTGAGTGCCAATTAAGGGATAAAGACAGGGTTCAAATTGGGTTAAATCTCATCCAGTTATAAACTGCATAATTATTCTATCTTCTTTTCTTTTCTTTTTAATGAAGAACAATTCATTCTATCCAAAACCAATGAACAATGAAACCATAGAGAACAGAGATATTCACGTTCTGTGGTACCCACGGCCCACAGGTTTGAAATATAAAAGCAAGAAAGAAAATCAACATCTTGAAAACTATACCAAGTGTTTCAACATTTTTAAAAGATTTCAGAAATATAGATATTCGTAATGCCGAAAAAACCATTTTCCTAAATAGCATACAGAAGAAAAAGAAGTGCACAAAATGAAACCTTAACGGGATGTCAGATAATTCAGACCTTATCAGCTGCATCTCTTAATTTCTTTGCCGCCATTGAGGGGAGAAAAGAATATGGCAACATTATAGCACTTCGGTTATTTCGGTCCTTGCACTCCATAAACCTGAAGAGCAGTCATTATCAGAAACTCATATCGTTGATATAATTCCTAACTGACCCACATTAAGTTGCAAGGAATTGAGAGAATATATGAAATCCAATTAAACAAGACGGATTTTTCAAAACTCTCACCAGTAACAATATTGGATTGCATAAAGGAAATCAAACCCTATCTCTTATTATTCAATGGTTATTCCAATCAACTTTTCTTCAAGTAAATAATGGGGTCAAGAGGTTCAAAGAAGTCTGAATCAAGTTCAAGTACTTGCACTGAAACTTGAAAAGAAAAGGAAAATAAATCCCAGCAAAGGAAGAAAGAGTAAGATATACAAAAACAAAAAAGAAAGGGGAAGAAGAAACCAACTTACCATGAAAGGGGGCTTGCAGTTCGGTTTATGAGCAAGAGATTTGAGTACAGATTGTTCTCTTTAAGAGCAATACGAGTGACTCCTTCCACGTGGGCAATTTCCCTTGCTCCCAGCTTCATACTTGTAGAGAGGACCTGATACCATAGTTCTGAATTGTCTAAAATCACCGGTACAGTATTAGATATGAGATCCATATCATACAAAGAGTCCATGGCACATGAGCTTGCAGCCCACCTACCAAATTAAAGGATGGGAGTTCAGATTGTAAAACACTTTACTTTCGTGATTGAAAATTAACATATACATTAATAGGAAATAAATTCAAACTGCAAGTGTAAAACCTAAAGTAGAAGTTATCTTTCTGGCACATTCAAAATTCAGAGCAGACAAAGGAAATAATAACTTTGAAAAGAAAGGAAGAATTAACATTTCAACAACAACTCATCTTCTTCTGGGACAAACCAACAAGGAAAGCCTCAATGAACTCACCTTTCCTCTAAACTTGCATTATCAGAATGATGCAGAATTCCTTTCTTATTATGTAATGGATTGATACACATCCTAGAAGGCATGACAAGAGTTCTGCACGAAGAGAGAGTAGTGAAAGACTAGGCAACGTCGAATAGAGTTACTATATTGGTACAAAATAAATGTTATGTGAGTACGAATTCCAGAGGAAATGAATCAGTTCAAGGAGGATTACATAGCATAGGAACGCAAAATTCGTAGCAAACAAAACAGAATAAGAACTACCGTAATGTATGATGCCCTTTATAGAATACTTCAACTGCCAAACTCCAAGCAAGAAAATCTTACTGACTCAAATAAAATGGACCCCAAATTTTGGAAAACCAAGAAAGACCAAGTCTTCAACTATATGAAATTCAATATGGAAGGTAAAATCGATTCATTTGCATGCGATAAACAAACACAGTCGAATCATTTTCAATCCTACTCAAAACACCTTGAACTGAACCAAATTAAAAAGTATAACTAGTTTTGATCATCTCTTTGGATTCTGAAAAACATGTTTCTTTAAACTCCACTGAACATCCTAACTGACGAAAATTCTGTTTTCCCTCATAACAATTGTGCTTGTTAGCGCACATTTTTCCTACACTTACTCAGCAACCAAAGAGATCATAAGCTCCAACCCAAGCAACAAAACACAAAACAAAGGCAAACCAAAGAACCCAAAGACTCGTATATATACCTCTGGAGAAACATGGCTTCCTCAAGGGCACACCTGAGGCTGGACTCCTGGTGACCCAGACCCTCACAAGAGTCGCAATGCTTTCCAGGGCAGTCAATTCTGTTACCCCAGTACAAGTACTTCTCGTGGCCCGTGCGGATTCTTTTTTGCGGGTTCCAGTTCTTGGGTTTGAGAACGATTTCCCGGGTTCCAGAGGAAGACAGAGAGGACCCATTTGTGGAAATGAGGGAAGAAAGGAGAAACAAGAGTGCAATGGCGGCAATGGCGAGGGTGAGAAACAGTATTCTGGATCTCGGTTTTGGTTTGGGCTTCGGGACTCTGTGGAATGCCATGGGAGTTGCAGAGGGGGAAGGAAGTGTGAAGTGGGAAGTTAAATGAACTGAGAAGCTTTTAGTTCAGTGCTCTCACCATTCAGATCTTGCCAGATCAGCATATTGGTCAACCTGACGTGGCCGATATTCTTTATTTTTTTTGGCCTTTTCAAAGACTCATGTCGCTGATATTAAATTTAAAAAAAAAAATCAGATTAACAAAAGAAATCCTAAAGCTGCTAAACCACGTGGAACCACTAATGTTGAAACACGATGACGTACTTGTGCATTGAGGTCTGAGGATAAACGTGTGTCTAAATTCAGAGTCAAATCTAACCAGTAGCTTTTGGATAAGATGCTCTGTCTAAAAACCTACCATAATCTATTTCTCTTCATTCAATTTTCCTCAATTCTTTTTATTTATTAGAGTCACTAAAAATGAAAGTTTTAGTTAAAGTTAAAATTATTATAGAGGTCAATAATTATCTATTTAAAATTTCAAATAATAATATAATAATAAATATTTTAATAATAATTTTCTTTTTTTATTTTATAAATACAATCCATATATTAATTAATAATTTAATTTTTATTTAAAATTATTATTTTTCAACTATTTTTTTCAATCTAATTATTCAATAGTAGTCATTGAGAATATTTTTTTAGTAAAATATTATTTTAAAAATAAATAGTAGCTGATCAAATATAGAGAGATGGATGAATTTACTATAGCTCAAAAGTAAAGTCTTGAAATTTTGATTACTTTAATACATATCACTTTTGAACTACTTAGCCAAAATTTGATTAGGTACTAGAATACATACTATTACCATGATGTAAGACGGTATTTAATTTACAAAAATAAAAAACTAAATTAATTTTTTTTACAAAGAAATCTCACCATGTCAATATTGTGAAGTGAAAACTAAAATTCTTCCAGCAAGATTTTATTGCAAAATGAGGGTGTATTCAAGGCAAGTCCAAGTATACAGAACATGTTACTGTTTTAGTATATATGCAAAATGATTATTGTAGTAGAACCATTTTAGGTTCATTTTCTTTGAAGCACTTCAATTGCTGTGAAGAAAGCACTTGAAGTGCTTGAATCCAAATACGAATATCACAAAAAGATTCTTCCTTTCCAGTCGGTACACAATTGATATCAATATAACTGGCCAACCTGCTGTACCCATAAAAAATGGCAATGATTTGTCTAAAAGTAGCAAGTAAAAATTTATTAGGAAACCAAGTGCAGGCTGGTACACGGCAGATAAACACTGAAGGCAAGGGAGAAAAAAAAAAACTTCAGTCTTAATCAGTCTGCTAATCCTACTTACATTCTTGAATCTACCCTCATCTGTACAACTTCTCTAGATTTCAACAGCACCAATCATATTTAGAAATACGAAAAAAGAGCCTTATATGAGTTGGAAAAAATTGATATGAGAACATGCATTGCTGCCTATGGTTTCACCAGCACCAAATGCAACAGCTGCTACATATGCTTCATCGTTTGCAGCATTCTCCCAACTCGACCAAGACAACACTGGCTCGTATAGGACAGCTCTTGAATTGTAGATAGTTTCTTCCCGACATTTCAGGTCAACGAGAGGGAGATGGATGAGAAAAGTTCCTTGTGCAGTCTGGTTTTGAATTCAAGCCTTCTGAAATGAGCGGGAAGAAGCCCCGTGGAGAAGCCTGACAAACCCCAAGAAACTAAGCTTCCCATCTGAGTGTCTTATCCAGTCCTGGAGAACCACGTGAACTGGTACTGATGGGCTAAGTCCAAGTTCCTGGGAAAAAAGTTAGACAAAGTTAGTACTGCAATCCATTGGAAGGGAAATATGTTTCTTACTTTTTATAAGTTTGATAGTAGCTGAGAAGTTGAAAAAAGTCCAAATGGAAGCGTGGGTAGAGTTATTGTAGAGAGAGAGAGAGTACAGAGGCAAGTTCCTCTATCATAATTGGTCTATTCCCGTCCTTCTCGAACAGCTCATATGCACGCCTTGCATGTTGTTCCCAGCACTCCATTCCTTCCAGCTGATGCACACTTATGGCAGCTGCACAAAATTCTTCGAAGTCCAATTTTCTGTACTGAATAGAACTGATCTGCAACATAAACAAGTACAATCAGCTTCCACTCTTATAATTATGTTCTTTTATGCTGATTTCTTTAATAAGAACTCAGCTATAACATAGTAACATACAGAATTATGAATCTGGCCGCATTACCATGTTGGCGAAATCTAGGGCTCGTGAATCCTTCATTGCATCGGTGGAGTTCTTCATGACACCCTGCTAAGTCCACCCATATCATAATGCATCCAGTGGATCTTAAAAAAACGAAAATATAAGATCAGAAAAGGTGCTGACCATCTTAAAGTTCTGAATGGAGATAAATCCACTTTTGTTTGGCCCTAACAGCGTAAATTGTTCCCGCAAATGAGCTAGCTGAGCTCCAGTTAATGTCTTTGCAAGGGCCTGTCACAAAGGCAAAACTTCACAGATTTACTGCCCTCAAAGTATCTGATATTCAAATCAAGGATGTTATACAAATATTAAGACAACTTAGCAGGCGGTACTATCTCTACTCGTTGCTCCAGGGGTAAGTAGGTAATCTAATTACAAATTCCATATGAAGTCTACTCAATTCTCTATGCAAGAAATTCTTCTTTTTTTTCATTATCTTTCAGGCTGTATTTATTTTATTTTTCCTGAAAGAAGGGCAGGGTGCAGCCTATCTTGCACAAAAAAGTAACGTGTTTGGATGATAGAGTTGTATTTTAGGTGGTCCTGTCCAACATTGTAATAAATTTGTTAGGCCTATTCATTTGTAATGTGTTTGGATAACAAAGCAGTGTTTAGGTGGTCCTTGTTGGGTTTGTGGAGCCTGGCTCGACAGATGGCTCGAGCGGAGTCTAGGCAAAGAGTTAGCTCGTTACTCGCAAGACAGATGGCTCAAGCGGAGTCCAAGCAGAGAGTTCGCTCGTTAGCTGCTCGACAGATGGCTCGAGCAAAAGACCAGACAGAGAGTTCGCTCGATGTGCGCTCGACACACCGCTCGAGCGAATATTGGAAATTAGGATTTCCGCCGTGTAACCCTATAAATATGTATTTTTTAATATTGTGGCCGTACGATGTGCACAGTAATGCGCCCCAAACATTGTACCTTGTGATTCCTCAAGTAAATAAAATCCTCTGCAGCTCTGTGGACGTAGGTACGTTGCCGAACCACGTAAAATTTGTGTCGTGTGATTGATTGCTAGATTATTTCTCGTTTATGCTTTCTTTATTGTCATCGTTTTTCACAACAGTCCTGTCCATCATTGTAATAAATTTGTAAGGCCTATCCATTAAATAATATTTGCTTTTCTATTTTGAAGAATCTTAGAAGCTCCAAGCTTATAAATAAACAGGCTGGCAGGCTCATTCTAGGTCAGTCCTGATAAACTATCAAATGAAGTTTGGGATTCTTGAGCTGATTTGAGAGTTGCTGGTTGAGTAGCTTTGGAAGTAGACCAAAATCCGAGATGCTGTCAAACCTAAGTGTAATCAGGTTGGCAAAACAGGGTTTCCAAGATGGACTAACCCCAACCTAACCATATAGTTAACGAGGTAGGTTTAAATTAGATGTACGAAACCTTCTTTAATTTCAATAGTTTTAGCATAGTTTATAGTATAGTCTCGTACATTCGTTTTAATCAGCCAAAACATACCAATACTTTAAGTCTTCTTTATTGTACCTATTCCAAATAGGTCGGCTTCACTTGTAAGCTTTTGACCAAACAGAAAGAACTGTAAAGCATGCTAATCACACTCTAAAAATTGAAACCACCACATTGCTAGATTTCAAAGAATTGTCCACGGGCAAATTTAACATATACAATGCAGAAAAATAGGATAAAGGAGAAACGGGGGAAAAACATAAACTATATACCATAACATACCGCCAAAGCTGATTTGCGCAGAGAAGATGAGCATACATAAGCTTTAACAAGCTTGTACACTATCATATCCAATGGTATCTTTACATTGGGGTGATTGACCAGCCATGGATGACCTAGACAAAAATTTGTGATGATCAATAGAACATTTAAACAACACCATGGAATAAGAGTATCTTCACCTAAACACTAGAAACAGATGAATGTGAAAGAAGTAAGCTCAAGATAACTGCTTCCCACGTCTCTTATTACCATTTTTCACTAGGGAAAAACTTGAAAGGGAAAACATGAAGGCGGCTTTTCCAATATGGTTTTATTTTTCATATACCAGCGATAGAACCCAGTACTCATAAACAAATGCATCTCATATCCATTCTTTCTTTCCCCAAACAAGACTTGTACAAACATAATAATCTCAAATAACAACTATTAGACTGTACTTTTTTCATTATGTTAGAATAAAACCCAGCAGAAATTGACTGTGACGATTGGTAACCTCATGACGGACAGAAAGCATTAGACTGGAGCTTATCAAAGTTCCTTACTAGAACCTAATTAGAAGAAATGAAGAGCATAAGATTCAAGAAAAAACCATTAAAAGAAAATTATGTATAAAAACATTTGGTTTCCATCCCTATCATAATAAGGCAGCCTGTAGATTATTGGTATTCACCACTGGAGTTACAAGCAGCCACTCCTCTTAACATAGGCAACCCTGGGAATCTTTATATTTTATGAGAGGATGGAAGTGGCTCCACCATTCTAACATGTGTGTTTTTACCCTTACATCCCTCCCATTTAGCTTGTTTACACAGAGGAATGTATGTGCTTAATTCCAACGCTATATAATTCCTTGATAGATAAACAAATCATGATAACAGATTAGATAGCTTTTAGTGACTTACTTAGAGCCTGAGCAGCCGTTAATCTCTTACGATAATCCTTGTTCAACAACCTCTTCACAAAGTCTATTGCATCATTGGACAAAGAAGGCCAAGGGGCTTCATCAAAGCTTGGATCCGCCTTGAGGACAGCTCGGAAAATCCCGGATTCTGTCCGGGCCCAAAAGGGACGACTTCCACACAAAAGAATATAAGCAATTACACCAATACTCCACATGTCAGCTTCTGTTCCATATGATCTATGTAGAACTTCAGGAGCCACATAATAAGCACTTCCTACGATATCGTTCAACCTCTCATCTGCAGAAACTTCTAATTATCGGACCACAACTTGCCTTTTAAAAGTAATCAGAGATAATCTCAAGTAGTAGTCCTGACCTGGCTTTACATAGTCGGAGAGTCCAAAATCAATGGCTTTGAGTGGAGAATTTTCATCCTTGGTAACAAAAAGAAAATTCTGATGTAGAAAGAAACACATTCAGAAAAGAGGATGCACAATAATGGGAGAATAAGTATATTATGTGGAAAAATACTCCTCTAATGCATCATTATATCAGTAATAAATAGTTTATAGACCCGTGCAAATTAGTTGGTTAAGCCATTGATACAGAAAAAAGGGACATCATTAAAAGCTACTTCTTTTGCCAATTTAAAAGTTCTTAAATCATTACTATGCCGAATACCACTGCTGGTAGTTCCCTAACTTTCGCATCATTACTTAGTTTATTCACGAATCCTGAAGTATGTGTAGTGCCATGTTTCCCATTTCCCAAATCTTTCACGTTGTCTCGAAGAAACATTAATCTATTCCACACCATTCAGATCTAAGAAATTTTGAAGGAAACTAAAACAAAAGCGCAGAAATGCTTAAGCAAGGACCATTCTCTAAGTCATTTCACAACTTCATACTATTTCCTTTGAAAGATTCTAAACCAGCCTTCTTGAAAGGGCAAAACCTCCTCCCAGCAACAAATATAGACATTGGCCAAAAGATTAACCAGATATTTTTCCCAATTGATGAAAACACTATAATAGGCACACATCCAGCTCTTACTTTGAAATGATAAATGAAAGCCACCATAAAAATAAATGAAACGTCCAAAAGCTATAATGCAAATGAAGAAATTGTTCAGTGTTATATCACCCAGTGTCACTACATATGAAAGAAAGAAGTTAAAGCATATGTTGTGGAGAACACTCCCAAAAGGAGAACTCTCTCTCTCTTCATTTCACTGTCCAAATAACTCCCAGAGTAAATTTATCAGGAAGTTTTAGCGACTGAATTACCAAAAGAATATTCCTCAATAAACTCTTTGATAAATTACCTCTGGCTTGAGGTCTCGGTGGACCACACCTTGGAGGTGACAGTAGGCAACTACACTTAAAATCTGAACCATAACTGCTTTTGCATCTTCTTCTGAGTATTTTCCACCCCTAGTGAACATAAATGGAAAATTAGCTGGTCAAATTTTCAAAAACCAGGCAGAGATGGCATGCCTTTTCCTTCTTCATGTATAAATGAAAAAATAATAATAATAAAAAGTTTGTTGAATATGGGTACCTTGAAAGTATTCTATCTAACAGCTCACCTCCTGTGCACAATCTGCAAAACATAACACATAAAAGAAGATGATAACCTTCAAAATTTTCAAAGCTCATTTGTAGCTTTCATCAAGACCAATTTAAAAATTAAAAATAATTATTGAATTCAAACCAATACTTGGGAGTAAATGATATCCAGCAGAAAATGTGAAAGGATAAAAAGCTAATAAGCATGCATACTGATAAAAAAGAACATGCATCCCCAGAAATCTTGATTTATCTGGTTAAACCTCTAAGCATGCATCACTATTTTCATAGAAATCATCTGTAAGCCGATTGTATTGACGACTCAGCCATGCTAAATAAGTTTATCACCACATGCAACATGCTAAAATTGGCATCATATCCCAATAGTTTGGTGGATAACCAGAAGGCACACTAGGAAGTACGAATCATTTACTGGCATTTACATCTATGCACAGTTGTCACAAGTAACAATTTGGCATCAACTTTGGATAGAGAAAAATAAAATAAATTCTTTCAAGCACTAGTATGGAAATTATATGGAACTATCAATCATTTCATTTCCTCAGGCCATGAAAGGCATTGTAACAAAATTATAAGAAAATTTGAAGCAACCTAAACTTACTCCATAACTACATAAACATTGTCTTCATCTTCATAGGCATCGTAGAACTGCACTAGGTTCTCATGTCCTGTTAGTGCCCGTAGTATCTTCACTTCTCTTCGCACATCCTCTATGGCAATTGCTGTGGTCATCTGCCAAAACATCAGCATTCTCATGAGATGTAACAGTCATTCATTTGTTTCCCCAGTCCATAGCCAAGAGGACCAATAAAAGTGATCTTACCAATCATAGAGAAAATTTCATATCACTTTTGTGTGGAAATATAAGCTAAAATATCATAATGATTCTGTATAATAGTTCTTAAGAATATAATTCAAATAATTAAATCTACATTTTCCCACCAGCTTAAACTTTTGGGACAATTGGTGATTTCACATGGTATTAGAGCAGAGGTCCTATGTTCAAACCTTAACTCTATATTCTTTAATTATATATTCCACGCATTGGGCCCACTCATTGAGAGAGAGTCTAGCCCACACGTGAGGGGAAGTGTTAAGAATATAATACAAATAATTAAATCTACCTCTTCCCATCAGCTTACGCTTTTGCAACAAGTGGTGATTTCAAAACAGTAAAAGACAACTTTTCACTATGCTTATTCAAAACAAACAATGTATCCAATGGTCTTCAACAATCATAGATCATTGAACTCCATATTTGTCTCAATAGCGGATTACTTTCAAATGAAGAATACATAAAAATGTACGCATAAATGGTCTTGTCACTATGAAAAAGAGAAAAATCTATTATGAACGCAACTAGTACCATGTAATAAACATACAGCTCGGGAGTAAACAATAACCCCTTAAAGATAACATATAAATAGCGGTTGATATTGCATTCTATACTCTCCCAGCAATCCTGAGATTTGCTTCCAATCTGTAACAAGGTTCCCCTGTAATTTCACCAGAACAACAAAAACAACCTAAAGAAGCCATTTTGAATGAGTAAGAACTAAAAAGGTCCCAAGTTCCCAATGGGATATTAATTTCAAACAATCTACAACAAACTTCTTCCGCAGATAAAGATAAGCAACAGTGCAACACAAAAGCAAGAGGAGTTCTGTAATGACATTCATAAAACATAACTATTTAAACAATGAACAGAGTCACAAAGAAAAGTCAAACAAGAACAAAGAAATAGAAACCAAACCTTTGATTTCGGGATAACCTTGACAGCCACATCCTGCCCCTTCAAGCTCCCTTTCTTAGCCTTGGCCGAGCAAGTATAACCGAAATGCCCGCGCCCCACCTCTTCTCCAATCTCATAATGAGCTACAAACTGTTTCGAGAACCCGAAATTCTTATCCAACGCAATCTCACACTCACTTCCTTCCGGGATTGAGGCCTCATTCGGCTTAACCGAGCCGTGCCTTCGGGCTAGCAATGCCCGAATGTGCTTTGCTGGAGAAGGAGGCGGAAATGGACGCTTGAAAATACGCAAAGGAGTCGAACTAACACTCGAAATGGCGGGGGAGTTCCTGAAGAGACTTGGCAGGGGACTTGGGATGTAGAATGGGAAATTTGAGGGCTTGCCAGTCTGGGAATGAGGTACCGGCTCGTTCTCGCCGGGAATTATCGGTTTCTCGGGTTTGGTTTCTGGGTGGTCAATGGGTTTTCCATGACAGAGTCCCATGGAATCCGAAACCCAATAAAATAGAGAACGAGAATTGCCAAGCAATCAACAAAACTTCAACGTTTGCGACCACGAAATGAACAGTAGAAAGTAATGAAATTTAGACCGATAGAAGTGAAGGTATGGGAAACATTCCGGAATTTGAAGCTCAAACTTATATTTAAACTACTGGATATGATCATAAGACCTAGAAAGGATCAGCACCTGAATTTCCAGAAAATCAAATTCCAGAGGACAAAAGGTAATTTCAGGAAGGAAAATTAATAAGAAAAGCAAATGAACTTTTTTTTCTTCTTAAATAAACAGTTCAATGCCAGAGAGGAAAGCCAATAAAGACTCGCCTCAACAAGAAGCAAGTTCTAGCTAAAACAGAGGAAATGATGGCAGAAAACCAACCAAAGAAAACCCAGTAAAACTTCTCCGAGAGTAAGGAAAGAATGAGAGAGAGAGTTGGAAAAGGAAGGGGAAAAAAGTGAACAAAAGATGCTTGGCAGAGGCTGCAAGGAAAGAGGAAAAGAAAAGAAACCCCAAGCCTCCTTTTTCTCACTTTATGTAAGCTTTTCTTTCTTGCTACTGGTTCTGTTTGTGCGGAAAATATCAAACTTTATTAGAGACTGAAGAGTCCGTTCTTCTCTAATAATAATGGAACCATGGAAGTGGGGTTTGGTTTGGATCCTTCCAGCCTGTCGTTAGTGATCCCAAAAAATTAAGAGCAAAGGATAGATGGATTTGCATTTCCATTATTTGTGAACATTGTAAGAAGTTAAACAAATTGAGCTACCATTGTCTGTGTGTGTGTTTATTTGAGCTTTGACCAGCTTTCGTTGGGCTTTGAAAGGCTCTGTCTTTTTAACTGTTTTATTACTATTTTCTTTTTCTTTTTCGGTTTCCTACACGGGGAGTCTTTTCTTGGAAAACCCGATCATCTCTTACCTCTTTAACTTCGATAATAATTGAACAGTAATAATAGACTCTGTAATTGGAGGTACCCATCTTGAACCAGAGCTTTTCAAGCCTACACAATTTGCAAGGTACTTAAAAAGTAGCATATCTGTTCTCTGCCAGACTTAAAAAGCTTGAAATTGGGTTTAAATAATCAATTTAGTATCTTACCTAAATCCAAATTTTAGTTTTCTTTTGCGAAATAAGACAGCATAAAGTCGTAAAAAGTTCAGCAGATATCATGGAAATCTACTCTGAGATGTACTCATCATGTACCCTTAATTTGTAGGGTAAGATGCCATTCATTTCTGTGGGCTTTTGCTCAAAAGTAGGTGCAGCTACTTTACTGTTCCTAAATAAAGAGTCGGGTGTAATTGACAAGCATTAAGTATAGCTTTATTCCTAATCAAGGGAGTAAATACACTCCCACTCCCACCCCCACCAATCGGATTCACATCTACACATTGCCACTTGAATGGTATACTGATTAACTTAATATGAAGAGTGTATGCATGCATATATGTGTTTGTGTGTGTTTTTAACAAAACCAAGGCAAGGGCATGATCATGATCAGTGACTATGAATAATGGGCTAAACATGTTTGGTAGGTGACCTGCTGCAGTTTAACTTTCATTCAGAAACTGTGTCCACCAAAAAAGCAGAGAAGAAAAATCAAGGAAAACCCTAAGAAAAGACTAGGGCACAGGGTATGTGTCATGCACATAGCATTTGCTTCTAAGATCAGTATAATTAGAAAAGAAATACATGTCATTATTTATTTTATGGGTATATAATACTCCATGTTTCTAAGAGGTATATATAGATCATAATGTTGATATGATATGAGGTCTGCTATAGTTGGAGCATCATGATTTATGAGCTGAGATCAGGTTGGCATCCGGTAGTTACATTAATATATTAATGGACCCTCCTCCAAAACCAACCATTAATTGATAAGTTTTCAAAGTAGAGAAGCTTCTCTATAATTAAATTAAAACCACACGAATCAATAATCCATCTGGGTTACCACTCTTTCTTCTTTCTTTTCTGCTTGAAATAATAAGAGGAATGATTGGATTCATTTTCCCACCTCCTGAACATTTCAGCACACTATGCCCTGAGAAAAGCAAAGAAAACATTATTAAATTATAACACGAACTATCATTTTTTCAGGCAAGTAATTTTTTTTTCAGAATAATGCATGGATAGTACAGGTGATCCGAACGAAACAATCAACTCCTGCTTTCATATACCTCTTTGTTTTTCGGAATACATGATGCTTGCTAGCAGTTACCTTATTTTAAATCATAGAACTTTCTCTACCAATAAGAAATCATTAATACAAACATGTGTTTATCGATGTTTTATATAATTAAGCATCCAGATGCATGAAAAATAATAATGGAAAATTTTGCATAATCTGATCTAATCATGTTGAAATTCACCAACAACCTCTATAGCTGGGCTTTAGTCGCTGGTCTTCTACGTGTGTTCTTGAAAATTAAGGAGCATTAACTCACGTCACCATGGAGCTTGACAATTTCAGGTTGTAACTTTTGACAATTTTGAATCGTTTTGTCTTACATCCCTCCCTGTGTTCAGTCTTACCCAATGGTCCCAATCTCCGATCCTCAGCCCCAACCGAGGGAAATTCCTCTTCTTTCTCATGCTTTTATTGCAATTTGCAAGCATGCAGCTGGAGTTTTTTTTATTGCTAAATCCTTAATATGATGCGACCACCTATCATTTTTATATTAATGCAGGCTGACTTTGAATGCTTCTTAGCCGAAAACCATGACTTAGAGACAAATGAAGAAGTGGTTGTAGAGTGGAATTTAAGCATCACAAATGCTTCCCATCTTTCAGTGCATTAATCGTTAAGTAATTAGCGAGGAAGCGGCCGGTAAAGCAAAGTACTTATGGTTCCAATCCTTGTTAAGAAACAATTTAAGCAAAATCAGGTTGTAACTTGGTGACAAATGATCAAAATGCGAACCTTTTTGTGACCCTCACTATTGCTGACAAAGTCCTTGAAAAAAAAATCTCTGAACAAAAGAATATGAATTAGATTTGGTAAGCTCTTTTTCTGTCCACTATATGTAGATGATACCATAAATTTCGGGAAAGGTAAATAAGGACTACAATCATGCTACTTTATTGCATGGTGGAGCTTTGTGCAAATAGCAAAAAAGAGAATTCTGATTCCTTGATACCATCCTCTCCAACCCTTCTTTTTCTATAGAATAAAGCTGTTGCAGATAATAGACAATCAAAGTTGTATAGATGTGCCTCCACCACAAAGAGAGAGAGAGAGAGAGAGAGAGAGAGAGTTGGTACGTGCGGATTAAAAATTGCCTATGAACATGGAAGAACATGGGGTACAGATGTTTCCAAGCCACTGCAAGGAATTGCTCGACTCTATTAGCCATCTAGGTCAAATGTTTGTTAAAACCCAGTTGATAAGGAGAATCCAATGGTAATATTCAGGCGCTAATCACGAAAAGTAGCTTCTTTTAATCTCTTCCCAAATGGCTACCAGAAAGTCTAAAGTTGGAGTTAATATTTTTTTTTTTTAGAGGGAGGGAGGACTGTAATGCCTTGAGATATGTCATTATTTAGAACCTGATTTTGTTTTGGGCATAGGAACGCCTTGAGAAATGTCATCATTATGCGCATAATCATCGTTTGGTAGCCCCCACTTTATCTTCATTATGATTTTGTTAGGTGACCCAACAGTAACCCAGTTTCCATTTCGTTAAAATGCTCTGACCAGAGAGATCATCAAGGGATGGGGAAAATGACAGACAGCCATTTGAGGTTCTTTGATCATTGAATTGGCCACAACATGGTCCCCTTGTACCACTTCGATCAAACTGCGGCAGTTTATGCTGTTCTGATCCGATGTTTGTTCTCTTTTCATTCTTTTCTTTTTATAAGGTGGGAGCAATCAATCATCTAAGACACGTGTCAAGCATCGCGGTAAGGCAGTTGTTTCTGTGATGGTTCCATGTTCAAAAGATTAATATGCTGTGTTGGACTTTCATAGGGATTAGAGATATTATATTCTCCAACAGTCCTCCTCCCCAAAATGCAACTTTCATGCTCACTTGTTTAATTTTATTCTCCTGACACCTTTCCTTCTAAAATTGCAGACTTTTATTAAAGATAGAAAAACTGTTATTTTATCTGCAGTAGTACTTGTGTTGGGGGGGCCGTTCTGAATTAGATTGCAACAATACAAAAGAAAACAAAGAGAACCACTAAAAAGCAGCAAGAAACTCCAACACAAAATAAGACAAACTATGCCATGTGTTGAACCTGTCCCAATGGATTCTAGAGCCATCAGGGTGGGGAAGAGAGTCGACACCCAGGACAGTCATTAATCTGGCGGGAAAGAAGTACCTTTTCTAATTCATTTGTTTGCTGCCAAGGCAGCAGCAGCAGCCGAGCGTTCTTTATTGTCGAGGGGTTCATCCAGTATTTTTTATTCTTTTTCAACTTGTGGACAGGCATGAGGTTTTGCTTGGCTGCACTGTGATATCATCAGGACTCTGCACTACTGCATGCTTTGATCCACGAAAAGGACAACAAGTAATAGACAAGTAACTGGTTTAAAAGACTTGTGCCTCGCAATTGAAAATGGCTGTACATATTACAAAACTTGATTTTACTTGGAACCATATTTTAGATATAGGTTTATCCCGCATGTTGCCTGTTAGGGATGGACGCGTAAATACCACACCAATACGATACAAAATAAGTGGATCTAAATTTAATATAAATTAGTTTGGGTCAAAACGGTTTAATTCGATAAGACACAGTTAATAAACAGATCAATTGTGAATTAAGTCATGAAACCCGTGATCTTATATGTTTTTTTTTATTATTGAAAATATGTGATATTAATATTAATTAGTATTTGTCTACACGACACGACACGATACGAATACACCCACAAATACAAATTGCTATCTCTATAAAGAATATGAATGGAGTAATGCTACATACAGTAGTAGAATGCACAAACGCCGTGCAGTCATTTTGAAAAAGAGTAGGATTCATTTATAAAAAATTAATTTATTTTCATGTAGACTCTATATTTATTTATTTTTTTCAAAACGACTGCATGGTACTTGCACACTCATGACTGCAAATATCATTTCTCACATGTGCATTATATTACTTATGTGTGTATTATATTGCCTTGTTAATTGTGTTTTGGGAGTTATTAAAAGCTGCTCTTTGCTAACCAACAAGAAGGTGGTGGTTAAGAATTCCGAAAAAAACGCTTCACGCTCTACGTATGGTTATTATATATAAGTTGTCCGTCCATGAGTGGGTAAGACGTGAAGGCCGGAAGTGGTTAAGTAATTGCAAAATTTTCAAGCCAAATAAAGAACTAAATTAAATAACTTATGGTCCAAGCAAATGTTTCTTGCATATAGATCGAAATGACATATCACAAAACAAGACAAAATTATTGCCTATTAATTTAACGGAAACAATCAAATTTCATGATAATGATATATAATTACAATTCTTTTATAATTATTTTACAATTTATTTTAAATCAACTAATATGATTGTACCACTTTATTAAAAATAGAGATTTATTATGCATCAGTTACTATTTACTTTCACACTCCACACCTATCACTTTTTATAGGGTATGAGGTGTGCGGTAGTAAATAATTATAAGTTTATCATTTTCCATTTTATATTAACGGATGCTGATCATGAGCTTGGAAGGTTGAGATACAAGCAGTAAACTGGGCAATAAACGGCATAAATTAAACAACCTAAAGCACACAACCGGCGACTTATCTTAGTACTCCATTAGGTTTTTTGTTTTGTTTTGTTTTGTTTTTTGGGACATGAGCTTTGATTCCAAAACAAGTTGGAAGGATAAAGGATACCTGCTTGCTTAAGGCACCTCAATGCTTTAAAGTGGGGAAATGTCTGTTTTGAGCAACATTAATGAATGAGATTGTTCTGTATTGTTATCGAATTTGAGATACAATATTGTCAAGTCATGTTTATTTCAACCCATTCACTTTATATGGGACTAAAAATAAATATTTCAAGTGTGAAAACGATTTTTATTTTACGTAACTCATAGTTTGGGCTTGCTTGTAGAAGCCCAACCTACTACAAGCCCAAACCCAAACCCAATCCACAATAGTTAAGTTCGCCGAAGCGTAGAGTCAAATATATCCTCAAAAAAATAAAATTTCCTAAAGTTTTATCGATCGGTGAATATTCTGGGAACATGAATAGAGAAGGTGGAGCTTCCTTCTCATGTTAACTAGCCCAGTTCAAATTTGGGCCTCTGGATAACACCAGCATGGGCTGTAAATAACAAGCTCGACACCATCAGGACCCATGATTTGTTGGGCTCCATCGTGTCAAAGGAATGTCTTTTACCAATTGCTCGTATTAACAGTTGCCATGGGCCCATGAGGGAGACTATTTTGCAAACTTGTCTAGATCGGAACACTTTCTACACTGTCTGTATTATGCTATGTCAATAATACAGACAACAAATCATTTGCACCAACTTACAAGTCGGAAGGACTTTTTCTATCAATTATTCGACTCTTGCACCAATTATTGACAGCTCACTTACCACAAATCAGCAAAGATCTCCTTCAAATTAGCAACACCATGATTTTAGAAAATTAGACATTAATTTTGTAATTGTAAATTCATACCATACTCAATTAGTTATCATAGATAACTTAATTCCTTGTATCTATTTATTTGACCATTCCCTTAATGTAAAATTCAAGTTTTAGAAATACAAGTTTATAATTTTGACATGGTATCAGCCTAACCGATCCTCTTTCTCACGTCCAAATGACCTCTTCCTCAAGCCCTCTTGCCTCCCCATATTCTTGTGATATAACCTTTCATGAACAACAATTTTCTTTCCAAGACATTCCTAATTTTTCACCTACATCTCTCCCTGTTATTCCCTTCCCTGTTTCTAAACCTATTTTTCCACCTCCCACTTCCTCTACTAATATTTCTGACCCTCCTCCTCCTCCTCCTATTTGTCCTCGTCGAACCACTACTCGACCCACATATCTTCAGGACTATGTATGCTAGGCTAAGGCTGTATAGGAACCGGCCTGACCGACCATCTCCAACGTGGACCGGCCGCCGGATTCAGGAACCGGTCGAAACCAGTGAAGAGCCGGTCGACAGGCGAGAGGATTTGAGGGAAAATCAATGTTGATGGTTCGGCACAGGTTTGAACCCCTAGGAAACCGATGAACTGACCAATCCTTTCTTTTTTTGAATATATGTATATAAAACGGCGTCGTTTCACTTATTTAAGTGAAACGACGTCGTTTTCCCAAGTGGAAGTAAAAAAAAAAAAACATATCTAGAACGGTGCCGTTTGTCTTTAAACCAAACGACGCCGTTTTGAATTACGTTTCATTAACCCCCATCTTCTTCTTCTTCTTCCTCGCATCTTCGTCTTCCTCTGCAACCCTAAACCCTAAGCTTTTACTCTCACTCGACGATGGACGTGGCATCCCTCCTCCGTCACAGAGACGCCAACGGCAGACTGAAGAACCGAACCGCATTGCATTGAGATCGATAATATCGATTTTCTCTCCCAAATCAAGTGGTTTCGGCCAGTGTTGAGCTCTCATGGTAGACGTCGGTGGGCTCTCGGTTTGGCGCCAAAATCGACGTTGAAACCATCAGCGTACACCCCTGTGCTCGGCAATACACATGGAGCCTACTACATCCTCTCCTGCTGCATCGCCTTCAGGTACTTCTCACCCTTCCTGTTATTTCACTGCTATTCGTCACACCCATTGGCGCGACACCATGTCTACTGAACTTCGTACTCTTGAAGATAATTTCACTTAGTCGCTTGAGCCATTTCCTCCTGGAAAGAAACTCATTGGTTGCAAATGAGTGTTCAAAACTAAGCACAAGTAGATGGCATCGTCGAAAGATACAAAACTAGGTTAGTCACCAAAGGCTATACTCAAGTTGAAGGTCTCGACTACCATGAGACTTTTGCTCACATTGCCAAGATAACTAATGTCCGGTGTTTATTGGTTGTTGCTGCTTCTCGACGATGGATTATTAAACAACTTGATATCAATAATGCCTTCTTACATTACGACCTTCATGAGAAAGTCTACATGACTGCTCCTCTTGGTTACTGTCCCAAAAGGGAGACTCGTGTCTGTCGCCTCCGTCTATGGCCTCAAACAAGCTTCATGCAACTAGCTTTTTAAAATAACTATTGTGCTTCTTGATGCAGGTTTTTTTCAATCTCAGGCAAATAATTCTTTATTCACTTTGGTCACTTATACTAATATCACCATTATTCTTGTCTACGTCGACGATATTCTAGTTGTCGGAAATGATCACTCACAAATTGAGGTCTTCAAAAGTGTTCTCCCCACACACTTCAAGACCAAAGATCTTGGTCCTCTCAAATATTTTCTTAGTCTTGAAGTTGCTGGCTCACCGGATGGAATCTTCCTCAATCAACGCAAATACGCTTTGACATTTTATCTGATAGTGGCCAACTTGGTGCTCAGATTGCTCCCTTTCCCATTGAACAAAACTTGAAGCTCACCAATCACGACGCCACTTTTCTTCCAAATCCTTATACTTATTGACGACTTGTTGGTCGTCTCATATACCTGACTATCACACGTCCTAATATTGTATTTGTTGTGAACATTCTTAGTGAGTTCGTGCACGCTCCTTGTGCTCCTCACATGTAGGCTGCCACTTGAGTTCTTCGTTACATCAAAAGATATCTAGAGTAAGGTATTTTTTCCTTTTCTTCCAACATTCTCCAATTATTGCCTATACTAATTCAGATTGGGCTGGTTGCCCCACTACATGTCGCTCCACCACAGGCTATTTCATTCAACTTGGCACCAGTCCTATTTCCTGGTGTACAAAAAAACAGGCGATAGTGGTCCGTTCCTTTGCTGAAGCTGAATACCACATCATGGTTGCCACCACCTGCGAACTCACTTGGTTGAAACAGCTTCTGAATGACCTTTGTGTCTCTCACTCCGAGCCTATAGCCTATATTGTGACAATCAATCTACTCATATCGCTCATAATCATGTGTTTCATAAGCGAATTAAACATATTGAGATTGACTGTCACGTTATTCGTGATAAAATTCGGCCTAAACTCTTTACAATTATTCACACCTCCTCCCACGAGCAAGTTCCCGACATCTTCACCAAAGCATTAAGACGAAAACTTTTTCACCATTTTTCACACAAGTTAAGCATTACGGATCTTCATGCGCCAACTTAAGGGGGAGTATTGACAGCTCACTTACCACAAATCGGCAAAGATCTCCTTCAAATTAGCAACACCATGATTTTAGGAAATTAGACGTTAATTTTGTAATTGTAAATTCATACCATACTCAATTAGTTACCATAGATAGCTTAATTCTTTGTATCTATTTATTTGACCATTCCCTCAATGTAAAATTCAAGTTTCAGAAATACAAGTTTATAATTTAGACACCAATTGCTCCTAACCCTTTGGAAGTTGGTTGGACAATGATCTCTACAATTGCACCCAAGTTAGCAATGAACGACCCTTAAGCTACGTTTAGATACTAAGGTGATCTGATATGATCTCAGATGATCTTAGTTGATATGTGAATGGTAGTATTTTGTGAATTCTATTGAGATGTGTTTAAATGTAACTAGGTTGAGATATGTGTTAATTAAATTTATGAAATAAGTTGAGATATGTTGAAAAAGTAGTAGACCTCATCAATGATTGGTTTTAGATGAGTTGAGATACTGAAGTTGACATACAAACGCCGGCATAGTCCAATGATTTCAAAAAATTTAATGGAATAATAATAAATGTTATAGGAACTACTTCATGTGTAATAATCTCACATCCTTTGATTTAAGGTCCTCAAATATATACAATAACTCGAGACGATTTTTTCATTTTTTATTTTTTTTATTCAACTTCTTAATACTTACACGGAATATAGTTTGTAGATAATTTCATCAAATTCGTTCATTTTCAAACAACAGTTTTTCTTGAGTTCATGAAAAAGGAGGGGGGTGAAGTGGAAGATGTATAGTACATGGATTGATCATGATCACGTCCTCAGAATTTGAACTGATCATCATCCGACGAGGGAAATGGATCCGTTGGCGTTTCCAAATTTGGAGTCCTCGATCGATCGACAGTACATGACTTCTTGCTTGAGGATCTATATATCATCTATATATGTCTCTTCCAATAATTGTGTAGGGACTGTTTCTTTCTTACTGTCCTCTTTTTTTCCCATCATTATTTTGGAACGGATCATGACTACTGTAATGACTTCTCTAAGCACTGTATAGCATCTTTTGCTCACCAACTCCAAGATCATGACAAAACATTAGAACCCATCACGTGTTTGAGGTAAAAAATCTCAGATTAGAAACTCATTCCAATTCCAAGTGCCTAATGCAAAATCAGAAAAAGTAAAAGTGTATTTTTCTGTCGTGCTCTCTCTCATCTTCTTTCTTCTTCCTCTGTTTTCTGAACTATCATTTTCCCTTTCTTGATCTCGAGCATGAAGATTCATATTTTGTCATGGTATCAGACGGTATCTTTCCGTTTTTGACTCCACACTTCCGCAATTTCTCATCTTCTTTCTCAAGATTTCGATTTCTTGAACAATCTTGATTTAGGTTTTTTTTTTCCAGACACAATGTCTGATCCCTTCCATTCAAATCCTTGTGATGATTCTTCTAGTCCTTATTTTCTTCATCATGGAGAAAATCCAGGCTCTATGCTGGTTACACAGCTACTTACGGAAAATAATTTCCATACATGGAAGAGATCTATGTCCATGGCTATTAGTGCGAAGAACAAGACTGCTTTTGTGAATGGTAGTCTCCTCAGACCAGCTGCTGATAGTCCTTGCTTGGATGCTTGGATACGCTGCAATGACATGGTAATTTCATGGCTTGTCAACTCTCTTTCTCCAGACATCGCTTCTACAATTTTATTCATGCATACTGCTGCTGATATATGGAAAGAGTTACATTTGCGTTTTGCTCAAAGTAATCGCCCTAGGATTTTTCAATTAAGGAAAGATCTCTCTGCTTTAACACAAGAAAATCACTCTGTCAGTGTTTATTATTCTCAATTGAAGGGGTTCTGGGATGAACTATCCATTCTTAAACCATTAGGGGCATGTAATTGCAAACCAGTGTGTGTTTGCACTGCCACAAAGTCCTCACTCGAAAATCAGCAAGAAGACTATGTTCTTCAGTTTTTAATGGGGCTGAATGATAGCTACTCTCAGTTCAGAGGACAGATTTTACTCATGGAACCATTCCCTACCATTAGTAAAGTTTTTTCTCTGGCCTTACAAGAAGAGAAACAGAGAGGTGTTTCTATGAGTAACACACAACATCTCAGCACTTCTACTGCCTTATCCACTAAGGTCAGTGCTCCTGTTTTTATGCCCAAGAATGGTGGTAAACCTTTTACTCGCAAAGATAAAGTGGTTTGTAGCCATTGCGGTTATAATGGTCATACTGTGGATAAATGTTACAAGATTCATGGTTATCCACCTAATTGGAAGCCTGCCAAAGCCAAGAATTTCTCTTCTGGAGTTGTGAATCAAGTTAGTGTTTCAAGTCTAGACACTAGCTCAGTTGATCGTGCACAACTTTCAACTATACAACAGCAATGTCAGCAGCTGCTTGCCTCACTTCAATGTACCTCAGATTGTAAATCTGTAGTGAATCAGCCCAATTTCCTGCAATCTGCAGTTAATCAGGCTGGTTTACTACCAACACCTATTTCAGATATCCAAAATTATGCTAATCTGTCAGGTAAAGCTTCTAATTCATCTTCTTCTTCTTCTCATTTTTCTTCTCACGAATGGATCATTGATAGTGGAGCAACCGACCATATGGTATGTTCCATTTCCTTGCTTACTTCTGCTTTTTCACCCATCAATCACTCCGTTAAACTCCCTAATGGAGCTATTGCACATGTAACTCATATAGGTACTGTGCATCTTTCAGATTCCTTAGTACTAAAGAATGTGCTTTGTGTTCCTGCCTTTTCTTTCAACCTCATTTCAGTTCATCGTCTTACTGCTGATTCATCTTGTTCCTTCATATTTTTACCCAATTTCTGTCTTATTCAGGACCTACACTCTTGGAAGATGATTGGGAAGGGTGAGCAGAAAGCTGGTCTATATTACTTGCTACAGGATTTTTCATCTTGCTCAAAGATTGATGTCACCTCTTCTGGTTTGACACCCAAAGTTGCTTCTGTCAATTTTTCTTCTTTTGATTTGTGGCATTATAGACTAGGTCACCTTTCTTTACCTCGATTACTTCTTCTTAATAAAACTGTTCCTGCCATAAAGCTGTCCAATGTCAACAATTCTCCTTGTACAGTCTGTCCCTTAGCAAAACAGCACAGACTTTCATTTCCTTCAAGTCAAAGTGTATCTCATTTTCTCTTTGAAATAATACACTGTGATATATGGGGTCCTTTTTCCATATCTTCTATTGATGGCTCTAGATATTTTCTAACTATTGTGGATGATTATTCTAAGTGTACATGGGTCTATCTCATGCATCATAAAAGTCAAACAAGACATTTTTTGCTTTCCTTCTTTGCCTTAACAGAAAATCAGTTCAATAGAACAATTAAACACATTCGGTCTGACAATGGTCTTGAGTTCAATATGCCTGAGTTTTATGCTTCTAAGGGAGTCATACATCAAAAGACTTGTGTAGAAACACCACAGCAAAATGGGGTTGTAGAGAGGAAACATCAACATTTATTAAATGTAGCTAGATCTTTAATGTTTCAAGCATCTCTACCTCTTAAATTCTGGGGTGAATGCATCTTGACAGCTACATATTTGATAAATAGAACTCCTACACCTCTTCTTTCCAATAAATCTCCATACGAAATCTTATTTTCTAAAACACCTTCTTATTCTCATTTACGAGTCTTTGGTTGTCTCTGCTTTGTTTCCACCATATCCAGCCATAGACATAAATTTGATCCTCGTGCTAAGAAATGTCTCTTTCTTGGATATCCTTTTGGTGTCAAAGGGTATAAAGTATTTGATCTAGATACTAATTCTTTGTTTATCTCAAGAGATGTAATCTTTCATGAGAATATCTTTCCCTTTCAGCTTGATTCCTCTTCCACTCCAATTCCTTCCTCTTCACATAAATCTCTTGTTTTACCACATCCTATCCTTGATATTTTTTCATCTGCTCCTACTCCTGCAGATATTCCTAATTCTAATTCATCTGCAGATTCTGTTCCTCCCATAGAAAATGTTTCCTCTTCCTCTTCTCAGCCCTCTCAAGTTCTCAGACAATCTTCTAGAGTCCGTAAGCAACCATCTTACCTGCAAGATTATCACTGCAGACTAGCTAATGCTCATGCTTTTTCCAATCCACCAAGTGCAGGACATGGTAAGACAACTTCAATTCCTTATACTCTTGATTCTGTTTTGTCATATCATAAACTTTCCCCTTCTTACAAGTCTCTAGTACTTTCAGTTTCCTCTCATTTTGAACCCAAAACTTTTAGACAAGCTGTTCAGCTTGCTCATTGGCGTGATGCCATGGCTGCAGAAATTAGTGCCTTAGAAAATAATCATACTTGGTCTCTTACTTCTTTACCTAATGGAAAGCAATCTATAGGCTGTAAATGGGTGTATAAAATCAAATATAAGTCTGATGGCAGCATTGAGAGGTATAAGGCAAGGTTGGTAGCTAAAGGCTACACCCAAATTGAAGGTCTTGACTTTCAAGAAACCTTTTCTCCCGTGGCCAAGCTAGTGAGTGTTCGCTGTCTCTTGGCTGTTGCAGCTTCAAAGAACTGGTTTCTTCATCAGTTAGATGTTAATAACGCCTTTCTTCATGGCGATTTGGATGAAGAGGTTTACATGGAAATTCCTCCTGGTTTTTCTAGACAGGGGGAGCATAGTGTATGTAAACTGAATAAATCCTTGTATGGTCTTCGACAGGCTTCTCGACAGTGGTTTGCCAAGTTGTCTTCAGCCTTACTTTCTTATGGATTTGTTCAATCTCAAGCTGACCATTCTCTTTTCACTCTTCAAACTTCAACAACTTTTACTGCTCTTTTAGTTTATGTCGATGACATAATAGTTGCTGGAGATCATTTGCAATCCATTTTGGATTTAAAACAGTTTCTTGATCAGAAATTCAAGATTAAAGATCTTGGAGATTTAAAGTTTATTCTTGGCTTGGAAGTGGCACGTTCAGCTAAGGGAATTGTTTTAAACCAGAGAAAATACGCTCTTGATATTTTGGAAGAATCTGGTTTTCTTGGTTCTAAGCCTTTGAGTTTTCCAATGCAGCAAAATATCAGATTAAGCAAGGATGATGGTCCTCTTTTGACAGATGCTTCTCTTTATCGGAGACTCATAGGTCGTTTGATTTATTTGACTATTACTCGACCTGATCTAGCATATTCTGTGCAAGTGCTTAGTCAGTTTATGGATAAACCGAGACAACCTCATTTAGATGCTGTGCACCGAGTTCTCAGATACATTAAATCTTCTCCTGGTCAAGGTTTATTTTTTTCAGCACATACGTCACTTCATCTTAAGGCTTTTACTGATTCGGATTGGGCGGGATGTCCTGATTCTCGTAGATCAGTAACTGGATATTGTGTTTTCTTGGGAGATGCTCTTATTTCCTGGAAATCCAAGAAGCAGCCGACTGTTTCACGCTCTTCTGCAGAAGCGGAATATAGGGCGATGGCATCAACTACATGTGAACTGACTTGGCTTCTTTCTTTACTTTCTGCTCTATGTATTTCTCATTCACAGCCTGCCCTTTTGTTTTGTGATAACCAGGCAGCCCTCCACATTGCTTCCAATCCGGTCTTTCATGAAAGGACCAAACACATAGAGATCGATTGCCATCTAGTTCGTGAGAAAATTCAAGCTGGCACCATTAAAACTCTACATGTTCCAAGTTCCCATCAGCTTAGTGATCTTCTTACTAAGCCTCTTGGATCAATGCAGTTTCATTTTTTACTTTCCAAGATGGGTGTTATTGATCTATACACTCCATCTTGAGGGGGAGTATTAGTTGTATAAGACACTTGTCACATAGTGGTTTATTGAGAGAGTATAAATACATGTATCTGTACATAAAGACTCATTGAAAAAGAATAACAGAAAAAGTAAAAGTGTATTTTTCTGTCGTGCTCTCTCTCATCTTCTTTCTTCTTCCTCTGTTTTCTGAACTATCATTTTCCCTTTCTTGATCTCGAGCATGAAGATTCATATTTTGTCAAAATCCGTGCGAGATTACTTCTGAAAGCCCTTAAGAATATGGATCCATGTAATTAAAAACTTTCAGAATTCGAACTGTCAGGGCCAAATGTCCAGAGTTTTCATAGATATTCAAATTTGCTCCAAAGCGTTGAAACAACAGTTATCACCATCTTCCAAAGGAAGATGATTGAAAAACGCAGGGCGGAACAGTGCTTGTAGTTGTAAAGTGATTTTATGGGAAAGTGCTCGATCGATCTCCTAGCTAAATACGACGTACCGTCCTAAGTTGATATATATCCAGGATTCCAGATTATAAAGCGAGCAGTAGTTATGTAGATTTTAGGATGCAGAAGATGATGATGCAGATCATGCTGCGTCTGCAAACAGTGGAGAAAGCTGATTGAATCTAGTGGGAGTTATGATTGGTCAAATAGAGGCAGACAGAGATGATAGCTAGGTTAGCACAGAGGACCAATTCTATCGCGTATAAGAAAAGGATGCACGCCAGGGCCACACAGAGAGGTTTGCAGAGATTGAGAGCACGTCCCCGACAGGGCTTTCCGATCCGCATTGCACTTTGTCTCCACTCATGAAATGAAAAGAAAAAGAGCACTCCCCACATCACACATAACACCACACTTCCTCTGGGTCTCTCTTGTCTTCTTGTCACTGCCGGCCCATGATTGCTGCTTTTTGTCAGCTCCCTTTACGCACGCCTTCCCTCTCACACACACCCCTCTCTCTCGTTCATTTGGCCATTGTGTATAACACTGCATGCTTTCGATCACGATCAGCTCACTTGGTCAATCTCTCGTTATTGATCAAAGATCCTCAAAACTTGGACCAGACAACGAAAACTTCTACTATCTATAATAATTCAGAACTTAGTTTCATAACCCCAAATTAAATAACCTTTTGTGATAACTTAAACATTTCAAACGTACGTTCCTCCAAACCTAAATTTAGAAGCTGCAAAATTTGGTACCTCAATGGAAAGGTTGCAGATAGTCCCTGAATAAACTGTCCACGCAGTACTTCTGAATGGAGATTATCTGATTTTATTCTTTCTTGCAAATGGAAAGTGATTAGCTATATATATATATATTAGCACTGCTATAGTTCCCAAAATAAGCTTCCGAATACACTTCCCGAACAGTATATTTTAGTTTTTAATTTATTTATTTTTTTCATATATTTTTTAATCATCATAAATATTTTTAAAAAAATAAAAAAAATTTACAATATTATTAAAAAATACTTCTTTAATTACTAAAAAGAAAAAAAAAACATTCGGAAATAATGTTTTTTCTATATATATATAATAGTAATCCAACTGCTGTTGCTACTACCTTTGACCCAAATGACACCAATATATCCAGTGAGATCCTGAATGGAATCTTCCTATCCACAAAGGCAACAAAAAAAAAAAAAATTTGAAAACCCCACCATGCTGACTTCGCGAAGTAATGTTTTTTCGATCGAAAGAAAAAACCAAGTATATATCCAATTGGCAACGTTGAAAACTCGGTAATGTTGGAGAAAACCAAAGCTCTTTTCCTTAAAAAAACATTTTCTTGCAAAAATTAATGTAAAAGGTAATAATGAACTATCTTATATAATAATCCAAAAAAAGCTAGCTAGTACGTAGTGCATGGTCCGAGACCAGAACGATGTGAAATATGGACGGAAGGACCTGTACACCTAGATCTAGCTAGGGAAAGACACAATCGTATTTGGAGGGAACAATATCTCACATTCAAATTCCAAAGTGATCCAGTGGAGATAATATCAAATGTAATTTTCTCATATAGCACTTAATTACTGAAAGAAGACTATTCCTTAAAACTTACATTGGTAGTTTCAATAAATCATGAGTCTTTACAAGCAGAAATACAAAGCATATATGCCGTTCGTTCGAAGACTACACAAATTAAGCAGCAATTCATTCAAATTGTTCTTGTCAGAAAAATCCATGCAACTTCGTGGAGTCCCATTGATTTTAGAAGACACCACGTTAAATGCATACTATCACGATCTAACAAGATGATCAGCTGCATGCAGCTCACTTAATAAACAAGATGATCTAACAAGTCCCATTGTTACGAATTCCTTATGCGTACATATATATATATATATATAAACAAATCAGCTCATACTTAAATAGATTCTTCCACTTTTCTTGGAAAAACTATATATAAATGTCAAGTACTAATTAAACAAATTATCAACAAGCTCACACATAAATTGTTCTTATTGTCATATTATATGGGTTGAAACAAACAAACCGCCATATATATCACACAAATTGTAAACTAGCTCTCGATGTTCGATCGGAAGATCATATGAAATGCAAAAGCTAACAATAATTTTGGAAATCGAAACGAGCAATCACGTACTACATACGTTACATAATCATTTTTCGATCTAATATTATGCGTCGCCTTTTGGACCGATCACTAGAACTTGAACGTTCAAGTAAAGATTTCAAGGCATTTTGCAAGAAATGTACTGACTCAATGCTGTGATCTTTATCCGCAGCGACAACAAGAACATTGCGAATTCTTCCGCCGAGTGTGGCCATCTCTGCTCTTAGAGTTGTCAAATGGAGAGACTTTAGAATTTCGATTAGGTCTGGTATCAGATCGGTGCGGTCCTCACAGCACAATGAGGCCTTGAATATTAATCTGCCATCACTGTGGTCGCCCGAGAGTACGGTGATTTCATCAGTTTCAGACGGGAAGGTTTCCAGTTCAGTGATTTCTGACGTTTGTTCTTTCAGCTCTTTAACACGTTGAACCACTTTTGCCAGTAGTGAAGCTTTGTCTGTCTGATAAGATACAGAAAAAGAAAAGATGATCAGAAGGGATGGAGTTGTGGGGGGAACAGAAAACCGTATTTCGAAAAGCTGGGGCAACTTTCCCAATTAAAGTGATGAGTAGCCCTAGAAGCTAGAAAGGCCTTGACCCCTTATCTCTTTTCAGATTCTGTATATGCAGTTTGAACATTCTAAAGTTTCAAAAGAATTTTGTGTACCCGAGATTTCAGATCATCTTAAATTCGTAAAGCTGGTTCTTAAGTACTCCCTTCTTCTTCCTCTCTTGTAGCAGAACATCCTAATTAATTAATCTCCATAGAAATAGAAATAACAAAAACTGAAACTCTGAGTTCTTTCTTTCATAAAACGCTTCCGCCCGCCACACACACCGAAAATAAAATAAAATCAAAGCATTAGTTGATGAAGAAAATTAAGTTTGTGTAAATAAGCCATGAAAGTACTCTTACTCGGACATAAATAGTGGAAAGTCCAAGATTCAACGTCGCAATCTCTCTCTCATTTCTTTGTGTACTTTTCTTAGTAACCAAACAGTCAACATGAAAGCAAAAAACACAACGAACACGAGAATCTTATGTGGAGCAAGGCATACTTGTGACTCTTCAAGGCTATAATAGTTTTTACAAAAACCATTGAAAAATAAAATCGAAAACACACGTTGAGTAAAAACAATTTATTTCTTGTTCGCAGACACTAACCCTTCACCTGGAAAAGAAATTCCTTCTCAAACATCAAAGTCAGTAAAGTACCTAACCCCCACATATATAGAAAGAATTTACACACATACGCACCCGTGCACGTAAGTTAAGATAATATGCTAATTAATTACCTTAGAATTACAAGGAAGAAGACTCCTCAGTTTATCGAGATGGGAGTTGATTCTCTCTCTCCTCCTCTTCTCAGCCTCTTTATGATTCTTCAAAGCGGCAAGTGCTCTATCCTGCGGTGGCGTATCCGCTAAACCCGACACCCCCAAGGGATAGTATGAGGAACTACATGAGAAGCTTTGCATCCCCGGAAACTCACAGTTTGCCGGGAAACCATATGTTCCGACGTTGATAACGCCGTTGCCGGTGATGAAGCGGTAGAGGTCTTGGTTTTCGGCAGGCTGATGCATACTGGGCTCCGCTTTGTGGTTATGATTTGGATCCTCGACTGATCCCTGTGTGAAATAAGAAAGTGCAGGAAGCTTTCGGTGGCGTTTTGTCTTTAGGGTTATATAATCTGAGAATTTTTCGGTCCTTGACTCCTTTGGGACCTTTTGTGCGTTGATTTAATAATGTTGTCGTGGAAAAAGTAGATAAATTTCTCGGGCTCACGAATGTAGCTGTTATATATGGCTCAGAGATCATTAAGGATGTAACTTATAAATTTTCCTCTACGGAATTTTAGATAGTGAATTAATATCAGATAAAAATTAAAAGTTAAATAAAATATTATTAAAATTTATATTTTTAATATTATTATTATTTTGATATTAAAAAAAATTAAATTATTTATTATATTTTATATAAAAATTTAAAAAAACTGTAATGATTAAATACAATAAATTGAAATGAGTTGAAGGACTTTTACATCCAAACCAAGCCTAAATGGATTAACTATTAACTATTATGATTAAAATCTCTTGAAATTATTATAAAATATAATTTTCCAAAATTTAATTAGTGAGACATCATAATAATGTTTGTTACAAGAGAGGCATGCATACACAAAATTAACCGGACCTTCAAGTACTTTTACCTACTATCGGCATCCTTATTCAAAATTCAGTAAAATATAATTTTGAATTTTAGTTTTATATCAAATTTAGAACGGCTATAAACTATAAATTAATTAAGAAATGTTTGGTTCACAAAGATATCTCACAAAATAAAACTCACGAACGGATACATACAACTAGGCTTGTTCATAAAAAGCCTAAACCTATCCATTTGCAAAACCCTTTATTGACCCACCCGACAAAATTCGGGTTCATCGGATCAAGGGGAACAACGGGTTTGCAACGTTTTATATAGGTCGAAATCAAAGAAACCGCAAGATTCGCTTCTTTTTTTTTTTCTCTTTTACAAAAACAACATAAATCCTCCCTCCATCCATCACTTCCTTTGTTCCATACAAATAACACGCAACCCCTCCCATAATTATTCTCTCTCTCGCTCTCCGCCTCATTCACAAGCTGTAGACAGAGACATATATTGAAGGTTACATAAGAAGAGAAAAGAAGAAGAAAATGGCGGTGGCTATGTCAATGAGTTTCAACCTAGCTGGGGCATTCAGAGGCCTCACCTTAGCTTCTCCGAGCTCTTCTTCTTTCTCTTTCTTTAGAGGCGTTTTGGGATCCATAGACGTGGTGGGTCCCAAGTCATCTTCCGTGAGATTGTCGCTAACCATTCAAAATGCACACAAGAAAGGAGCAGAGAGCACCAAGAACGGCCAACATTCCAATCAAGTAGTTCATATTTTTCCATCTGAGGATTTACATATCTATGGGGTTCTTAATTGATTGAAACTGCATATAATTGTACATGGCTACTAGGCTCTCTTGACGCTCTTTTTCTAGGAAATTATAGAGGCAACCGATAATTTGATGATAAAGGGTGTTTCATGAACGACCAGAAGTGCACCAATCGCAAAGGAGAATGCAGCCTTCCCTTGCTAAAATCCGTTCAATTCTAATTTTTTGTGGAGCGAGCTTTGGGATTTTTACAGTGAAGCAAAGAAAACCCAGCTTTTGATCTGATCTAATTTTCAATACCGACCTCAGAGGAGGAGGAGGAGGAGCATTGCTAGGCTTTTGGTGCTGCTCTTTTCGGTGTTCTTCCCCAGTTTGTTCAGCCCTTTAGGCCATGCTTCGCCTTCGATGTTCTCATTAATATTCGCATTATTTACTTGGAATCGTCTTCCTTTCTACTTCACTAAATGGGTCAATGGATGTTTCTCAGAAAGAAGGCTTTAAAATAAATAAATAAATCATTCGGGTCATACGGGTTCGACCCGATTATGTTTTGAAGCGCCGGTTCGGGTCGGGTTGGCTCCTTAAATGGGGATATTCGAGTCGGGTCGGATAAAAACCTAGTGTTTTGAGCGCAAGTTGTAGGCCTACATACAACTCAATATTCTAATGTATTAGATTGTAAAATTATTTTCATTATAAAATAAATCTAAAGCATGACATTTAGTCATATTAGTTTGTGAAATGATATAGTCAGAGTACTTTGCATTCTAGCTAGCTAGTATCTACAACATGACTGATCTTTCATTTTCTTAATTGTTAGCACTCCTAGACCAGTCGATATTGGAAGGCCGGATGGATTATATAAAAAGCTAGAGCTCTCATATGCCAAGGATTTTTACGAATCAGTTATAAGCTCGAATACATGATATGACAAGGACCTCACCATCTATATTAAAATTTCAAACGTAGTAGGTATAGATCTAAAGAAAAATTTGAGGGATCAAACTGCAGATATATAAGACGTTGATTGATAACTCACTCACGTTTGAGGAGGGATCAACTTGCAGATATATAAGACGTTGATTGATAACTCACTCACGTGATCGATGCATTATATTTAGGAACATTTCACTGATCATATATAATTAGCACTACTACTGTACTGTAACGTACATCAATGGGATTTTTGTAATTTCATAATATTCATCACAAAAGTTTTCTTTTTTTCTTAATTTGTTCACGTGAGACTATAGTCCTAATAAATTAGAAAAGAGAGGATGACAGATCATCAGAGTCATGTGTTGTACCTTTAAGCATGCAGTGAGCTCTAGCTGTTTGCATCAAACATGATAATATTAATTGTTAGATCGATCATTAATGTTCTATGCCCTAGCTAGCTAGTTAGCTTGAGATAAGTTATTTTAAAGAAACAAACCCCAGCTTTTCCCTAAGCAATTGATATATAATAGGTATATATAGAGATTATAATTAATAGAGTGATCGAGGAATATCCCAACAAACATCACATTATAACTATTTGGGTCTTGACTCTAATAAAATATTCATACGTAGTACTCATGATCCCCTTTGATCTTAACAAATCAATAGCCACTTTGTTCGATAGTGGCTTCGTTTGGTTCCTTAACTCCTCTCAACTCATCTCAACTTATCATTACAACTTTTTCAAATCTCAACACAAAATATAATAAACAATTCAATTTTTTCAAATCCTAAAATAATAATAATATTAAAAAATAATATTCTAATAATATTTTATCATCTCAACTCAACTCAACTCACTTCAACATCCAAATACAACCTTAATATATACGTACAATTTAGCTGAAAGATTGTTTAATATGAGAAATAATAGTTACAGTCGTGAGTGTATAAATATCATGTAATCACTTTGAAAAAATACGAGACCTACATAAAAATAATAATAATAATTTTTTAATTGTAAATTCTATTCTTTTTTAAATCGATTGTATAGTACTTGCATACTTTACGATTGCATGTAACATTACTCGTTTAATATATATATATATATATATAAGAAAAGTGTTTTGTTATATATATATCAATCACTATTTCACCAATTTTTTTTTTATATAAATGTAAAGTGTGAGATAATAAATGATAAATGATAAGAATGATAATTATTTATAAGAAAACACTTTTTTTTCGTGCAAATATATATATATATATATATATATATATCCCATGATCCGGCCAAAAAGCTACTCATGGTATTGAGTCACGTCTTAATTAATTAAATTAGTGACTTACAGGCTGTCGCAAAATGTTTAATTTCCTGTTTTAATCAATTAATTAAACGGGTGCACTCTAATTATAAAAATATTACATAAAAATAATCTCACAAATTGATATAATTTGATGTGATTCATTAGATTATAAAATTATTTTTATTAAAAAATAGATCTAATAAATCAGATAAAATTATGTCAATTTATAAAAAAAATTTTATATAATTTTTTTTTATAGATATAAACAGTCCTCTTTTCCTTAATGATATAAGTTAATTTGTATATATTTAATTCAAGTAGCTGCTAGTCAGGTCATGGGATCGTCATGTGATAGCTTACTTAATTAGACCAATTCTTGTCCTGCACGTGGTACAAAATCCACCACGTACGTACCTCTCGGTTAGGTTATAACTGTTTTCCATTTTTTATTGGATATATTCCTTTCATTATAACGTTGTTCATTAAACGTCCGATCATTGACCAAATTATTCAATATTGCATGATACAATAATTTGGTAGGCCAGTTTATCTTGGAGGTCCACAAATTTGATCGCTCGGCGACATATATATATATATATATATATGTGGGTGAAAAACATAGTGTTATTGGACCAAAGTTTCGAAGACTTTAGACTCTTCAAATTAACAGTAGTTAATTTTTGAATTATGTTATATATATACAGTCATTTTTACGTATTTTTTATACATTTTATTAATATGATTGATCAAAATAATTATTTTATATTAAAAAAATAATATAACTACATTAATGAATAATACGTAAAAGTTATTGCACATAAAATTTTTATTAATTTTTTCTACAATTTAACATTTTATACAAGGTGTGGAATTATCGTACGAACAGTTTTCATTATATAAATATATATATATATATTATATATAGTTGTCATCATGATTCTCTGCATGCAATATATTATTATTTAGTTTGAACTTAAATTACTTTTGCCGTTATGACAGGTTAATGATCGAGTATGTTAGCCAATGCCTATGCCAGTACTCGAACTTCAACCTGTTTGTACAAGATGATGATATCGGCTGAACTGAAACATGTCATTGGGTTACCAAAATGTGTCGTAGTTCTTGAGCCCCAAATCTCAGTACTTTTGAATAACAAGTTGGTTCACAAAAATATTTTATAAAGAAATAAATTCAAACATTAATATATATATATATATATATCTTGTCGTATGTTGAAGTATACATTACAACAAAAAAGATTTTTTAAGATGATTTTCTTCTGAAACGAAATGAAAATTGTTTCAAAAAGTGAGATTTATGGACGAATTTCAGATTTCACCTCACAAAAATGATGGAAGAACAGAACCGCTCGAACAGGATAATTAGGAACAAAATATTTTATCCCTAATAATAAAACCGTTCAAATGTAATATTTTAGCGTTCGGATGATTAAATTTAACCGTTCGAACGTATAATTTTCACTGTTCGAATGATTAATCAGCATTATTCGAACGTACATTTGTGCGTTAAGTATAATTATTATAACAGGAAACTGGTTACGTTCAAACGTAAAATTTCTATCATTCGAACGAATTTATTTTTGTTTGAACGTATTTTACAATCGTTCAAACACGTTACTACTATTCGAACATAAAATTGTTTCCGTTTGAACGATATTCTGTGATGATTTTTAATCGTGACAAAATAAATTACCGTTCGAACGATTTCCCTCAATTTTTTCCCAATATATCTTTTGATACAGTGTTGTTGGAACGAGCTCGGGATGACTTTTTTTCGTCCCAAATAATTTTTTTGAATGAAATGATTTTCTTTTGGAAAAGAGCATTTCTATTGTGGTGATATTATATTGTAAAATTACTTTTAAATATAAATAGATCAAACTAGTAATGTTAGGGCATAAAACTTATGCAAGCTTTGCGTAAAAAATGTGTTCTTCCCACTTTTTCACAATAAAGTTCAAATTTTTATAAAATACATATTTGTAAATCATATTTAAAATTTGTATATATTATTTTTCTTTTAAAAATAGACCGGAGTTAGAGTGATTAATGAACATAGAAAAATACTTCGGACACCGAAAGGTGGTCCTGATACATATTCCCGATATATGTATATATTTTAGTGATTAAGGATATATTTTATTTATTGATATTATGAGTTTTTGAGAAAAAAATGTTAAGATTATAAAAAAAATATAAAATTAAAAAAATAATCAAATGTACTAATCGATTTTTTTTGTCAAAATTCTCGATAGTTGTATTGTTACCATGAACACAATCAGACCTACGTACCCTTAATTTTACGGGAGGCTAGCTAGGCCTGCTTAAAGCTCTTGTGATGGCCCAAAACTTGCGAACTTGAGCTGAAAAAAGGCCTCTGACATGCATAATAGCGCGTGCTATTTGATATAACACGGTTCTGATTTTGAGAAAGCCAGGCCCAGGCCATGAGGTGATATTATTGAGATAATGCGTATCACTATCCCGGCCAAGACGGACCAAAAATCTTTAAAGAAAATTACTAAAGTTTACCCTTTTTTTTTCCCTAAAAAGTATTTAAGTCATATGTAAACTATTATCAAATTCTCTTAAAAAATGAATTATATATTTAAAGTAATTGGGGTCATTAAAGCTTGCTTAAGAGTGGTTTAGATTTAGAAATGAGTTGAGATGGTTTGTGAAAAATATAATAAAAGTAGAATTATTTATTATATTTTATGTGAAAATTTAATAAAATTGTAACGATGAGATGAAATAGGTTGAGATTGATTACGAATACAAACGAGTAATTTTAAAATTTCAAGGCAATGCTCACATATATATGAAAATGGTACATTCTTTTTTAGGGCTCTGATTAGTGCATGCTAAAAAATTGAAGTCAATTGGTTTGGTTATATAAAATTAAACTATTTTACCTTATTTTATATGATCATTATAATTTTTTTAAACTCTCACATAAAATATAAAAAATAATTTAATTTTTTTAAATTTTAAAATAAAAATAATCTAATAAATTTATATTATAATAATATTTTATTTAAATTTTAATAAAATATCTAATTTTATCTCATCTAAACTGTATAACTAATGGCTACTTTAGTTGCTTTTGCGTTGGCTTAACAAAGTAGGGTTTACATTTTAATCTCATTCTTTGAGCGAAAACGTACACTTTTTGTTGCCGCTGAAACCAGTTTTCATATGACTTTACAACTTCTAATATTATTATTCTTAAGGAACTAAACATGGGTGGGAACATGTGCATGCATGTTTATTCTGTATTTATTTTTTAATAATTTTCAATCGTAGTCTATATTTAGATAACTTTATAACCGAATAATTGATAATAAAATAATAATAATAATTTAAAATATGTGAAAATGATATAAAAAATAAGAGCCCGTTTCATCATTTTGGTCACTAGGATAGTCTCAAGTTCTGCGCTTTCTGAATTTTTCTGTTTTTAAAATGAAAACAACATGGGAAAAGAAGGAAATAGTACTGTAAATAAATAGACAGAACAGCAAGGGTTGTCTGCTTTGATTTAGATTCCTGTATTTTTTTAATAAAAGAAAACCAATTTGGAAAAAACTGCGTGCAGGTCATGAGTGGAACCCCAGACGCAAATGTTTGCTGTCTCTCTCTCATTGCCTGTCTCTGCTACCATTTGATGATGACTGTCAATTTTTAAGTTCACTATGCTTTTTTACTGAAAATACGGCTTTTTTGGATGGATTGAGATGATGGAACGTGGATCAGACTTTAGGGATGGTTGTAATGAGAGAGGGGTTTGCTACGCGTCGTCTCATTGTACACATCATTTTTATTTTTTTAGATTAATTGAATACTTTTATTCAAAAATCTTTGCTCTATATATTTATTAAAGAAAAAAAAATATATATATATATATATATAATATGTGATGTAACGATGATTAAATTCTCGCTTAGATTGTAAAATTATCTCAATTTTTCTTATTTTAATATTATATTTTTTAAAATTTTTATATAAAATATAATAAATAATTTAAAATTTTTAAATATTAAAATAATAATATTATTAAAATATAATATTTTATTTAATTTTAAATTCTCATCTTTCTCGATCCAATCCAAACGACCGCCTAATAGAATTATCGAACGAGATTAGTTTACATCCTTCGAGATTTTTGCAGTGCCACTTGGAAAGTGTACTACAACTGCCTAGAAATTTCTGTTCTTTATCAGATGAATTTGGTATCATCATTTTTTTTTTAAATTTATCTATTTTAAACGATTAGCACTTTGTCCTGCTTAACTCTTAAGTATAACAAGGCCACGGTTATAAATAGTTTAAAATAATAATAATATTAAAAAATAATATTTTATTTTATTTTTATTTAAAATTATTACATTTCATCTCATCTTATTTTATCATTCTAATTTTATTAAATTTTTATATAAAATATAATAAATAATTTTATTTTATTAAATATTAAAATAATAATAATATTAAAAAATAATATTTTATTTAACTATCATCTCTCAACTTACAATCCAAACCGTATATGTAAATTGAACACAAATGTACTTTAGTTTCTAAACTAATTTTATAAAATAAATTTATAAATTAATATGTTATTACGATACTTAACAGTTTTATAAAAAGAAATTTATTATGTATTAATTATTATTTATTTTCAACCTTTAAAGTTATAATTTTTTTATAAAATGTAAGAATATTTTTTATAAGATATAAAATTATTTTTGATAAAAAGTGAGATAAATAATGATAAATAGTAACGGATAAAAAAACATTTATATCATGTTACATCAATGTGCAAGGGGGAAGCCTGGGGACCAAAGCTTTTTGGGGGGAGAAGGAACATATTTTCGATTATCATTTTAACATGGTTATCTCTTGTTTAAAAAAAAAAAAAAAACGATCATCTCCCTAGAGAAGCCGAGACTAAACGCTATGGAGTAATGATATTCTGAACAAATTCTGATCATAGATGTGGACAAAATTGAATCGGTCAAGTTTTTAATAGGAAAAAATTATTTTGCCCACCTTTTTTTTTAACCGTTGGGAAAAAAATAAAAATAAAAATAATTATTATTTTTTCATCACTCTAAAAACTAGGGCTTTTAGCCTTGCGGCTAAAGGCTCCCCCAGAAAGTTATTGCACGGAACAAAACCGACATGGCTACGCAGCTTTTCTCAGATTATCGTTATGGTATGTGAATTAATGACGGTCATTCCCTATTTGAACCTAATAAAACTGTAGGATATTAGCCCCGGCCATGTTTTCAATACCCAACCCAACCTAAATTACTTTACACAATTAATCCAGATCACAGAACGATAAGGATGGCATGGACAGCTGGTTACAGCTACAGACAGTACTGTTTGGCTCGCCGCGTTTTTCTCGAGAAAAGAAAAGAAAAGAAAGCAAAGCACTTTCGAGATTCTAATCAAAATCTGTTTTTGACGGAAGCAGCAAAAAGTAGAAGTATCTCCACAAAAACGAGCTTCACTTTCCTCGTCAAAGGAACAGAAAGTAGGGGAGCACAAGGTTACAGGGGGGAAAAATGACAACAAAAGTTAGAGCTCTCCCGATGGGCTCAAAATATGATATGTGCTTCAATTTCTCGTTCTTCTATCCGTTCGCTGCTCCCTACTTTCTCCTTTCATTTCTGCAGAGATTCTATCTTGTTCAGTCTGTTAGAGAAAGCCCCCCCCAAAACAAAAAAAAAAAAAAATCAGAACAGTAAGCACTGCTATATAACTATTTCCCTAATGGCTTCAGTGTCTCTCAGCTTCAAAGTCCCAGCAAGATGTAGTAAACTAGTGTAATAGGAAGAGCTATTAGCATCCCAAATATAACCCTGCAACAAAATCAACATCCACCAAACTGATATTAAAACCAAAAAATAAAAAATAATAATAATAATACATGGAACTGTAATGGATTGCAGAGTCGATGCTACTTTAGCATGTGTGTGTATGCAGAAAGAATGAACGAGATTTACGTTAAGAAATTTAAAAAACATAAAAAAAGACAGCTATATGCCAATAATTAAATGACATTTATCGTATATATCTACATATAGATACTGGACCACCAAGGTTAATAACATTAAAAACAGGAATATATATATATATATATGTATATATCGGTACTGCACCACCAATGAACCATTATAACATGTCTCCACGAAGGAGACATGAACAGGAATATGTTCTGATATGTTCATGTACACATTTGTAAAAGGTGTGATGTAGTTGATCAGAAATTAAATGAGAAATAAGAAGGATAGTGTTCGAACCCAGTGCTCAGAATGTCTGGATGAACATTGTATTCCTTTGCAAAGACAAAGGGGACAATCCCCTGGGGAAGAGCTGCCTGAAAATTTAAGGAGAGATTTTTTTACATTATCCACAAAGAAAGAGCATGTTGTGTCTGGTTAAAAAAGGGTTCGATAACCAAAAATGACAGAAGGCTTGGGATACACTTCTTCACCTGTACAATGGCAATGTGCAAAAGGACCCCTCGTAGTCCAACTGCGACTGAGGCAGCAGCCATGACCGCAGGGCCGGTGATGAATCGAACAGCCATCGCAAAGGAAGCGACAGAGTTTCCACATGCAATAATTTTCGGCTGCAATGCCATGAACAAGCCTGCAACACCATAAAGTACGAAATGATATGTAAAAATCTAGCAATAAAAAAACGATCTTTTCGCTTCTGATTCACCATCTAGCAGCAAAAAAAAAAAAAGAGCTAAGAAATATTAACAGGGTTTAAGCAGTAACGTACCAAGACTAAACATGGCCATTCCGAGACCAGCATCAGATAGAATGGATATGGAACGTGCTATTATAGCAGGCATAACGATATTCCACCTGTAAATTTGAAGGGACTGATTAAACGACAGCAATCAACAAATCCCAATAGCTTTTAAAACGAGAAATCATTTTAACTTTAACATACTTGAATGAGACTAAAGACCATGTGAGGCCAATCAGGCTGGAATAGGTATTGGGATTTCTAATGAGCTTTCGCCACACCATAATCAAGATGAGTCTGGTCATTACACTAGCTGGCGGCATAGACGCTTGTTTCGAATCACCGTGAGCACCGGCCTTTGGGTGGAGCTCAGTTGTGGAGCTCGAACCGAGCTTCGAAAGCACCGGGCCTTCCCGATCAACCCCATTCGGAAGTGTTCTGTTTCCAAAGCTGAACTCATCTCGACCAAACTCATCATAATCTAAATATCGAACAAAAAAATGTGATATTAATATTTTTTTTTACAAGTAAAAATGTGATAAGATAACCAAAAAGTAAGAGAAAACGACAGAATAAAACCAAGCATTCCTACTTCCCAGTAATGACAAACTTGGGGCCAAGAAAAACAGGGGATTGTGTTTCGAATCTGCTCTGAAAAGGAAGAACGAGAGATCGCATCCCATCCAAGGATGAAAGGGGAAACGAAAAGTCGTGGAGTAACAAACAAAATCCGACAAACCCCACCCCACGCCCGAGACATAAAGAACCCCAAATACCAATCCAATATTCACATTCAAGCAGACAAATACAGTAGTACGAAAACATCAACAACCAACAGAATCCAAGAGAGACTCAATCAATCGTGCCTAATAGTCCACAATGTCAGCACAGCATGAAATAAACATTCAAAGATTAGTGTATAAACCTTTTAGGTGACCAACCCCACCAAGCTCATTCGCATAATCGCCCCCACCCCTGAAAACATGGATCCCACCCTCGGAAACCGGGGAAGCGCTTGAGCTCCAAACAAACATGTGAAGGTCCTTGCCTCCATCACCAGCACACCCATTAGCCTTCTTCTTTGCACCCGGCGAGAAAATTCCAGCACTCGGCGGAGCCGGATAAGCCCCATTCGATCTCGCTGGGTTCCCGAACACGCCGACTCCGCTCTCCTCGTCGAAACCCATGTTACCGAAATTGGATTGCCTCGGGCTCACATTGCTGGCGTTCTTACCATTCACCATGGAGTAGAAATCAGTGTGGTTGAAACTGGACCCTCTAGGTGTTGGATTTCTTGATGATTGAAGCGAGTAAATCTCTGCATTGGTTAAATTTGATGGGCGGGGAGTGAGTGAAAGACCGGAATTAGGCCCGTGGGAGCGTCGGGAGAATATTTCGGAGCGAGAAGAAGCTGACTTTCTCACGGTGACATGGAGTTTCCCATCTTCACCGACTTCAGCTTGGGTTTCAAGTGGTTCTTTCCCATCCAAGGAAAGGATATCAGAATCAACTCTGAAGGAAATGATGGACCCGGCAGTGTCTGGGAACTGCTCAACGATCAAGAGCCTGGCTCCCCGGTACTCAAACAAGAAGAGCATCAAAGTGTACCATATGATGCATTGGAGGACGACTATTTGGACCATGAGGGTCCCTGATGAGTCTCCGTACATGCCCTTCAGCAAAGGGATGCCCATGACGAGTGTGTTAGGGAGAGAGGAGAGAGAGAAGAGTGTGATGGACCATTCGAGAGAGCCTCTTGAGTTGGTCCTGGACCAGATGGCTAGGACCACCAAGACAATGACCTTCTGGAGAGTGTCAGCGGCTATGAACCTGTAGTTCATCGCATAAGGGTTATTGGTGGAGATGAAGTGAAAGGAAAGGAGCGGGACTGCAAAAAGTGCCACAAATCGGTTGATGCCTGAGCATTGGTCGGGGCTAAAGATCTTCCACCATTTGACAGAGCCGTATGCTAAGATCATGGCCACATAGAGAGGCACAACAGCTGTGAGAACGTGGTAGAGGTCTGTGAGACTAATCATTTTTCGTGCTTTCTTCTCTGATATGATTTTGCTTGGTATTGAGGGATGCGAAGAAAGAATAGCAAATGAGGCGAGTCAGAACACTCAGGTGGCGTTGTGCAAGAAGTGATAGAAAAATAGTGACCTTCCCGAAATTTCTTCGAGATTTTCCGGCCCGAAAATCGTCGGGAAAACCAAGTAAAGTGATGTCCCTTGCGAGTAACTATCGTTAGTACGGAAGGTAGGGGAAGATACCCGGGAAATATAAGCCCAGGAAGTTAACCCATTTTCTTAAAAACTCAAAGAAATAAAGCTATAAAGAACGGCAGAGAGAATAAGGCGAGAAGAGGGGAAGCGTCGACGTCGGAAATGATCAGAAGGTGAATTTTCAGGGGAGTGAGAGATAAAGAACGGCTAGCAAGTGGGGGGAAGGGATGGAAGTGAGGGGTTATATTTATGGCATTTTAATGGCAGACAAAGAAATAAAAGCTAGGGGCTTTGGAGAAGTTTTTTATTGTTAGCCTTTTTGGATCCGGAAAGGAAAATGAGAGAGAGAGAGAGAGAGAGAGATGGGGTATCTTTGTTTTCCTTTTTAAAAAGAAAAAATAAAATTTTGATCAGAGGAGGATCGAGTAACTCAGAGGAAGGGAAAAGTGATCCCTGCGAGTGAGAGGGAAAAGACCGAACCGCATCGGGATAGAGGTAGAAAATAAAAAGAAAACAAAGCCCATGGCCAGAGGAGAGCTTCCAAAGATTCTCTCTCACTTTCTGCAATGGTTACAGGCCGCGTTCGTACGTATAAATTTTAGATAAATAAATATTTACACTCCTAAAGTAAGTGGAGTGTATTTCTTTTAAAAAAAATATTATTATTTTCAGTTAATTTTATATTTTTTAATATATTCTATTAATATAATTAGTTAAAATAATTATTTTATAATAAAAAAAATTAATTCAATCAATCACATTAATAAAATATGCTAAAATTACAACTAAAATTTTTGTTACAAAAATGTGAATAATATGGGATTTTGATGAAAAATTTAAATTTTTAATATTACATTTTACTCTTTTTTAAAAGTAATGTGCGGTATTTACACAACTCATAATCATATCTAATATTATTTTAACTCTATTACAAGACACAACTATCATTTTTACCTATATCAATATATCCAAAATTTATTTAATAAAATTTTAATAATATATTTATAACTTGTTTATAACTTTTCTATCCCTTATGGCTTATTTTTCCTTGAACAATATAAAACACTTTAGTTAAAAACAAATTTTAATTTTACAAAATTACATTTCATTCCATATTAAATTATAATAGAACCATAGGTAAATTTTTTTTTAAGTTTTATCATAGATGTGACACTTATCATTCTCTTCTAACAGGCAATGTACAATACAGAAATTGCACAAATATATATTGTACTAAATTTTCTCCTTGAGTTTAAATTTAATTTCAGTTGAGACTACATGATATCTCTCACTTCTTGTATCCTTTATAGCATAAAATCGATTAAATTCCAAAAAAAGGGATCTAGACCCATGAATTGGAAATTAACTTTATAAATCTGTGGCCTTCAATTAAGTTGAGTTAGACCTTTCATTTTGAAGCATGAAATAAATAGTAATGCGATATGATATAGTAAAACTAAGTGATTTATGGTACAACGGCTATTTGTTTAACATGGCGACAGGCAAAACTTGAGATAAAAAAAATATTAAAAAAAAAATCCCTGCAATAATCATAAATTAAGTTATGCTGTATTTTACATCTTTCATATCACTCCATTTCATTATATTAATTATATTATATACTACACTCTCGTGTTGTTTGTATATTGTTCAATTGATACGTAGTAGCACCCATCAATTATTGAGTGAACTTAGATATTTTTTTAAAACATTTTTTAAAAATATTTAAATACTAGTAAGTTATATCGCATTCGTATAATATATGAACTGAGAGTTTATAATACAACATCTTCTTTATCTATAATACCACAAAAATGTCATTTTTCAAGAGATTTGTGATCTAAGTATCCATATCCACATTTATTGTTTCGAGTATCTATCATTATCCATCCAACTCTTGTTGTATATATGTATTTCTCGACTACCACAAGTCTACGACATCTTTTATATCATTAATTTTTAGTATTTTTTGTATGTTTAGCTTGTCAAATAAGTTGAAAATATACCATTAAGGTGGTAGTCCAGTACGAGCTTGTATTTTATGGCTTTGAGGATAAGATGTAAGGTGAAATCACTTATAGTAGTAAAATCAGGCCTTTAGGCTATAGGATGGACTTTGGACCAGCTGAATATTTTGGTGGTGCTATGGTGACGGGCTCGTTCTTAGAGCAGTAGCTATAGCTCAAATAGGATATTCTATAATGGAGAGAGACTCCTATGATCACATCCAGAGAGTATTGTTATACTGGTCATTCCTGCCTCCTTTTTTACTTAAAAAAAAAAACTAAAAATATAATTTTTTTTCTTCACATAGAATATGGCATTATATACATGCCCAACAAATTATGCATAGGTAAATCATGTTTTGTAAATAATTTTCAATTGTGGTGGAGAATGACGTGGATCGACCATGCATGCATAGTGCAGAGCCACACGCAGAGAGGCTTCACGCAAGGGAATTAAAGAATGAGTCCAATTGCAAGAGACAATTCCCTCAGTAACTGTGTCATCACAGGAAGAGGAGCATGAAAAGAACAAATCATCATCGACAAAGCACGAAACAACAGCAACATAACAGATGAAAAGTAGAAGCATAAAGCCCCATCAAATGCTGGAATGATTGCGGCATCCCGAAGGGAATCTGAAAAAACATCTGAATCCCCCCACGACTTTCATGGGCAGACCCATTACCACATATGCATGTGTCACCTTCTCATCTAATGATTCTATGTCTGCGAGCTAGCCGCCCCCAACATATAGATATATATATATATATATATATATATTAGTTTATAAAAAGATCTCCTAACATACTTTATATGATACTTTAATAATAAATTTTACAATCTAATATATTATATTAAATAACGTAAATTTATATATTTAATTTTATAAAATCTTTTACTGCTAAGATATTTCTCATTTATATATTGTATGAATATGATACATAGTTGTTTTTATAATTTTTGGGTAAAGTTCTCTAATAAGATATATATATATTTAAAATTCAAACCGATCAAGATCAATTGGAATTAGAATATATTTAAAAACTAATAATAAAATTAAAAAAGAGTTAAAAGTTATAAAATAATTGTTTAATAGAAAATTATTCTCATCAATTACTATTCACTATCTCACACTCACACTCTATAAAAAATATCCACACGTCTAATGAAAAAATAAATAAAAAAATAAAATTACAGATATAGAATGTGAAAATAAATAATAATTAATGAGTAAAATTCCTCTAGCTGCGTAATAATATATAGAGACAACAAGTTTATTTTGTTGCCCTCTTAATTATCTTTTTATTTTACTTAAGGGCATGTTTGGGGAGTGAGATGAGAATTTTGTGTTTTGTTTTAATGTTTAAAATATCATGTTTTAGTATTATTATTGTATTGAGATTTAAAAAAGTTGAATTAAGATTTAAAAAAATTGAATTGTTTATTATATTTTGTATGAAAATTTAAAAAATGTGTAATAATAAGATGAGATGAGATGAAAATTTTGTGTTTCATCCCACCCCCAAACTTGCCTAAAGTATTGCTGTCAATTGTTAATTTTCGTGTCCTAACCACGTTGCAAAGAACGAAACAAACAAACTGCTTTTTAAGGCGCTTCAAACCTGTCCCACGAGCACTTTCGATGGTTTTTGTATTATATAAAAAATATAAATTATTTAAAAATTATTATAGGGAGTTTCATTCGATTATATAAAATGAATTATAAAATATAATTAATTATAGTAATCCATTACATGTAAATATGGATACTATTCATCTTGTCAAATTTTTTTATAGTTGATATTTCATTTATTCATTCATTTTCTTTTATTTTGATTTTTATCATGTAAGCAAATTCTATTTATTGTTCATCATTTAAAACACATATATTTCACTTTCTTCTAAAAAATATAATGGAAATATTTTTAAACCAATTTTTTCATATTTTGATATTATTTTTAATTTTTATTTGACTTATATATTTTTGTTTTATGTGTATAGAACTGAATTATTTTACACTGTATATAAAAACAAATTATAAATATAAAAAAATATATAGATATTGTAAATTTATTGGTAGAAATGAAATATTTAAAAATAATATTTATATGATATATATATAAATAATAGATAAGTTGATAGATGATATATTATAAAAATTAATATGAAAAATAAAAAAAGTAAATTTTAATAATATATTTGAAAATATAAGATCAAAAATCGAGTGCTCTAACAGAAACTCAGTCATGCCATTATCTCTTTGAGATTTTTGAGTTTTAAGATGATGTTAATTTTAGAAAAGCAATATTTTATTTTTGATTTTAAAAGGCATGTGGTATTGTTTCTTTTGGAAAAACATTTTATATTACTTTTATATCATCCAAAGGAAAAAAGTAAACGATAATCAACTACATCATCAGTTTAATAATTATTTGATAATGCAGTATTAAATAATTATCTAATATATTTTACTTATCTACCAATTATTTGATTTCTATAATATGTTAATAATATATTTATTAAAAGAATAATAAGTAGTATTCTAATCAATATAGGTTAATTATTTATTGACAATAGTCTAGTCATTGCCAAATCTAAAATTTGATTAAAAATTGAGGTTAAATCATTTGAGAGGTTAATCTAATTAGACTATCCATCAAAAAATTAAAATAATAATATAATATTATATATTTTAATAATAATTTATATATATATTTTACAAATACACTCCATACATTAATTAATAATTTAATTTTTATTTAAATTTATTGTTTTCCAACTATTTTTTCCTTAACCTAATTATCCAATAGTTAGCCATTAAAAATATTTTTAAAATAAAATATTATTTTGGAGATAAATAATGACTGACCAAATTTAAAGAAAAATATAGATTTATTGTAACTTAAAAATAGAGCTTTAGAGTTTTGACTACTCCAATACTAACCACTTTTGAGCCACTTAGCTAAAATTTGACTAAACACTAGCATTTGCCTAGCTCAAAGAGACTACGCCATGCTTGCGGGTGTAGACTTCGACGAGTACTCGCGTATGTATAAAAAATTACTGTTTTTTTTTTTTTTATTGAAAACACCATAGAATATATTATTTTAGGACAATGCTATGACTATATTGAAATATTGTATTTTTTTTGAATCCATCATTTGTGTGTATCTTTTTTTTAGTATTTAAAAAAACACATGGTTTAAAAAAAACAAAATACAACGTTGTGTACCTTTTCTTAGTAGTTTTATCGGTGCGACTATTATTTTTCTATATTTTAAGACCAAACATAGAAAATTGGAATCTCCTCTTCAAAACTAGGATCTTAAAATTCGAACAAGTACGGCAAATGCATATATGCCATATATATTTTCTCTATATAGTTGAATAATGGGCATATTTTGTTTTGCTTATGCCATATATATATATATATATTACATACTTTCTATGTCACGTGTATGTGTATGTGTTTGTAATTAATTGGAGTGAATAATAAATATATAATAAGCTCATGATATTTTATTAATTAAATGGTGAGCAGAATTTAAAAGTTAGATTTGCTGTTTTAGATGTTTACAAGAGGAATTAATTCCTTTGACGATCAGTACGTATATAATTAAGAACTAATTCTCCACATCTCAACTATATTTCCAACGTTATCAGAATCAAGTTCTGTCGGCAACATCTCAAGTGGGACTTTCTTTTTAATGTTTCTATTAACAAAAATGATAAACATACGATATTTTTCCTAATATATTTCAGATTTTTATTGTAAAATTACCATATAAAAGTAACACTATTTTATAAAAATATCTTTATTTTATATCATGTATTGTGAAAAATATTGTGTATATATCATTACTATTTTATTAATGCGTGAGGAAACTAGTTTATAAACATACGAGTTATTATATTATCAAGTTAGTATACATAATTTAAATTATAAGATTTAAATTTTAAAATTTATTATCCAAATTATCAAATTATATATGTCATATATCTACTTTACTATATGTACTACTTTAGAGAGCTATTTGAGAATATAATTTTCCTATATATATATATTCAGAAAAAGGTGCGGGTTTTGAAAAGAAATTAATAATATTAGCTAGCTAGCTAGCTAGCATCAACTAAAACATAATTAATTAAGTTGGTTGGAATTTTATATACGTGGGTGAACCTATGCAAACAAATCAAAGTGCAGCAAACGAACATTTGTCACCACTAACATGGATCATTCATGTGTTTCATCAGTCACTACTCTTTTGAACATCTCATTCGTCCTTTTTTTCCTCCCTTTTCTTAAATCAACGCTATATTTCTACATTATATCCTCCCTATCCCGTAGTCTCTTTTTTTTTTTTTTTTTTTGGTGGCTAAGTTATAAGTGACTTATTTAGTCAAACTCAACTTGGCACACTTTAATTAAAAACAAGATCTGGCCACTTTTTAGGTTGAAAAAGCACGGTCATGATCTCGAGGGATACTACTCATTATGTATAATAATATTCATTGTGTTGGATTATATATGTATCAGCTGGTTGGAATGGAATTGGTTTTTTATTTTTCTTGCAGCAACTTTTAGGTCTCGTTTGTATTCGTAATCCATCTCAACCCACATCAACTCAACTCATCTCTTCTCATCAATACAACTTTCTCAAATTCTCACACAAAATATAATAAATAATTCAATTTTTTCAAATTTCAAAATAAATTTTATAAATTTTTACATAAAATATAATAAATAATTAAACTTTTATGCTATTATTTACAAATTATCTCAATCCATCTCAACTTATCTCTAAATCAAAACCGCTCCTATTTGACACACACATGCAAGCAATTTGTTTCCCATTTCAAGTCTTTTTCTGAGGTTTTTTTTAAAGCAAGTTTCATTAGCATACAACATAATCCTGGAAGTTGTAGCAGTTTAATCATATAATAATGAGAAGGAGATCTTTATCACTATGAAAATCTAAAACACATGGAAAAGTCCAATTTAGAAATATGCTTTCACTTAAATTTGGCAATGAAAGACGCCATTCCGAACGTATTCATTGATAAGTGGGTAGCTAGATTTTGAGTATCAGTAATTGCTAGAACTGCACTCACAGGCGTGTGTACCTGGCCTACCCCATCTTTCTGAAGTGATCACTTTTTTCCTCAGCTTCCAATGGGATGCTCTAATTCTAGTCAGAGATGCAGTATTGGGGGACAGAACTTACAAATCTTTTTATTTCTTTGTTTCTTCCCTCTTCCATCTTTTCTGTCATCAACAAAAACCCTAGGCCTCCCTTATAAATGCTTTTATTTTGGTTTAGTTCACGCTCATCATGCGTACGTACTCGTAACTCGATCATGTGAAAATAAACAACTGCAAACATTAATAGTTATTTTTTAATTATTAAATAAAAAAAATTAGGTGTTAAAATAAAAAGACAAATAAAGTAGATAAAGTAACATTTTTCTTTTTTTGGTCTCTCTCTCTAGTCTCTATTGATGTTATCATTCATGGTACTGAGTGTGCACTTCTTTTTCTTTTCGATCACGAGAAGGGACGAAAACTGTTTTCCAACAGAGCGAAGGCGTTCTTCTTATCATCACAAAGTGCTTAATGGTGAGACACTTGCATGCTCCTGCCAAAAAGCTGTAGAGAATATTGCACCTCCTTAATTAAATATTATTCCCTATACTTCTTGCTGATGCTGTTTGCCACTAGGGCTTACTGCAAACTGAGCTAATATATATTTTGAATAATATTACATATAAGTATAAAATATATAAATATCATATAATTATTTAAAAATAAATAAATTTTGTATTTATTTATTTTTTAAAGAAATAATTATATGACACTTGAATACGGGATGATTTCTCTTTTATTGTCCGCAAATGTCACAAAAGCTAGCTTCAACAGATCCATCCCTTTCTGGTTCAATTTTCTCCCCCTCATGAAATTCTTGTTCAATAATTATTTTCCGATTTAATTAGTTCACGATGGAAAGGATATAGCAAGGAAAAAAGAAAAAGAAAAAGAAAAAGAAAAAGAGTGATAAAATGATGGAAAAAGGAAAAGGAGCAGAGCAGACTGATAAAGCTAGATAGATTGCAGACTGCAGTAGTGGCAAATACGGAGAGGAGGATGGTAGCAGTAGACGACGTTAATGTTGAAGTGGACTTCAAGCAATCTAAAGAGTCGGATCGGAAGGGTGACGTCTAGGAATATTATTCTGGCAGAGGACAGATGAATTGAGGGGGGCCGGCCGGCGGGGTGGGGGCGCAGCTGGCTGCATGCTAGCTACCTGCAGGTAGCCTTTGCCTTGACATATTATGATTATTATTACAGCACTGCAAAACTATTGTGACGGGCAAAAATTGATCAGTTTTGTCAGAACTTTTTAAGCCCGTTGGATTTTGGAGACTCAGACCCTGTCCACTTATTTAAATTTCTTGTTACGGAACAGATATTTACACGGACAAGATAATGCGCGACAGAATTTGATGCTACATTCATTTTATTTATTTTTTTATCCGTTGTTGAATATAGAAAAATGTTAGGGTGAGTTTGGATTTTAAATTTATCTTAATTTATTTTAATTTATTATTATAATTTTTTTAAATTTTAATATAAAATTTAATAAAAAATTTAATTTTTTCAAATCTCAAAATAATAATAATATTAAAAAATAATATTCTAACAATATTTTATCATCTCAACTTAACTCAATTCAACATCCAAACACACCTTTAGGGTGTCGGATTTGGCTTCCTTTTTTTTGTCCAACTGTGCTTTTTATTTTTTATTTAGTGATTAAGAAAATATTATTTAATAATATTAAAATTTTTTTAAAATATTTAAACTGTTAAAAAAATGATATAAAAAAATATTTGATTTTTTTCACATCATTTTTTTAACATTTTTAAATATTTTTTACAAAATAAAAAAAATTCATAATATTATTAAACAATATTTTATAAATCATTAAGTAAAAAAAAAAAAAAAAAAAAAAAAAAAAAAAAAACCCAATGGCTAAAAAGAGGGGAGCCCAAATCGGGCTCCCTAGCATTGGCCTTGTATATAATAACGTATTCTTGCTTAAAAATAAATGAAATTAAGAAAATAATGAAAATACAAAAGATATTAATAGATTTATACAATAAATTAAATATAATAGAGAATAAGTCATATTACCGTGGGTGAAAACTTAACTAGTTGATTTTTTATTTGTATAAAATCGGCTTAACCAACAGAATAAGGAAAAAAAAATCTGGCAGGAGCGATTTCAAATAATATATATTATTTCAATCAGTTTGCTAGTTTGAAATCAAACCTGCCTCGATTTCTAACATTTCCTACCACCGGTTCTCCATTAATTTCGACTGATTCTGATAGGTGATAGTCAGTTTCATCAATTTCTATACAATCCTACTATATATATATATATATATTAAAATATTATAAATATATTCTATTATAAATATGGTAATATTCTAATATCGTATAGCCATAAATAACAAAACACTTGTAGTATGTAAAGACTTGCATCATGCCCTTGTCTAGAAAAGGGTTATTTACATTGAATGAACTGATCCTTTTTTGCCTTCTCTCCGCATAAAGAAAAAAATAATAAAAAAATAATATTTATAATTTTAGAATGGTAAGTCTCACACATTTCTTTTTTAATTTTTAAAAAAAGAAGTAAATATATGTCTTATATAAAAAAAATAACTTTTTTAAAAGGTGGACACTTCATCCATGAATCATGACGATTGAGAGGACAGAAATGGGCCGATTGCATGTCTGAGGCTTGGTTGCCTGGCCTCAACCCAGCTTTGAAGAAGTAATGGCCTTCGGGGAATCGGCGAGTTAGGTTTAGAAACGCATTTATTGTCGGCCCATTTTGCAGCATTTACAACTTTATCAACATTGAGCGAGCGTTCTAAAATATAAGCCCATGTGACTATAATTTTTGGGGTTTGTTTTTCTTTTTAAAATCCGGCCCAAATTTGTTTTTTTGGGAACTCTGCTCACGTTGTGGGATTGGATAGACAGAGAATTCCCGTTCTAGAAGTAGTTAGTACTTTTCGTATGAGACCCGCAGTGAATCGTGCCGCGCGGCTTTTTCAAGTGAAAAGGCCAGCTAAAATCGTCGTTGTCGTCGGTATGGTCTTCTTTTTTAAAATCTAATTTGGTTCTGGATTTTTGAGTGTTCGTCGCAAATTCACTTGTTGTTTGATGAAATGCCTCTTGAGATTCTTGTATCCGTCTCCTTTCTATCCTTATGCTTATCTGAGCGTTACCGGGTTTTGCTCAGAATATCTATAGTTCGTAGTAAGTATTGTAGGAGGACCTAATCTTTCTCTTCTCTTTTACCTGTTTATTCCAAAGAACCAAATTCTGATACCTTTTGGAATTTTAACTCTAATGTTGGATCTTGGAGGTACATGAAGATTTCTATGAAATAATCCTAATAGTGTCATTTCTGCTTCTTTTGTAGGTTTCAATTTTGCCTGAACATATGCTTTCAATTTTGCCCGAACATCTGCGGATGTTTGTTTGCTTTTATTATTATTTTTTAAATATATTCTGTTGAAATATAAAAGATAATTATTGAGAGATTTCAATGTCTATTCTGTTTTTTTTTTTTATAAGTAAAGATATCTTAATGACTATTCATAAGCATCTGTGCTCATTTATCGTGTTGTAGTCAGAGAACTTGGATTATAAACGATGTGAAATTGCTTGCTTAAGATACAAGTTATTTAGGCAGTTGACGCGATGCTAGCAGTGAGGAGTTTGAATAAGTTTTCGCAGAGTAGCACGTTCTTTTTCCATAAACTCATTCCGGTAATGGCAAATTTGGAGGAACCACAAGGTGTTACCAAACCCTCAAGCATTGGAGCTGATACACTCAAGAGGTATTCCTCTAGTGATTGCATAGCCACAGCTAGAACAAGGTTCTATGAGCTAGTTTTTTTTTAGGTGCGAGGACATAGGAGAAGCATCCTTATGGAGAAAACAAAAAAGGATCACGTTTCAAGGAGATACCGTAAATGGGGCACTTGCAAGCCGGGGTTGGAATTATCAGTCACTTGGTAATGCTCGCGATGCTTGGTGTTTGGTAAATCGTCATTATAGCTCCCATTGCAATGATAAGTGCACAGGGGAGCTTTCTAATAAGGTGCATCAAAATTTTATATGAACTGTTTCTGTTATCTCTACTTATGGTAGCTGGAAATTTTATTAGAGGAAAGATGTGAGTTCAAAAGTTCTCTACTTGTGGAGTTATTTTCTTCTAGTTCTTCCAAGACGAATAAGATACTTGGGCAAGTTTATCTCGAATGTGTACTTGTTCTTGCCATAAACTCTGGCGTGATTTGATGTTTTCCAAGAATCAAGTCATTTACAATTTCCGTTCTGGTTATTTTTTCTTCTTATAGAGGATTGGAGGTTTTATTCTCTAATACTATTTATGATACTGCAGTTTCTTAGAAGTATTCCAGAATATATAAATATAGTGGAAGTTGGTCCTAGGGATGGACTGCAAAATGAGAAGCAAATCGTGCCTACTTCTGTAAAGGTCGAGTTGATAAAAATGCTAGTTTCCTCAGGGTTGCCCATTGTTGAGGCCACGAGTTTTGTTTCACCGAAATGGGTACCACAGGTAAACATGGCTTCACTTTCTTATAAGAGATACGCTGCCTTGTGGTGAACTTCTTTGTGCTAGGTGTATATTACTCGTTAGTCTATCTCTTAACTTTTATAAATATTGATTGGCTTCTTTATTCTTGTACAATCTATTAAGAGTTGCTTTTCCTTTTCCCCATGGTATTCCCTTTTGAATTTGAATTTTCTCCTTTAGAAGAAAAGAAAAGAGCTTCCATCTTTCTGCACTTGTTGATATGTTGGAATCTTCTGCATTTGGATCTGCTAGAGATTTATTTAAAATCTAAAATGCAATCATTGGATGTGTATGCCTCTAGAAGTATATTTAGATAAAGTGGCATTGAAGGTGTCAAAATTGTTCTCTAGGTTATCCTCCAGTAGAAACTAAAATGCTGCCCTTTTATAATATTTTATGTTTGGCTTAGCTAGCAGATGCCAAGGATGTAATGGAAGCAATCTTTCTGCACTTGTTGATACGTTGGAATCTTCTGCATTTGGATCTGCTAGAGATTTATTTAAAATCTAAAATGCAATCATTGGATGTGTATGCCTCTAGAAGTATATTTAGATAAAGTGGCATTGAAGGTGTCGAAATTGTTCTCTAGGTTATCCTCCAGTAGAAACTAAAATGCTGCCCTTTCATAATATTTTATGTTTGGCTTAGCTAGCAGATGCCAAGGATGTAATGGAAGCAATTCAGAATGTTGAAGGGGCTAGATTTCCTGTCTTAACTCCTAATGTTAAAGTAAGCATTCTTTAGAAGAGAACCATGCAGTTATACATATAAAAAGTTTATGTGGAGGGAATTGTTCACTGTATTGCTTCTTTCTAGGGTTTTGAAGCAGCTGTTGCAGCTGGAGCCAAGGAAGTGGCCGTCTTTGCTGCAGCATCTGAATCTTTTTCAAAATCCAATATCAACTGTAGCATCGAAGAGAGTCTTACTCGTTACCGCGATGTTGCCCTCGCTGCTGGCAAGCTCTCATTTCCTGTTCGTGGGTAAATTTTCTGACCCTCATTCTGACTTGTTTCTCATATATTGTATTTTTCTGGATCATAAGCCCATTAGATTTCCTAGATTTTCTTGTGTTCAAGGTGGATAGTCTCAAAACCCACCAAGGTTTGATACTCCACTTTTTTTAGTTATTTGAGTTATTTCCGAGGTTGACTTAAGACACAAGCATGTCAAACTTTCTGTGGTTGTCTGTACCAATTTCAAACAAACTTTCTGTTAGCTAAGTCCTTTGTTTTCTTTAAAGTTTCTTAGTTCGGCAATTTTAATGGTAGAAATGTTTAATGCCTTGATTTCCTCTCAATGCCTTTTTTTATCTAAATAATGATATTCAAGTAACATAAAAAAAATCTTTGGTTAATAATGTGACAAATGGCATACTTTCTTATGTTTTTAGATATATATCATGTGTTGTGGGGTGTCCAATGGAAGGAATGGTAGCTCCAGCTAAAGTAGCATATGTGGCTAGAGAACTTTATGATATGGGTTGCTCTGAAATAGCACTTGGTGATACAATCGGTGTTGGTACCCCAGGTAATCTCTGAAACTGCCTTCCATTTTCTAGTTTTTTTGTGTTTGTGTTCATATTCCATATCGGATTTGGGTGTTATGACTTGTATACACAATGCACTTGTTTTTGTTTTATTAAAGGTTCCAGATGTGAGAGTTGGGTGCAAATAAATAAATCTGACCTCAAGGTCTTGGTTTGGATGAACGGAGCTGAAGAGCTAAGGGAGAAGACGTAGGGTGGAGGTTTGGAGTGCTAGTGGAGAAATTGGCTGAAGCAGCTCTGAAAATTATTAGGCTGGAGGAAAAGGAGGGAGGTGGGAGGAGAGGTAAGAATGTTAGGGAAAAGAGCTGGAGAACCTGATCAGGAAAATCTAGCTATTTTAACACCTACCTTGCTTGAAAGGATTTAGTAGAGACCAAAGACCATTGAAATTTGAGTGGTTTATCAAGGAATTGGAGAACATTGAAATTTAATGTACGAGGGAGGGAGGTGGAGCAAAGAATGGAAACATTAAGGGCAGGTTTGGGACATCTACCAAAACACAAAATTCTCATCTCATCTCATCTCATCTCATCATTACACCTTTTTCAAATCCCCATACAAAATATTATAAACAATTCAACTTTTTAAAATCCCAATACACATTTTTCAAATCCCAAAACAATAATAATATTAAAACTTAATATTTTAAACTTCAAAACAAAACACAAAATTCTCATCTCACTCCCCAAACCTACCCTAAGGGTGCGTTTGGATGTTGAATTGAGTTGAGTTGAGATGATAAAATATTGTTAGAATATTATTATTTATTATTATTATTATTATTTTGGGATTTGAAAAAGTTGAATTGTTTATTATATTTTGTATTGAGATTTGAAAAAGTTATAATGATGAGTTGAGATGAATTTAGATGAGTTTAGGTTCCAAATGAAGCCTAAAATGTTGAGAATGTGAGCATCAATATGAATTGTGAGACCTTGTGAACCTCTTATGCTTGAAGCAATTGGTTGGCGATTGAAATTGGCAACCATTAGGCTGGCAGAAAGTCATCAAATTAAACCTTTCCTTACAACAATGTTGATGATGTACCTAAGTTGGAGATAAAATTCGTGAGCCATCATGTTGAATCCTTTCCATAGTGCTTATCAGTCAAATGCAGTTATTATGAAGTAAATTTAGTCCTGTCTGAAGCAAGCAACTGACATGTCAGCTGTCTTGATATGAATTTGAAATTAGTGGACATTTTGAATTGAGCATATATTGCTAAGCCTTATTCATTTTGGAGTTATGGTAACTTGCGTCTTATGAGTTCTTTCGTATTTTTATTAAAAGGGACTTTATGTGGTGTTGCCTTATGTGTTTTTATCTTTCCAGGTACTGTCATTCCAATGCTTGAAGCTGTTATGGGTTTTGTCCCAGTTGATAAACTTGCTGTCCACTTTCATGACACTTATGGCCAAGCTCTGTCAAATATACTCGTATCCCTCCAGGTAAGCAATTTTTTCATCTTGATTTCTTCATTAAAGCAAAACCATGTGTGCGGATGCTCATCATCTTCTGGTGTTTTGACTGATACTTGAAACAACTGGATTAAGCTCATGAAATCCCCATGAAGTTGATTGTGGTACTTTTTTTAAAATTGTCTTTACTGCTAGTTTGTGCTATAGTTTGCTACGAAGACCTTAGAAAAATGCCTTTCCATTAAGGCGGTATCATTTACAATGCTGTGCTCCCTTAGAGTAGGATGCAATATGTAGACAGTCCCATTTATTAACATAACAGTTAGATACGTGGGAAACTGTGTGAGTTTTCATGTGGAATGTCTAAAACGTGACCTTATGGGCCTAGAAAGTGGGTGATATATATCCAAGAACATCATGCTGGAATAATCTCCATTAATTCATGAAACGGTTTTTTATATATTCATATTCTTGGTTATCTGGTCGACTGCATTTTATTTATTCACTTTTTTTTTCTCTCTAATTTTTCTTCTTCTTTGTTTACTAGTTAATTTATTTCTGATGCATATTTTTAAAATTCAAGCAAGTTTCCAGATTTATTACTGAATAAAGTTATATGATAATTTCAAAAGCTATGTTTGAAAATATTTTGAACTTAAATGTCATGTTGTTGATTTCCTTCACAGATGGGAATCAGCACAGTCGATTCATCAGTTTCTGGTCTTGGGGGCTGCCCATATGCCAAGGGTGCATCTGGAAATGTTGCAACTGAGGATGTTGTGTACATGCTAGATGGGCTTGGTGTGAAGACAAATGTGAATCTTGGTAAGCTCATGTTGGCTGGGGAATTTATCTCTAAGCATCTGGGACGCCCATCTGGCTCAAAGGCCGCAATTGCCTTGAGTAAAGTCACAGCTCGCGCCTCCAAGCTATGAGGTACTAGCTCTAGACCAATTTACACCTGCATCTTCCCATTCTTTAGACAAGTCTCTGAGCACGCATCCTACTCTTTTATAAATGAAGTGTGCAATACTTACATAGCTCATGACTGTATTTAGTATTACTAAAAAAAAAAATACTAAAAAAAAGATACAAAAAAAAAAAAAGAAAAGAAAATCAGTGTGGAGAAGTGCATATTCAAGCACGAAAAGCTTGTAATAATCAGCTCAACTCAAAGATGTTCAAAATTTCAAGCACGAAATAAGTGTACTGGAGCTTTTTACTCCAAAATGTGACTGTGGGTGTTGACCAGCCCCATGTATTATATTGTTATGGGTACCATACAAAAAAAAATTCTTGTCGCAACCGACTAGGGAAACTCTTGAGTAATCGGCGTCTGTGTGGAAAAATGAAATTGTGCGTTTCATATACACCAAAGTTCCAAACGACCATGTTGCATCATTTAAAAGACACTCCCTCCTGAAGAACTGCTTCCTTCGTCTTCCCACAGAAGAACACCAATGACCTTGGTTCAGGATTAAGAACTAGGAAATGAAAAAATCCCATTAAAAAAAAAAAAAATACACACCCAAGAAATGAAGAAGGTGGAGAGGAAAGCTTTGTATGGTGTACGTGAGAGGCGATGCTGTTAGACTTAAATAAAATTCTCTAATGCGAAATAGCACTTTAGAAATGAGAATTAAAGGGTTTAACGCCAAGAAATCTTACCTCCAGCCATTGATGCAATTCACTGTATTTGTTTCGGTTTTCACTGTGTTTGGCTCTTCCAAACTCTTCTCTACTCTATTTAGATGGTGTATTACCGAAGGGAATTGAGTGAGTGAGTTTGGGGACCAAACACATGTATTTATAGCCGAAATTCTCATCAAATTTCGGGTTTACGTGTCCCACGTGATCCTATTTTCATGGGATCAATTTAAATTGAATGGATGAGTGTTTGACCACTTAAAGGACTCTTAAAATGATGGACTCCCACTCACAAACGTCTTCATGAGAAAGAATCGGTCAACATTCTCCCACTTGGTCAACACTCCTGATCTTAAATCCATAAATAATCTTCATTTAAGTAATAAATACATGAATCATGGCGATAGGTCCTCTAATGACGAGTATTACCTTCCATGTATTACTATGTATTCATTCTTTACCATTTATGTGGGAACAATTTCTTAATGAATAAACCCTATGTTTATTCTTGGTCCAATACAGATAAATTTTCTCAAAAATAAATTAAGGTGCACATTAATATGAGAAAAGAACATCAAAATGATTAAGAATTTCATTAAAAATAATATTGTTCATACAATGAAAAACTACATAATGGAACCAAGTCCCATATTCACTATATGATCCTTGAATTTCAACGGTGGCATGCCCTTAGTCAAAGGATCAGCGATCATTAGTTCAGTGCTTACGTGCTCAATGACCACTTTATTTTCTTTAACACGTTCCCTTATGGCTAAATATTTAATGTCGATGTGTTTACTCCGACTCCCACTTTTGTTATTCTTAGCCATAAAGACAGCAGCTGAATTGTCGCAATACATTCTCAATGGCCTAGAGATTGAATCTATAATTCTAAGCCCAGAAATGAAATTCTTAAGCCATACACCATGTGAAGTAGTCTCAAAACAAGAGACGAACTCGGCTTCCATAGTAGAAGTGGCAGTCAAAGTCTGCTTGGCACTCCTCCATGATATAGCTCCACCGGCCATCAAAAATATGTATTCTGATGTTGATTTGCATGAATCAACACAGCCAGCAAAGTCAGAATCTAAGTAGCCAATTACTTCCAGATTGTCCGTTCGTCTATACATAAGCATGTATTCTTTGGTCCCTTGAAGGTACCTCATTACTTTCTTTGCAGCTCTCCAGTGGTCTAAACCTGGATTATTCTGATATCGTCCTAACATTCCCACAGCAAATGCAATGTCAGGTCTTGTACAGACCTGAGCATACATTAGGCTTCCGACAGCAGAAGCATATGGAATGTTCTTCATTTGTTCTCTTTCAAGGTCATTCTTTGGGCATTGATTCAAATTGAACTTATCACCCTTCACAATGGGAGCTACACTTGGTGAACAATCCTTCATCCGATATCTCTCCAAAAATTTATTAATATAGGTTTCCTGAGACAGACCCAAGATGTCTCGAAATCTATCTCTATGGATCTTAATGCCAATGACATAAGATGCCTCACCCATATCCTTCATATCAAAATTTTTAGAGAGGAATTGTTTCACTTCATGCAGCAAACCCTTATCATTGGTTGCTAGCAAAATGTCATCCACATATAAAACAAGAAAGCATATTTTACTCCCACTGACCTTCTGGTATATACATTGATCCATAACGTTTTCTACAAAACCGAATGAACAAATTGCATTATGGAATTTCAAATACCATTGGCGAGATGCTTGTTTTAAACCGTATATGGATTTCTTGAGCTTGCAAACCAATTGCTCACCATCACTAGAGGGGAATCCTTCAGGCTGTTTCATGTAAACCTCCTCCTCTAGATCTCCATTGAGAAATGCTGTTTTCACATCCATTTGTTGCAATTCAAAGTCAAAATGGGCTACTAATGCCAAAATAACACGCAAGGAATCTTTCTTAGATACGGGAGAGAAAGTCTCTGTGTAATCGATTCATTCTTTCTGAGTGAATCCCTTAGCAACGAGTCTTGCCTTGTATCTCTCAATGTTGCCTAATGAGTCTCTTTTGGTTTTAAAGACCCATTTACATCTAATGGCTTTTACACCATCAGGCAACTCAACAAGATCCCAGACTTCGTTACTCTTCATGGAATTCAACTCTTCCTTCATGGCATTGTACCATAATTCTGATTCTTTGCAACTCATGGCTTGTGAAAATAACTCGGGATCATTTTCGACTCCAATGTTATAGTCAGATTCTTGCAGATACATAACATAATCACTAGGAATTGCTGATTTTCTTGCTCTAACAGATCTTCTTAATGTTGCACCATCATTTTCCTGAGAAGTAGTATGTGGTTCAACTGGTTGTTCAAAAGTTGTTGGCAACTCTTGAACTACCTGATCTACTAGAGTGTCGTCAGCAACTTGTGGAACATCAATGATTGGTAGTTCAACACCAGTTGGTACTTGAGGGGTGTTGTAAACAATAACCAATCTATCACTTGAAGTGGAAGGTTGAGATTTTGAATGATCATTCTCAGGAACTATGTTCCTGGTTTGATCGCTCCCACTGATCAAGTCATTCTCAAGAAACTTTGCATTTCTTGATTCCACAATCCTAGTACTGTGAGATGGACAATAAAATCTATAACCTTTAGACCTTTCAGCATATCCAATGAAATACCCACTAATGGTCCTTGGGTCTAGTTTCTTCTCTTGTGGATTATAAATTCTCACCTCAGACGGGCATCCCCAAACGTGCATATGTCGCAAACTCGGTTTCCAACCTTTCCATAATTCAAATGGCGTTTTAGAAACAGCCTTGGTTGGAACTCGGTTTAATATATACACAGCCGTCTTAAGTGTTTCAGCCCACAATGATTTAGGAAGATTGGAGCTGCTAAGCATACTCCGCACCATGTCCAATAATGTTCGGTTTCTTCTTTCTGCTACACCATTCTGGTCCGGTGAACCAGGCATGGTGTATTGGGCAACAATCCCATGCTCTTGAAGAAACTTTGCAAATGGCCCAGGTGCTTGTCCATTCTCAGTGTATCTACCATAATATTCTCCACCTCTATCTTATCTCACGATCTTAATTTGTTTACCGCATTGTTTCTCTACTTCAGCCTTAAAGATTTTAAAGGCATCTAATGCTTCGTTCTTGTTAAGAAGCATGTAGAGATACATATATCGTGAGTAATCATCTATAAAAGAGATGAAGTATTTCTGACCATATGAGTCTATGTCTGGACTACATATATCAGTCTGTATGATCTCTAATATGTCTGAATTCCTATTGGCACCTTTCTTTGACTTATTGGTCTGCTTTCCCTTTATGCAGTCCACACAAGTCTCAAAATCAATAAAATCCAGAGTATTAAGTACCCCTTCATTTACTAATCTTTTAATCCTATCTATGGAGATATGGCCTAATCTCCGGTGCCATAATTTAGAGGAATCCTCATTAATAACACATCTTTTAGTGCCAGTGTGAACATGCATTGAATCATAAGTGGTATTGTTTTGTAAATTAATGCAGTAAAGACCATCAGACAAAATACCATTCCCAACACAATCAGATTCATAAAATAAACTGAATGATGAATTTGAAAAATTAAAGGAATATTCAAAAGGTACTAGTCTTGAAACTGAAATCAAGTTTCTAGAAAAACTTGGAACATAAAAGGTCTTCTCCAACTTTAAAACAAAACCACTAGATAAAATTAAATAGCAAGTTCCAACAGCTTCCACATGCGAGCCCATCTTATTTCATGATAAGATGCTTCGCTCACTTCCCACTGGTTTCCTTAGGTTTTGCAAACCCTGCAAGGAATTCGAAATGTGGATTGTTGATCCAGAATCAATCCACCATGTGTTAATATTGACATTAACCATATTAGATTCATAACAAACAAGTGAGGTCGAATTACCTTTATCTGCAAGCCATTTCTGGAATTTGGCGCATTCTTTCTTCATGTGTCCCTTCTTTTTACAGAAGAAACACTTGGAATCTTTCTTAATACCACCTTGGGGAGGTATTTTGCCTTTTCTCTTCAGTTTGGCTTGATATTTGCCCTTTCCATGCGTTGCCAGCATTGCACTTTAACCCTGTTCCATCATCAGTCTCCCTTCCTCTTGAACACACATGGTCATGAGTTCATTAATTGACCATTTATCCTTATGTGTGTTGTAAGAGATTTTGAAGGGTCCATATTGATGCGGGAGTGTGTTTAGGATGTAGTGCACTAGGAAGGACTCCGACATTTCAACCTCGAGTTTCTTCAATTGAGTCACATTGTCCCTCATTTGCATGATGTGCTCACGCACACCTTTCACACTGGTGAGTCTTAGGGATGAGAACTTCATAATTAGGGTGCTTGCTAGAGCCTTGTCTGAAGTGACAAATTGTTCATCAATGGCTTTTAACAAGTCTCGGACCTTTTCATGCTGATCGACAGAACCACGAATACCAGCTGATATTCTAGTCTTAATGAACATCATGCTTAGGCGATTAGATCGCTCCCATCGCTCATAAAGTGCGATGTCTGCTGCATTACTGGTATCAGTTACAGCTGGTGGTTCGTCTTTCCTAATAGCATAATCTATGTCCATCCACCCTAAATGAAGAAGAATTCTCTCCTTCCAGACCTTATAGTTATCTCCCTTAAGTTCAGGGATATCATAACGAATATCAGAGAAATTTGTAGGTTGTGAAACTGCATATAGATTACATGTTTATGTTAAAATTGAGGCCTAAATAAATATTCATGTTTTACCAATGTAAATCATGCCTAAAAATTGAATCTAATGACATAAAATTGCCTGTGGGCTAAATTTTTAATACCAGTAGATCCATTAATCTTTATGATAGAATTTTATCAATATTATTACTTAATTCATAATTCTAAAGGGTATATTATGAATTTCATGTGTATTCTATCTTAGACTTTTATGATAAAACTATCAAATTATTTATTTCATTCATAATTCATGTGGGTAATTTATGAATAACTTGATATTTTATTCTAATTAATAATATAAATATAAAAAAAATTTCTGTGGGATAAAATTTATTATATTTATGTATAATTAATTACAATTAATGTCTAATATTCCTTATGTGATCCTAATCAATCATTATAATTTTACTTAATTAAAGATGCTGTGTCTATTCTCTAATTAACATAAAACTATATGGATCACTAGACATTTAAATTGCATAAGACTAGCTTAATATTATGAATTACATAATTTTAACTAATACTCACATGTTATAACTATGCACAAAAGATTCATAATATATAAGCATAAATATTGCACAATCTAGATTATAATATTATGCATAACATTTAATCTCATGCTCTAAACTATATACTCATCATAAATTGCATGTAAAAAGTAAAAAAAAAAATTAATCAATTCATGCAAACTAAATATGAGCATAATAAACAAATATTCTCATTGCATATAATTAAAAATAAAAAAAATATAAGCACAATAGTCCTTAGATCCAAAAACCCACTATTCAAGCCATTTAAAAAGGGAAAATTTTTTTTTTTCTGCACCAAGTAAACGACAGGTCGTTTTTTCAAGAAGGAAAAAACGACGTGTCGTTTTGCCCATTTCTTAAAACACAGACAGCCTCTAAACGACATGTCGTTTTACTGAAACTCAAAACGACATGTCGTTTACCTTCAGGCTTGATAAACGACTACCGAATAAAACGACATGTCGTTTTCATCAATTGAAAAACGACGTGTCGTTTTTGTCATTACACTTGAACGGCCTCCGAAGTAAAACGACATGTCGTTTTCATTAAATTGAAAACGACGTGTCGTTTAGTAGTATACGGGAATAGAGAACCTAATGCTAAACGACATGTCGTTTTCATCAAAGTTGAAAACGACCTGTCGTTTAGCAGAACCGAATGAAACATAAGCTGCTGAAAACGACATGTCGTTTTCAACAAGCCTGAAAACGACATGTCGTTCGCGTCGTCTTCAACCTCCAGACGCAGCGCGATTTTTGCGTTTTACAGTGTTTTTTCACGTCAAAAATCATGTTTTTAATCCCAGAAAGCTTAGAAAAAATATTTATTTATGATTTCTAAACTTCTTTCAAATTAAAAACGTCCAAAAATCAAAACCCAAAAAAAATTTTCAATTCACGGCCAAAAACAGAGGAACTCGGGTTTTTGAATTTAAACATCAAGACAGAGGATTTTAATGCTCTGATACCAACTGTTAGAATTAAATAAAATTCTCTAATGCGCAATAACACTTTAGAAATGAGAATTAAAGGGTTTAACGCCAAGAAATCTTACCTCCAGCCATTGATGCAATTCACTGTATTTGTTTCGGTTTTCACTGTGTTTGGCTCTTCCAAATTCTTCTCTACTCTATTTAGATGGTGTATTACCGAAGGGAATTGAGTGAGTGAGTGTGGGGACCAAACACATGTATTTATAGTCGAAATTCCCATCAAATTTCGGGTTTACGTGTCCCACGTGATCCTATTTTCATGGGATCAATTTAAATTGAATGGAGGAGTGTTTGACCACTTAAATGACTCTTAAGATGATAGACTCCCACTCACAAACGTCTTCATGAGAAAGAATCGGTCAACAGATGCTGCAAAAGAAGGGGGTAGTTTACGATGTGGAAAAGGATGCTTGGGAGGAGATGCCAGAAGGCATGCTAGCAAGATGGAGATGACCAATTTATGATTGAAACTCGTTGTTCGACTTTGGTTTTCCAGTGCTAGCATCTTGCTTTCAATCGGTTTTTCAGTGTAGCTTCTACGTCCTCGGAATGATTTTTTTTTGGGTGAATTTCGGATTCGAACAACGAGTTTCAATCGGTTTCAGTCGACTTTTCAATTTTATTTTTAGTTTCTAGCAGATGCTAACATGACGATTACACAATGGTTGATGTACGTAGCAACGCTCACCATACAAAGTACTAGCTGGAGATCTTATATTTTAGTGACCATCGATGATTTAGGGAAACCTTTAATTATTTTTTTTGTTGATAGATTTCTTTTTGGGGGACACTGGGCAGATATATATGGCATATCTGAGATGACTCTATTTTGAATTATGGATCTTGATTAATTGCCAAATGCCATGGAAAAGGGTGCAATTTGGGATTCAGTACCCTTGGACCATTTGAAATTTAATTAAGGCTGCGTTTGGTTGTAAGACTCAGTTGAGCTCAACTGAACTTAATCTAATTTTAAGCTGACTAACATCCAAACATCAAACTCTCAAATTACTAAACTCAAAACTTCATTACACGTAGGATTTATAATATTTTTCAACTTCTCATAAAAAGTATTAAATTCATCTTAACATTCAAATACACTTTAAACTTAGTTTAGATGAGCTATACATAACTCTCTCTACTACTCAACTTATTACTATTTATAAAATATTGAGTTCAGCTTAACATCCAAACGCAACCTAAGACAATGACCTCAAACATGTGCCCCATACATGGCTAGCTTGGTCTAATGATCCCCACAAGAAAAGATAGACAAGCCGAGTAATGATATCTTTACAACTTTTTTTATTTGGCGTTTTATTTTATATTTTTTATTCCTTTTGTTTCTTGAGATTAAAAATTTGTAACATGATCTTCTTGTATAATCTAAAAGAAAATAAATTTAATTAATCAATGTAATCATGTAATTTAATTAAAAATAAATTTGACTTTTTAAAGATTGACTCAAAAAGTAAAAGAAGATCAATATTTATAAATTTGAATTTATTTTTAATTAAATTACATAATTACGTTGGTTGATTGAGTTTTTTTTTTTTTAAATTATAGAAGAATCTCATATTTTAAATTTTTAATCTAGATTCATAAAGCAAAAGAAAAAAAAATTGAATATAAAGTAAGTGTAAGATATGATATATCATTACCTTTGAATAATTTAAGGCACCACTTTGGACATTTCAAATGCCAGAATAAGGTTTGCGTAGACGACAGGTTATAAAGGTCTTGTCAAGTTTGGTTTTTACGGGATCATGTTAGGAAATACTATCATTATTTTTATTTTTTATTTTTCAAAAAATACATTCCCACACTCAGCAGGGGCAAAGTTTAAGCTAAGCAAGGGTTAAAATCAGAATATAAAAAATATTTTATTTCATTTCATCTTATTTTATCATTATAATTTTTTTAAATTTATAAATAAAATATAATAAATAATTTAATTTTTTTAAAATTTTAAATAATATTAATATTAAAAACTAATATTATAATAATATTTTATTTAATTTTTATTTCAACTCATCTCATTCTTACCGTCTAAAATCTACCTAAATATTGTCTGAGGAAGCTTTAAACGTCTTCAAAGACGGTCACACGCTTTGAAATACAGTCGGTCACTTTCTAGTTGAATGAATGGTCGGTGGTGGGATAAAATAAAGTGTAGCGTAGGTGATCATGCCTTCGCATGGACTCCAAACAAATTGGTGTATTTAAAAAGCCACCTTAAATGCACTGAGTGGCTGGTCGGCCCTCAGGGTTTTGAGGAAAAACAATTGGGTCAGGGATAATATCCTAAACCCAATTGGGAAAGGCCAACTCAGCAAAGAAGAAAAGAAAAACCACAAAAATCATTGATTGGGTGATAATGATATGTTCTCTTACTGTTGGAGTACCCTGTCCCTATTAGACCAGATGGTTACTTCTGTAAGCTTTTTTTTTTTTTTTTTCGGGGTTTATTGTATGGGTTGATAATTGGTTTTCGAGCTGTACAGCAGTTAGGCAGTTTGTGGCTCTTTAGTAGTGAAGGACGGTGCCCGGTGGCTGTGGGCTTTGCTCAAGAATGAAGATATATACAATAAGACTGTTATAATCATAAAAAAAAATTATATAAAAATAATCATATTTTATATAATTTATTAAATTTATTTTATAATAAAAATAATTTTATAATTTGACGAATTACAATTCTACCAAAGTTGAACTCGGCAGAATATGGAACAAAAGATGCGGCATGTCATGAGAGATTCCGTACGTTGTGTTTTGTCATGAGTTTTGCTACAAATTAACAACTGTTTACATCGCACACTTCATACTTATAACTTTTCATAGAGTGTAAAGATATTTTTTTATAGAATATGTGTATGTTTTTCATAGGATATATGAGTATTTTTTGTAGGACGTAGAGTGTAAGATAATAAATAATAACTGATGAGAAAATTTTTTCATTCAATAATCATATATACCTCATATTTCATAACATATTTTACAACATTATTTTAAAATGAGAATATTTTTATAAAGTGATGTTATTTTTATAAAATATTTTGTATTTAAAATATAATTATGTAAAATGTTATGAAAAAGTATTGAGTGTAAATTACTTTTCTTATTTTAAATTGTTATCATGTCAACACATCATTTATTATTATAAAACTTATTTTAATTGTAAGAAAAAGTAAAAAAAAAAAAAATCTGATTTTTTATACTAGTTGTCTGTGAGAAGTCTATCAATAAATGGGTTTACAAACACCACTTTTTTTTTATAAGTGTCCACAAAATGATGCCAGGTTTTATTTTTTAAATAAAAAAATATTCACAAAATAATCGCTATCTAAGCAAATTAGTGACCCCCTTCTTCTTCTATTATCTAGTTTCCATGTAAGCATTTACAAATAGTAAGAATGGTGGAGGAGGAGGGATGCTTCAAATTGAAAATGCAATATTAATAGTCGATCTACGTACTTAAAAACAGTACATGAAACCCACGACACCTGGCCTGAAAGTCAATTCTTAAATCCAACTTCTTATCTTTACTTTTCTTTTTCTTGATGCATTGGTCTAAGTGGTCCTAGGAAATGGACAAAAAGTGTTTGCCTTGCAAACAATGTACGTTGTAAGCGAATGCTAAAAACAAACAAAAATCTGGTTGCATGCACGACTAATGCCATGCCGTGTAGACAAAGGATCCTTAAATCCTTTCGTTATATAACGTGTTTGGATATGGACCCAGCTACCCTTACTTAGTATTACCTTACCCGTCATGTATGTGTCTGAATCCAAAAATCTGTTGATCATCATCATCAGATGCTAGCACATTGTGCATAAAATTAACGCTGGAGATTACTCGCAAAACCATGCATATATATATATATATACACTTACTAAAAGCAATTAAGAAGTTTGATTTCAAATCAAGCAATTGAAGTTAGTGCGTTCTTATGAATTATGTATGGTTTCCAAAGCAAACCATGTTTTCATCAGTACTGTACTTCTGTACATGCTGAGTATGACTTTTGTCATGCATGGGAAAATGACGTTCCAGTTTTTTTTTTTTTTTTTTCCCTCCCGCGGGGGAGGGGGGATGAGACTTGAGAGACATAAAAAAAACGTCTTATTCATAGGTAAATTGGAATGTTAACCTTCTTTTATTTTTAAATCCTATTTATTTTTCGGTGTTATGAAAAACTCGCTTTTAAAGTTAATTAGCTAAAAGTACCCCAGAGAGAATTTTCTTCGATACTATTGATGTTTTATTTTTATTTTTAATTTCCTAATTATTTACACGGCCACATATATAGTGACTGATTGAAGAGATTTAATAACCAAATTAGTAACAGTACTAATCTGCTAGCCAGATGATCATATTAATTATTAAAGCAAGATCAAGTCAAGTTTGAGAAAACTACATTGGTAGCTAGGTTTAATATATAGAAAAAGAAATTATATTTGCAGTCATAAAGTGTACAAGTATCGCATAATATTTTTGAAAATGTGAATAAATATTATATTTACATGAAAAAAATTAATTTTTAATAGTGAATTTTACTATTTTTCAAAAGAAGTTATGCAGCGCTTGCACAACCATAACACATAATTATATCTAACATTACTCAATTAAAAAAATTAAGGCGAGATTTGAGGAAATATATATAAAATTAAGAAGGAATCACATGAATAAATGGTTGAAAGTTTCTATTCTCACATTAAACTCATGTACTTTCAAAACATCATGCAATCAGTACATCGAAGAAGATAGACAAAAGTTCTAAAATGTTGGGAAAATCCTCAAGATTAAGCTATTTTTTTTGTTACTCAAACGTGTTCGAAAGGAAAACTGGGAAAAAAAAGAAGAAGAAAAAGAGCCAGTTCCATAAATGATAGTGGAAAGTATATATGGAGATTATTAGTTTTTTTTTTTTTTGGGTAGAAAACTCGTTATGCAATAGTAGTGGACATGTGGGGCTGGCAAAGTATCAATCAAACTTACAGTGGGACCGCTTCATAATCATTCAAGACAGAAAAATTAAAATGGCTGTCTATTGACAGTTCAAATGTTACTCAAGCTTACTTCATGGCTGTTATTTAAAAAAAAAAAAAACTGTCGACAAATATGCAATCTATGGCCGAAAGTCATCCTATCTTGATGTACAAGTGATGAGATCTCATGTGTAAACAAAAATGGCCGTCTGGTGCATAGATCAGCAAATGCATGTTGATGGGCATTTAAATCTATGATAGCAACTTAGCCAATAAAAGGAAATGAAATCCGTCTTCTTACATGAGGCTGCAGACATAAAGCATCTTCTACATACATGCAATATCCATGCATGCATACATACATAAATAAATACATACAAAATGTATATAGATACATGATCATAATGAACATGCTTATAAGCCATATAGAAATTCCTCTCTAAGCATTGCTAGATTTGGAAAACCGAACGATCTGAGATTACAAGAACAAGAAAGAGTTTACTGAGAAAGATCCCTTTTTTTATACAAGAGTACTGGGATAGCAACAGCAGAGAATAAGATCACCAACCAGCTAGAGCAAAAGCACAACAATATTCATTCACACCAACAACCCTATTAATGGCATTAATGTTCTCGAAATATTATATAATAAGAAATACTTCTTCCCTTATACTATTAACAAATAAGTATATTTCCTCACCAAAAATCTCAAAACTAAACTTTCATATACATCTGTAAGACTGCTTGAAATATTCAAAGGCCTCAAGCATGAAGATGCTCTCAAAAATCAAAATAAAAATGAAGAAAGAAAGAAGATAAGGAAGGAGAAGAATATGGAGAGTAAGCGCGAAAAAGTTTTCATAGCTTGAAAATATGAAGATGGCAGGTTTCTCTACTAAATTACTCATCTATTGTGCAGAGGATTCGGGCCTGTGTAGACTTTTCTCTTATCAGCCCCAAAAACCTCATCAGCATCTTTGTCTGCATTTCCTCTAAAGCCAGTGCCATGGGGTTTAACAGAATTGTGCTCAGAACCAGACCCACCTTTGAATGATCTGTAGAATCTTTCGGCCCCATCGGCAAAACATGGAGCCTCAAACTGTAATAGCATCAGCAGAAGCAGAGACAAGCATGCTAACTTTGTTCTCAGACCCATCCGTTTCTTGCGCAGAACCCAAATCATGGCATGGAGTAGTGCTCTCTTTGTCTTGCTCTTCCTTTCTCTTAGAAGACTGACTGAAGATGGGTATTTTTTGAGGTGGGGCTGTACTTTCAGATGGCTGAGGATTATATTATGAAAGAACCTTTTTGGTTTTTGGTTTTGTTTATAAGGGACCTTGGAGTTTGAAGAGAAGAGCCAAGTCAAAATGAGAGGGTAAGAGTCAAAATGCTTAGGGCTTGCTGCCTGGTTCTATAAATAAAATAAAAATATGGTGCAGAGGGTGTTATTGGAAACAACTTTTACTACTGATTTCAGAGCCTAATTTCTGTTGGGAAAGCCCTTCCACCTGAGTCGGACAGAAAGAGAGGGGGAGAGAAAAAGGGAGAGTGGTTTCTCAGTTTCCCTAAGAAAAGCTCTGCTTGATCACTAGCTTAGCTAAGTTCTCACTCTACATCGATTTTGGGTCATCCGAGATAGAATCATTTTTAGTTGTTTTTACTTGGGTTTTGCCTTATGCATATCTTGCCTATTCCTAATGACAATATCGTCTTCTCTGTTCTATACACAAAGGCAGGCACTTACCTTTCCCTCAAAAGTTGTCCAGGGGCAGATAAAAGGACATTTGAATCCTGAAAAAGTGGTGTTCGGCTCTGCATTTATGTGGGAATTAATGCTTTATTAGTGTGGACTCTTATCTTGTGTTTGGCAAGTGTAGACTATCTCATTCCTATTTATAAACAGTTTATTACTATTCATAAATTATTTATTATTTTTTCACTACTATTTACAGATCATTTAAAATTAATTTTGCATCCAAATGTAACCTTAGGCGAGGAATTTTCGGAAATAGTTCTATTTCAAAATCATGGGAATAGGGTAGATAATTTCAAGTTATGAGACTATATTAGATCATGTGGATATAGCAGTAGTACGTTGAATCAAGAAATTTTGGAATTCAAAAGCAAACTCCTCCTAAATCTGAACAAAAAAAAGCTATAATCTTTTAGGAAAAATCCTCAATAACATTTACTGAACAATAGGGAAAAAAATGGTATCATTAATACTGTATATGGGATCATTAAAAAAATGGATCACAAAAAGGCAAAGCCTTACAAAAGAAACAAAAAAAGTCTAACGAAAGAAAGAATCCATGCTCGAGAAATATTTACAAGTTGGAAGGAATTGTGATTTTATTGAGTAATAATATAATGTCATGAATTTCAGAAGTAAACATGACCGGGGAATTGAAAAACTTAAGAGGTTCTGAAGAATATACAGGGCCGATCATCCAATATCTCATGCATATATCTACGTACTACTCTGTAATAAGAGGGAAACTAGATAATGTCATTTGTTTAGAAATAAGCATGCATGCATGCGGGATGGGGGTAGTTAGCTAAAAGGGTTACGAGTAATTTTACATGTAATTGTGAAATGCATAAAAGTCGTGTAATCATTTTGAAAGAGTGAGGTTTACTATTAAAAATTAATTCTTTTCATATAGATCTCATATTTTATTTACTTTTTTTTAAAACGATTATACGATAATTACATAATTCACGATTGTAAATATATTTTCTCAATTAATTATTATTTCTATTTTTGTAGCGCCCATAATAATAAGTATTAATCCCCAATTGTCAGGCCACATGATGATATACCTCAACCCTTTTCCCTGAGGCTCAATTTACATATAATCGTAAAGTGCATACAAGTCGTGTACTTGATTTAAAAAAAAACGAGATTTATTATTAAAAAATTAATTTTTTTTCATGTGTGTCACATATTTTATTTATTTTTTTAAAAATAATTACACGACAGTTATATAATTTACAATTGTTATATTTTAAGCATAATATTGTTCCCGTCCAAGAACAGATGATCTAGACTCACATCATACGTAAAGTGAGAAAGCAGGACGTTGCAGATGATCAATATACATTTTCACACCAACTTCTCATCAAACAAACGGAATAAAAGAAAGCTATCGACAAAATGTTTAATCGATGAAAAATTAATTAGAGAGCTTTGTAATGGAAATTAATTAGAAATTAAACTGGAGGCAGAAGAGGGTGGGCCGTAAAGAGGTGGGGCTGGTGAATATATATATATATCAGAACGTATATGTAGTGGTCTCCTTCTTTCTTAGAAGAAATGATTATGTTTTTTGTCGTTTTTTTTCCTTTATTTATTAATTATTTTAGAAGAAAGATTATCATCAGGTCATGAAAGTCATATTCGTCACTTGATGTATTTAGCACCCAAAAAAGAAAAACATAAAGCAACCAAAAAATCCTCATACCTAGCTAGCTACTAAAGTACTCACGTAAGTAGTGCTTTATATATAATTTCAACACACACACACACATATATATATATATATATGATAATATTAATATTATATTTTATTCAACTTTTAATTTTAATTTTAACTCATCACATCTCATCTGTAAAAATAAACGAGACCTTAACCTCCTCATCGCACGCCTGTTTAACGATTGGTTTCTAAATTTCGCCCTAAAGACATACATACGTGATGATCAATAAATTAAGTTGTCCAATTGGATCTAGTGATCATCAGATATCTTCTAATCCCAGATTTGTATGTAGTCGGTCTTATAGCAGCACTTAACCATCCTATATCTGTGTGTGATTACGTATAACAGAGATTTCCTATAAAAAAAGATTAAAAAAATAAAAAACATTGCCAGGAGAGTGGAAAATAACATTCTTACGTACGGTAAGACTAGATCTTGCATTTTAGCTTTTACGGTCACGATAAGAGTGATAATATGTAATACAATTTATGAATTCAACACGAATACGATATAAAATTAGTGGATTTGAATTTGATGTTAACAGATCTGAATAAAAACGAGTTGACCTGTTAAGACATTATCTATAAACGAGTCAACCCGCTTAACACGATACTATCATGTTACGACTCGTTTAAATTTTTGCTCACAATCACAATTTTATTATTATTAGATACTTTTCAATATACTTATATTTTTATTATTGGGATTGTAATTATAAACCTATACTTATATTTGTTAATTTAGGAATCTAATATTGATATTTTTTATTAGTGCGTAGTCTAATTATTATTTTTTATATTGTGGCTACTAATAAATATAAATTTTAACTTTTATGTGAAATTATGTTAATCAATTCAAATGAATAAATGCATATTAGTTCAAGTACCTGTTTATATAAAACGGATTGAAATGAGTCATGTCGTGTTGATCAATTTTTAATTAATTATTAAATATGTCAAAATGGATGACGCGACACGACCCATTATTTAAATGTATTGTGATAAGGTTTAAAGACCTGACGCGTTTAGTTTAACGGATCGGATTCGAGTTCGAATTAAGTCATATAGTCGAATTACCACCTCTACTTATATATACACGCGTGCACGCACACATATGCATATTATTCAATGAAAAACTCGAGATCATAATTACATTTGGGTTTGATTTACCCTTCTTTTTTTATTTTCCAATAAGTCATGTCTTCATATACAAGTTGCTAGATCTTATGGTTTTTTCTTAAAAAACTTAGACAAAGCTTGCATGAGTTCCGTATGATTCACACTACTTCGAGAAAGAGAAAAGGTAAATGTGTGAAATTCTCAAGTATGCTTAAGTTACTTGCCAATTAGCAATCAAACACAATATATACACACACGCGCACATATATATATATATATACACACACAGAGGTCATGATCAGCATTGGATTGCAACAATTAGCTGTCGCTGCAAAGATGAAACCCTCTTAGATGGGCAATAATGTGTCGTTTTGAGTACAGGCGGCATGATTACGGCAAAGAATTCTTTGGTCTTCAAGCAATTAGGGTTTTACTTTTTATTATATGTTCCCCTTTTTCTCACTTGCTTTTTCTATTTTCTCAGTCAAAGTCCCTGGTCCTATCATCATTTGGACATAACAACTCCACGAAACCTTTCATTATTGTGGGCTACAAATGTGTTAGGACTTAAATCATGTTGTGAGTACCCATCTGTCGTCTTTCTTCACTCATCTACATCTTTCAAACTCTAATTTCTCATCTGTTATTATTATTTTTTCTTGTTTAATTGGTCTTTGGCTTCAGACAATTTGTGTGTGTATATGCCATCTTGAAACCTCATGTTCGTGGAATTGTACAAAATTCATCTCATTCTATCATCTCAACTCATCTTATTATTAATATTAATGATTGATCATCTTTAGCACAAAAACTTATCAATCGTCTCACTTCACCATCTCAACTCATCTCATTATTATTAATAGTTTGCTTGAGATTCTAATTATGTGTACAATATTGGTAATTAATTTGGCGTTAACAGCTTAATTAATTGGTTCCAGCTGCTAGCTATATTATTTTGACCATCGAACAACCAGCTAGGCACATTTCTTCCCACGTGACGGACAAGCATTAATTAAATACAATATTGGTCACATCTCAAGATGTGAGGAAGATAATAGCTATACAATTATTTTTATAATTTTTTATATAATTATGTTTTAAATTAATATTATTTTTTTAAAATAATTTATAAAATTAACATCACTTTACATAAATATATTCATTTAAAAATATAATTATATAAAAAATTGTAAAAATAGTTACATATTTATCATTACTCATTCCTTAATATCATAACTATTAACAGCTTTATTTTTATTATTATTTTTTTTATGAACACCCAACAACTGCTACTAGTTTATTTGTATATAATTAAAATAGATAGTTATATAGTACTAGAGGTCATGGATTATATATATATATATATATATGTGTGTGTGTGTGTGATGATAATCAGTGGTCATAATCATATTATAAATGCTTGTGTACGTAGGATTTAGGTGGTTAGGTTTAATTAAGGTGGTCAAATGTGCCATAATTACATGCAAGCATAGCTAGCTAGCTGTCTATGACTATGACTAATTTTTAGCAACGTACAGTTTCTCATATATGACACTCGATCGGCAGTACTCCCACACTAAAAAGGACACGAGGACTTCATCATCACCAGCTTCAACGTTTATATACTTAATTTATCATAAAACTATTCCTATTCACGTTTTCTACGTCTTAATTGCGTCATAATGACAAAATCCACCGGCACCAACCAGGATTATATTCCATTAACCTATTCTCTAAAGAAAGATGCTAGCCATCTCGATATATAATGGGTATCATAGTTTCTATTTATTTATTTATTTAATGATTAATGAAATGTTTTTAAATAGTGTTATTATTATTTTTTTCAAAAAATATTTAAAGAACTAAAAAAATACATAAATAAAGAATACACGTATCGGGAGGATTCATCCTCGATGGTTGTAGTGTCATCCTTCTCTAATTATGGACGAGAGAAGTACATAATATTAAATATTTATGTGAAACTCATGTTATGTTTAAATTATATGAGGCTATGATCACTCTTAATATTGAAAAATCTAGGCAATATCTTTCTCTTATTTTAAAATTAAATGATCTAATTTATTCAAAATATTAAATAGACAACATGATCTATATATCTTAAAAAATGCTTTAACTACAAAATAATTATATAAAAGTAAACTCACAATCTAATGTGGCTTAATATAATACGTTAGATTGTAAAGTTATTTTATTATAAAGTAGATCTAGCAGATTCTATAAAACCACATAAATTTGTAGGTTTACTTTATGTAATTCTTTCGTGTTTATAGCAGCTTTCATATATCTTATATGCACAAACTCATAATGCATATATGAGGAATGGTCCTCAACTTTGTCCCTATGCCAAATTTATAATAGAGTCTACATGGTTAAACTCTATTATGAAAATATTTATTTCTTACTGCAATCTCAAATAGAAATTTCTTTGTCTTTTGGTATATACTCGAACATATTTTTTTTATGTAGTTTTCACACTATTTTTCAGTCTAGAGAGCTCAGTCAAGATAAGAGGTAGCAAGTCTAAGTTGTAAAAGGGTTGGATCAAATGTAGAGCAAGAAACTTGCCCAAAATTTGACATTATTTTTATGTGTTGTTGGAGAGTATGATGATCATGTGCATGCTTTTTAATATTTACAAGAGACTTTTGCCGAAAGCGAGAGGTAGGGGTGCTTACCGCACCCTACAAACCCCCCCCCCCCTCCCCCCCGAATGGATTGAGGTTGGGGTTTGTTCTCTTGGAGTCCAGCTCCACACTTCGTAGACGGGGTGTCCCGTCCACTACCCACCCAAGGTGGAAAACAATCGAAAAAGTCCAAAATAATAAAAAAACAACATCAAATCTATAGATTCATCCATAAAATCAACAGATATATTATCCAATAACAAATCCAACAAATTACAAAGTGCATATAGCGACACATGGAAAAAAAAAAATTAAATGCACTGCCACAGTTGTGACAGCACATGGCAAGACCACGGTCTGAGCAAAGTAACTACGACCAGTGGTGGTTGTGGTTCCACGGCCACGCTTCAAAATGTTGAGAAAAAAAAAGTAAAAAATTGAAATCAAGAAAAGGAGGAGGAGGAGATATAGAAGAAATCGTGGAGGGAGAAAAATTGAGAAAGAAGAGAGGAGAGGAAATGAGAGGAGATTGAGAATAGTTTTAAGGTTAGAATCGCCGAGAGGGATTTTAGTCTTATAGTAAAACAACGTTGTTTTGGAATATCCCTAAAACGGCGTTTACTGTAAGTATAAGTTTTTATTATTAATATATATATATATATATATCCGGGGTAGGGGCAAGACATGACTGGGCTAGGTGGCGAGGGGCGGGGCAGGGCCCGCTGCCCTCCCCTAGCTGGAGGCACATGGAAGCCACGTCGAATAAGAATTCATATGTATGTTGGCCCCAAAGAAATAATGAAAGGAAAATTTAAAATGCATGCAAATAACACACTACTTGTTTTATAAATTTCTTCAAATTTCTGGATTTCTAGTGGTCTTCTCAACTGATTGATGAATACAACATACATATTTACTGTCTACTGGTTCAAAAAAAAATTTGAGTTTCGCCTTTTTTTTTTCCCGACTTTCCGGAGGAACGAGAGGAGGCTTTTACAAAACGACCCCTGAAGAAAAGATACAGAATTTCTCGCAGACAGGGTTTCCAAGTACTCTCATGTGCTGAGCGATAAACCCTTCCTAAACCCTAGATTTTAAGCAAAAGCTGAAAAGACCGCAGACTTCAGAGAAGAGGCCTGGCTCTCGAGTCTCTCCGACTCTCCCTCTCTATCGTTTTTCGGTTTCCTTTTTACTTTCGATGGCGAAGCGTTTGATCCCGCTACTGAATCGCGTTTTGGTCGAGAAAATCGTCCCCCCGTCCAAGACCCATGCTGGCATTTTGCTTCTCGAGAAAGCTACCAAGGTCAATTCACTTACTTACTCTACACTCACTTTTTTCTTCATTTCTCTGCTTCTCGCGGTCAATGCGTTTGTTTATTTTGGAATCTGAAGAAAACTGAACGAACCCAATACCCACAAAGAAAATTAAGTGTAATAGGTTGTATTGAGTGATGAGATTCGCAAGTTTGTTGCTTTTCTTTCTTTTCACGCATTTTCTCTGCACCCAACGATAACTACAGGTTTCCTGTTTCTGGGTGTGGATAAATTATGAGGGAATTTTCATTATACGTAAAGCGACACAAAATTTGTAATATAGTCAACGTGTTTTTTCTATTTGATTTACTTTGTTCAGTGGTTAGTCTTGTAAAACATTTTCTCTGTTTTTCCTTTTGTCCTTTATTACTGATTGGTACAAGAAATTGAAATGCATTATTAGTGATTTCTTCACATTATAACGTTTGATACTTTAGCTTAACTCTGGAAAAGTTGTGGCGGTGGGTGCTGGGACTCATGATAAAGAGGGGAAATTGATACCTGTCAGTGTAAAAGAAGGAGATACTGTCCTCTTGCCTGAATATGGAGGAACTCAAGTGAAGCTTGGTGACAAAGAGTATGGGTTTTCCCTTCTTGCAGCTGTTGTGCCTCATAATTTTAGAACTCGTAGTTGATATGTTTTTTTTTTCAATGCACCTTAGATATGGATGATCGTCCTAGTTTTGTGGTTTGTTTCACTTTAGCACTTTACGGGGTCATCAAAATTTATTTTCTTTAATTTTGTTCTTTTAGTCTTCAAATGCATGATTGTGCACATCCTAAGATGAGATAACTATAAAAGAAACATTTAAAAAACATATCCTAAGAAGAAATTTTGTAAGTATTTCAATGCATATATGATGAGGAAATCTTTAATGTCTTCAGCTTGATTTCTTGTCATAAGAGTGCAAGTCAATATGGTACTGCCAAGTTGGGAAAAGTTGTCGTGGCTAGTGTTGTGATCTGTCACATTAGTACCTGTAGCTTTTCTTCGTGTTGTCATCAGCTTTCAAGTTGGGAAGCAGATTTTAGGCTCTGCTCTCTCAAGTGTCCGATGACTTTGCATCTCTAGATTTGTATATAAGATAGAATCCTCCCTGAACCTTCCTGAGCTTCCTTTTTTGATTTTATCCTCCTTAAGGTTTAGTCGTTGGTTGGCTGCAATTCAACCCATTCCCTTTACATGACACAAAGTATTGAGAATATATGCACACTTAAAGCTACTTAAGTTTGTTTAAATCATCTAAGCACTTATTTTATTATTCTGTCCATGCTAAAGAAGTTCAAATCAGCTGACTTGCATGTTGATCTTAATATAAAAGTTGGAAGTATGAGTGCTGCTCTTAACATTCCTGATAGGAATACCTTTTCTTAGTGGAACATTGTCAAGAGAAAACGGTATCTCCAACCAATGCTTGGCAAGAAGCCTTGGCTAATGACTCTGCTGGTTATGCTTTATTTCAAATGTCATCCATTTCGAAATATCTAATGTTGACACACAGGGTTTCTGTGGTTAAATACCTTTTTTGAATGGATTTCAGGTATCATCTGTATCGGGATGATGATATATTGGGAACGCTGCATGATTGAGGGGTAACATGGACTGTGATACTTTGAAATAGTTCAGGAGACATCGTAGATCCCAGTCATTTGCTGGCAAGTAGTAGTTCTACCAACCACCCAAAAAAAATGTAGTTCAACGGTTCTACCTTGTGCTGCAATTGAGCAGGTCCATTCTGTTCTGGGCTTTTTCATCGGATGAAAGTAACATGTACTTTTCCGTTATCTTAGAAATGATATCCATGAAAATAAATCAGCATCTCTTGCTTTAAGTTGCTGTAACAAAATATTGCCATTTGGTGGCATTATCTTAATTGTACAACTATGAGGATGCTTTGAAGTGCATGCCTCCTTTTTTCTCCCCGTGTATTTTTCCCGTGCGGGAATTGGTGCTCTTTGTCCAGATCTTTGGAACAATTTTTGGGTCAATGAGAAGTTGGTGAAATGAATTCAATCAACACTGAGAGCACATCGTCTTCTACATCGCCTGGGAGGGGCCATCCTTCCTTCTCCACTACTTTTTCTCTCTCCGCTTGCCTACAACCTCATATTTTTCTCCACCTATCTCCACGACCTCATTGATTATAATCAAGTTTTGCTAGATCTATCACCATTCACACATCACCAACTCACAGGAGGTTGTGTGGGCCCCATTTGCCACCACCCGTGGCCAAATTAGAGCCATTTCTGCTCCAACGCCACCTCTCCTCGCTGTTATCATCTCTATCTACTTCATTTTTTGTTAGCTCTTTTGTTTTTGTTGATATTTTTACTTTTGTTCATAAAATTTTGGAGCTTAGATCTACACCAGAAAGTTGCCTAGCACCACCTACGTGCCCTCTGGAGACTATTGTGGCCACGCTTCACCACCCATCGAACTCCATCGTAGCTCAGCTGTATTTTGTGTGTTGTTTTTCGAGGAGCTTCATGCTCTTCCTTCTGACAACCTGGTCTTGTATTCTACAGCATTTGTTTCAACCGATATCTTATAAAGCGCAATTAATAGCAATACATCGTTGGATTGTTTATTTGTGCCAAATTCATATGGAACTGATTTTTTATAAATATTTCTCAATCGTTATTTTTTATTTCGTGTTTTATATGAATTTGTTGGGGATGTTTATTTGCGTTGCCCAGCCACCACTTATGCTATTCTTTAACAATAGAATTTTGGGCACTTCAGTAGGCATACACTTGACAACCCATTTGGACCGAAGCACTGTAATTTATATTTTTTTGTTTCATTTATTTTATTTTCGATTTTTTTTGGAAAAAAACTAATTTAGATAAGTCATTTCTTTATATTAGGAAAATCCAAAAAAAAAAATAAAAATCAATTCGGAAAAGAGATTGCAAACGGGCATATAATTGTGGATCTCATTAAGTGCCAGTGGGATTTGCAAACAGTTAACAATCTGTTACATTTTCCCGCCACATGGAAGTCTTTATGTTTTGCACACTGAAAGATTATTTTTTTTAGCAAGATCGACTCTTCATCTTGTTCTTCATACATTTCTCTGATATTTTCTCTTTGATTCTCTCTCTCAATATCCGCTTTGCAAAAAAATGGAGGAAGACGAAGACCCAGTAGCGCTCTACTTGGGCCTTGACAACTGGCAAGAACCCGAAGGTCGGAACGAAGAATTCTCACAGAACCTCCAAGACTCAACATCCGCTATACCCCGACTCTGTCGCTGTTTTAATGGCCAATATTATGGAAAACGAACTCTGCTTCGACACCGTCAGTGATCGCGAAATGCTGGGTCTTGTCCAAGAACTGGCTCAAGGTAACCGACTAGTTGAGGGGCTTTGCCTCCTGGACAAGACCCAGCCCACTATGCACCAGGTGGGTTGAACTTGATTAGAGATGGGAATCAAGTCAACACAGAAGATTATGTTTTCGACTGGGAGCATGAAGGGGTCTGCTGGAAGCGTTGGGTTTGCCTGAAGATGTGATCAAATCGGAGCTCTTTGTGCAACAGAAGTAGGGATTGGGGTGGTTGGTTCATAGGGAGAATTCGGACGAATTGCCATCCTTTAGGGATCAGGAGAAAAAGGGTCTTATGTAAAGCTTTTGACCAATACCATACGAATATGCGGCCAGAACCTCTGCGCGGTGGGTTGTTTGCGGACGATATTGAATTGGGCAAGACTCTAACTTTCCTCTCTTTGAATGCTTTTGATAAATGTGGTAGTGCTCTTGCATCCGCCGATGCTAGTGCATATGTGGAAACTTTAGATGAAATGGGCGAGGAAGGTAGAGGTGGTAGAAAGTGTAAGAGGGGAAGAACCAACAAGATGAATGTTCAGGGCCGCCAAAAAAAGGTAAAATTAGTGGTATCGATACAAATTTTGGGAGGACAAGTTTGGTCGTTTGCCCTTGCCCATCTTCTGGGCTTTTGACCAAGGAAAGACAGCTCAAGGAACCCGTTAATCCCAGAAATTTAAAAGCATACCTATATGAAGGCAATCGGACAAGAGATGTGGAGCTGCTCCGAAGATAGGACATTGTATTAACATCCCATAGTCCACTAGTTTCCGAACATTATTGGGCGGAGGAGTACCCTATGAAGAAGATTGAGTGTTGGTGAGTCATTGTGGATGAGGCACAAAATATACTGAACGTGGATGCTCAACAAAGTGAAGCCCTCGCTGGTTTAATGGCCAAGCGGAAGTGGGTTGCTATATGAATGCCATGGCATTCCTGCTCTCTGAGCCATTTTCAGTTAAGACTTATTTGCAAAGCTTGGTGCACCGTCCGCTTAATCAGAGAAACCCAAAGGACCTTTCACGTCTGCAGGTAATATATCGTATTGCAGATCTTGTTCTTATACTAATGGGTGAAAGGAACGTTAACGTTACAACGTTATTGAATTAGGCATGCTTTTAGATTGGAAAAATTTTGGTTCTTTATGGCTAAAGGCTTTTAATTATTCCTGAACATATTTGTCACCTGATTCTTTGTTTCTTTGCATGGCTAAGTGATTGATTATGGATGCCCTTTCCCACCACAGTTGCTCGTTGGATGTAGTTGCATAGATTATAATGAGTTTCTTTTGTACTTTCAATGTTACAGATATTTTGGGAAACTCGTTACACTTTTTCTTGGATTAAAGGGGGAAATGCTGGAGTCTTTTCATTCTGTTTGAAGATTGTGAATTCTTGGGTTGTTTCAGCTTTTCTAATTAGTTAGAGTTAACTAGTAGCTCAACAAAGTTTGACCAAAATTTAGTTAGAGAATTAACTTTTATAAATTTAGTTAGCTCATCAAATAACAAATTCTCCAAATCTATCATTATTTTATTAAAATATTGATTTTGACATTTTCATTTATTTTAATTCTAATTGTAATTTGAATATTTATTCGTTATTAAAAAAAGTACACATTAATTTTCTAACATTAGTTTAAAAGAAAAAATTGGCATCAACTAATCATAATATTGTAGAACTAGAACTTGAAGCACTCCAGCAAGATGATAACATATCATTGAAATGATGGCTGATGGAGACTGGCTGTCTTCTGTAGTTGAGTTTGAGATTTGGGCGCTTCATGCTTTTGAGACGAAGAGAAATTTTCTAGAGTTATGAGCTCGCCCGAAATGAATAGCACGCGAGAGAGAGAATTTCTTATGCCAAAATAATATTTTTGGCCAGTAACTTGGACTTAATAGATTTGATCAGTGAAAATGATCAAAGTTAAAAATACTATAGCTTTGTTGAGTTCACTACAATGAGTTTTTATGCAATCTAATTAAACTTTAGCCAAAATATAATTTTGTTGAGTCCACTACTAGTGCTCTTACAGTATTGGAGCCCACTATTAAACTTGGTTTGCTCCAAACATCTCTGTTGCTCCCTTTACCCAACATTCTTTCTTTTCAGCTCTGAACATTTCTTTCGTTTGGTTCTTTTCATCTCCAAATTCTCGACATTGTCAAAAAATATGATTTCAACAATATTGATTGCTGACGAATGATGTTCTTTCCAGCTCATGGGAGAGGGAACATGCTATAGTCTCATGATGCATGAACAATAAACAATATTAGGAAACTAAAAAATCTTAGGACTGGGATTGAAGGAACAAAATAAATATCCAACCATGGTAACTATCACATAAGCAAGGTTCATATGATTTCTGATTCATCTTTATATAGGTTTCCAGGGAAAGATTTAGTTAATTTAAAATCAAGGTTCCAATGGCAACCATTTTGTTGCTGAGAACAAGAGAGATGGGACTGATAAGGTTGAAGATTGTTTTCCAGAGTCATATTGCTGCTGGTAGGCGAAGCTACAACAACTCAGCTGTGCTTAGACTACTTCTACAAGTTCGACAGTCTCTCCATCCTAGATTTTATATTCCCTTCAGGTCGTGGTTTTCTGTTGTCTACTTCTTGCAATAGAGGCGGTGTTTTTCTTGTTGATATGTTCCGTAGGTTAAAGTTCTGGGACTAGAGGGAACTCTGAAAGGGTTGCGAAAACCCCAACTTCTGGGTGCCTCTCCGGAGAACCTGGGCTATTCTAGTTGAGTTCAGAGACTCGGAGGCTTGTTGAAGTTGGGATATGCTACGCTTTTTAAAGTTGGGGGGGCTTGAAGAATTGAAGGGAGATTTGGGATGATCTCAGTTTCCTCGTGTTGCCGTAAGCATGCATGTACATACAATGTATGTGCAGTAAGGAATATATTAATTACATTTTCGCTTTTATACAGAACCAAATCTAGTTTGGATTTTCTCAAAAAAAAAATCTGGTTTTGATTACTCATATTTAATATATGGGAAAGATTTTTTACGGAGTTGCCGTTGGTGACAGACGCTTGCAAATGAAAAATGTAAATAAACTTGGAAAAGTAAGAGACATCTTAATCAATTTAGTTCAGACTAATTTTAAATTAAATTTAACATTTAAATATTCAATTCTCAAATTACTAAATTTATTTTAACTCAAAATCTTTTTACACGTGAGATCTATAACTTTTTTCAATTTAACATTTATTTATACGCGAGATTTACAATCTTTTTCAAATTCTTATAAATACATTTAAACTCATCTTAATATCCAAATATATTTAAATTCATTTTAAATGGATCCTACAAAATTTATTGCACATTTTCAACTCATTATTATTTATAAAGAATTCAATTCATCTCAGATTCTCAACTCAATTCGACTTAATATCCAAGAAAAAACGTGAGACCCACGAGAGGGAGGCTTGCTGAGATTTGAACGTTCGAAACTTATATATCTAGCCTTATTTATTTATTGATGTCAATTGCAAGGGTAGAATTAGGATTTTTGTGTGGATCCATTTTATCTTTCAATATGTATAATACATGTGTTTATGTTGAATAGAAAACAGGTTAGTCCTAATATAGAAAGACTAAGGTAGGTCCGAGGCTTCAAATGAGATACAAAATTTTTATTTGATTTCATTTTATCTTATTCCATCTTATTTTTAAACATAATTTAAATTCAAAATTTTCAAACTAATCATTATAATTTTTTTCAACTAATCATTACAAATTTTGTAAACTTTCAAATAAAAAATAAAAAACAATTTCAACTTTTTTAAATTTTCAAATAAAAATAATATTATAAAATTATATTATTACAATATTTTAATTTTATAATATTATTTATTAAATTTTTTCTTTCTAATTTTTTAAAACTTAAAAAATATTTAACTCAAACTATTTTATTAATATTTATAAATTATTTATTACTATTCACAAAATTATCGTATCAACTCACTCTCCAAATAAATCTTAAAGAGTTCTACTTCGTAAAAAAAAAATTTACAAAAATAAAATTTAAAAATTGATGCATTAAATTTATTTTATATTTAAAAAAATAATCTTACGTTTCCTCTATTTTTTTTAAATTTTTTTAATAAATTTGTAATTTTTTTATTATTTTTATAGTAATGTCACGTCAATATAGCAAAATAAAAAAGCGGCATAGTAGCATTTCATTTTTAAAAAATAAAATGCATATCTCTACAGTGAAACCTAAACCAGAATTTCTCTCGACTTGATCCCATAATCGATCGGTTTGCAGCGTCAGCCTTGAAGTTCTTCGGCAACGAGAATCTGTTCCCTTCAAAGTTTCCTTTTGGGGACGAGAACGACATTGTTGATTTACTTAAGGGTTGGATTACTTGCTGTTGGCTGTTGCAGGCGAAATTATTGTCGTCGCGCGGGTTAAACGGACTTGCGGTTTTCCAAGTTGATGGAGCTTGAATTATATAACTCCCCGCCCAAATTCAACGACATGGCGTTTACGACGCTGGTTCGCAGGTCCTTGAACCAATAACTCTCTCGGCTAGTTCTCATATCTGGAGGAGATTGAGTGCCTGACCTTGTTGGAGTATTTTGAACCTGTCGTTTAACTGTATGAGAGAACGTTGCCGGACTTGGTAATTGGCATCGTTACGGTGGTGTGATTTGGAGAAGAGAAGTGGGAAAGAATGTTTGAGTAATGGCAATCTGGAGTAGAAAGGTGCATCCGACATTGTTGTGCATGGTGATGATGATGATGATAAAGACATTCCTTAAGGGGGACTGGTAATTTGTGCTTTGAAGTGGTGGCGAGGAGTTTAAATAATTCAGTTTTGAAATTCGCATACCCTCGAATCCAATGCAACCAGTAATGGGAATGCTCTGAGCATGAAGCTGGCGAGCAAGATGAAGGTTCCTCTTCAAAATTAATGAAAAGTGCCTCACTGTATTTTGATAGTGATCTCGATGACCCCAAACACGCAAAGTCTTGGAAACCAATCGCCGATTCCTCTTATTTATCACGTTTTGTAGCGCTGAGGACTCTACAGGATGGTTTCCCTTCATGTTATTGAGCATGCATCTTGACTCAAGCGAAGTCGTTCTCGTGGACAGCGGAAGGTTCCTCTTCAAAATTAATGAAAAGCTGGCGATCACGAGGTGTTAGAATATGCCGTTGATGGCTTTGAGGCTGCTGTTCATGGCCTGGAGATTCCATCACTGCTTTCTCTTTTCCTACCAGATCATTTTGGGGTAGTGATAAATGCTCTATAGTGGGAAAATTTGTGAAAAGCTGAATCGGGTTCAAAGCCCTCTGTCGTTCCTTTAACTGGAAATAATGGCAATATTACTTCATTAACGATTCCAATTGCAGGAAATGTAGAAGAACTTATTTGCTTTTCTGATCTCTGTGAGAAATCCATCCATTCTATCAAAGGAAGACGAAATTCCATTACAGTTTCTATAGCTGCTCTGCAGTTTGGTATGTGCAGACATAGAGCAGCGCTCATGAAGTATCTATCTGACGGCATGCAAGCCTCGAATACCTTGCGAGCTTGTCGTCATGGGTTACCTGGATCTTATGCCCCATCCCTGGAAAATAATTCTCATCAAGAGGGCTGATTCATACTTGTAAAAAAATAAAATCAAGAGGGCTGATGCATGGTTTCGCATGGTAGTCGATGGTAACCTCATCTATGTCTGATTTAATCGAAGAATGTCTGTTTTCTTTTTCCTTTTATGGTAAGAATGTGTAATTTTCTGGGCCAGTCCTAACCTTGGGTTGTGCACTTCTTGGGGCAAACGGTAAACTGAAGTAGGGAAGCATTCCAAGTTTAATTTGGCAGCCCCAGGATTTCATATTTGTGCTGCTAAAGTCATAGATCAGATCAGCATTGATTGAAATATTAGGAAGAATGTAAATAAGGAAAAGGTCAGATGATAAAGTGCACTAACAGGGAACTTCAGAACGTGACTATATTTGTTGCTCATTACCCCGCCAATATAAGTTATACAAAGAAAGAATAAACAGAAATGTGTTGAATGTATTGGGAAGTTTGGGTACTGTGTGTTTGCATAAAAGTTTGGCCTGGATTTTGGATTTGATTGAAGTTTGATTTTTGGACAGAATTCTCCTTGAATTTGGCCTATAAAGAATCAGGTCAGTTTGTGACAAAATTATGATGGAGGTTATCATACATTTAGCACTACTCTTGTTGAAACTATCTTTAGAGATTGAAGATAACAGACAGTGTGAAGAATTATTGTTCAAATGGCTTTGAATAGGCAGAGTTTTGGCAGGACACTGACCATGACAGGAACAAGAATTTCAGTATTCTCTTGAGAAACAATTGTTTGGAAAAGTGTTGGGTTATCTTCAAGGAGGCAGCTTTTCAAGCTTGGTTCATCAACCTTGTAGGATGTACTGGAGCGAGCATTTTATCAGAAGTTTTCGAGTTGAATCTAAGGAGCCTGGATTTGGAGGGGGGAAGCCAAGTCCAATGCTGATTGGTTTATTAATAAGGGTTTAGCAATAATATGAAAAAAAGAGACTTTATTATTGAAATTTGAGCCAGGTGGTGGGTGTGTAAATCTTAATTAAGGGAAGTGTTTTTCTTTCTTTCTTGTTTTTATTTTAGCAAACATTATTTCACAACATTTCAATACAATGTATCATGGGCTTCTTTCAATTAGCGTACTTTGTACGTCACCGTTTTATCTAAGTTTCTGTACATACATCAATGATCTTTAATCCATATAATGAATATTGAATACAATACAAAATCGAATCTACCTCTATATATTTTAAGAGATTCATCTTTTACCACATTAAATTAGTTCCCCTGTTACTAACTAATGGGCAGAAGACAGTATTTCTTTCCATGAAATTGGCTCCTGCTACATTTATAATTGCAGGCAACGGAGAGGTCAAAATGTTTCACTCCTAGGAACAGCAAGGAGAAGAAAACTGTAGTCAGTCCCTCTCTGGCCAGGCCCCTGCATTTATGGATGGTATTGTCAAATATCTGGAGTTCTCCGCTATTTATGGATGGTATTGTCAAATACCTGGAGTTCTCAGCTGTACTGTCTTACACAAAATTGGGCCAGCATCATCTTTGATGCTAGTACTAAAAGTAAGTCCATAAATGGCCGTAGCATTTAATGGAAATGCATTTACTAGGTGGGGAACTGAGGTCCAAAATGAAGACGTTTCCCTCCAATATTCCTTTTACCAACTTCACTTTCCTTGTATTTTCTCCATAACTGTGCAAGTAAGAGATTATATGTGGAAGTACTTAAAAGGATAACATCAAAGAACCATTGCTTGCATTCACCCTCTATAGGGTTTTGTTTTTTTTTCAAAACTGCTTAAAGTTCTGACATCTCTCTGGATTTTTCTTTAACTTCTTCGGCAGTTTTTTTTTTCATTTGCACCAAACCTTCGTCTTTTTCCTGAGTCACTCCCGAAACTGAAGAGATATTTCCATCGTTTCCTTCACCCTCTTTTTCTCCATCTGTTAAGAGTAACACATTTTTGGTCACGTCTGGTTTCTCATGTTCATCTGAGAATTGCCACGTCTTCTGTGCCCAACTGCATGTAAAAAATGAAAAAGAGAAAACAATGTACATTCAATGTACCTTGTCCTATATAGCTACTTCAAGTTTTAATCCTTGAAACCACCGTTTCCAGTCTTGATTTTCATGTGACGGGCTTTGGTATGAAAATTCACACTACCCTCTTTCATTTTTGGTTTAAACCGTGAGATTTTGAAGAAAGAAACAATATCAACTGATGCTGTGTTTGAAAAGTTTCGAGAGTTCTGAATACCCATCTGTATTTCATGACTTCTAACAAAAAAATTTCTTTACAAGAACAGTGAGATGTTTGAGTTTTGATTGAAACTATTCTGTTAGAATTCCCCATTTGATGATAGATTTTGTTTCAGGTTATCACCATGAAAGATAACAATCTGGAATACTGGAAAAGCTACTTTCAAGGAGTGGATTCTGGTATCTTTGAGATTATTGACCATGCAATCATGGTGGCAGCTACAGATCACCCAAAGGAGTTCATGCTCCAAAGGGGGCAGATCACCGAGAAACTCTACTCATGCGAGTGGACTCAATGTTGCAGCCATGAACACAGTGTGGTAGCAGTGCCCAAAAAGACCAACAAGGAAAATCTCAATTGTGAATGTGCATGTGCATGTGGGAGGGCTAAGAGCGGGTTGACTGGCAATGCTGGTGATCTGAAAATTGTTGGAGGTAGGCAGACTAAGGTAGATAGCAGTAGGGATGATCATGCAGAGATGAAAACGAGCCAAGTGAGAAAATCTACTTACAGCGAAGCTGAGGCCTTAACAGATGAGATTGATGAAGAGAATGAGATTATTGGAGAGGTTAAAAGAATCAAGGAGATTCTTGATAATAGTCAAGAGGAGGTTTGTTTGATTTGTTGCTTTAAAGGCATAATTCAGTTCTAGGGTGTACTTAGATAAGACATTTGAGATGTGCCTCTGTTAGTTTGTTTCATTGTTTTGTTACAATTGCTTGTTCTTTGTTTCATTACGGTGCAGTCTGAAACAGTGCTATTTGAGTCCTTAAGAAGGCTGCAATTGATGGTTCTTTCTGTTGAGGTTCTGCAGGTAAAAATGGACTCCATTTCGGGTTTTCAATGTTGATTTTTCTCCACGTACAAGGAGTATCATTCATCGTCTAGATCTTTCGTTGTTAACTTAGCTTGCTGTTTTTAAACAATTCAAACCTCTAATGGCGTGCTTATTCTTTGTATAGAAATAAACCAAACACCATTACTCTCAATATAGTCTTTATTTAAAGTACTGCTTTTTTCCCTGTTCATTTCTTCTATAGAACTTAAAAGTAATCTATTCTGAAATTGCAGTTTACAACTCTTGATATGAGTAATTTTAGTGGTGTCTGGTTAGTTTCCAAGTTTCTTGAAAACTCAGTGTCTCAATGTCTTACCATCCTCTATAACAATGTACACATTGATATTAAACATAGTTATTTCTCCTTTAGTTCGGCTTGGACAAAAGAATTCTTTGGGTTTCTCAAGGAGTTAATCCAGTCTTGAATTTATAACAACTTTTTTGTTGACATTTTTCTATGTATAGATGAACGTAAGCCATTAAGTTTCTTTTGTTATGAATCCTGTTTGTTATCACTTCAAAAGGAAACATTCCTTATATGTTGCATTCTTTTCTGATCAACTGTTTTGTCTCTTTTTTGTCTCTTATAGCACTTAAATTGGTTAATGCTTCACGTGCATGACGATTTACGAACATAGTGAAATGACGTCAAAAATGATGTCAACTCAGATTTATAAGACCATACGTTAGAATACATATGATCTTTCCTGTAATGATTCACTCGGAAACTATCCCATTTCCATGGAGCATTTTATCCCCCGCCATGGTATTTTCAACTTAATTAAGTTTTCTATGATGCCATGTGTATTTGAGTTTTTTCCCTTCAGACCACAATGATAGGTAGGGCAGTTAATGCTCTTCGAGCTCACAGGTCAAAGCAGATTAGTCAGCTTGCACAGATACTTGTTAGGTATGTATCTTCTGGTGCCTTTAGCTATTTATTCTTTACATCAGTAGTTATCCTCCCATACATGGACTTGAACTGATTATAATTTAATGCTCTTGTTTTATTTCTTTCAGAAAATACCAATAATTAAGGTTCTGTTTTTATCGTTTTTACCTTGTCGTATCTGATGGTGATCTTTTCCGTATTAATTGCCTATTGAGGTTAATTATGACTCAACTTCTTTGTTTGATGTTAATACACATCTCAATTTGGTTTTGTAATTTATGAATGGATTTTGAGTTATCTCTCCCATCTCTTTGGTAATTTACTGATCCGAAATTAGCGGCAGACATCATCAGGTGCCCCATTTTGTTTTTGAGCTCTTAATGGCCTCCCGATCTTTATGACGTGTCCACGGAGTTATTGATATTAGGTGCATAACATTTATTAGCTGTATCCTTCCAGAGGACTCGAGAGGCGTTTAAGCACCGGAGCCTTTGCTCCTGGCCTATTGGCTGATGATAGGCTTCCTGTTCCTTCAATAGATACAGCATATATGATTTACTCTTGAAGTGCATTGCATTGATTTTAAATCTAGCATTGGAAATCAAAGAATTTAGCAGGTTTGTGCCATAGCCAAATTACTCTGAAACTCAACGGTGTGCTTAAGCTAATGCTAGACAATTTGAGGTGTAATGAAGCAAATATATAAGGTCAATCAAGACACACATTATGGATTACAAAATTAAGCTACTTTACACAGGTTACCTTTGATTTAAATACTTAAATCTTTTCAACCTGATGGCGATTTTTTTCCACTTCTCAACATCAGCATATGACTCTATTTTATTGTTAGATGATCAAAAGATGAGGAAAAGGAACCCATTTTCCTAATTTGGCAGTTAATTAGAAGACTCAAGCTTTTGGAATGCATTCTACCATCATTATCCACTCTTATTAAAAGCCAGATCTTCTCCTAATCAATGAAGGCTTTCATTAGTGCGGTTTCCTGAATGGATATCTAGTTTCAGTTACCAATGCACAAACACCAAAGTAGTTAGAAAAAGATTGTAAGGGCAGTCTAAACTGGTTAAACATATGCCAAAAATTATGTCCCTTGTAGAAAAAGGAAAGAAGGTGAGAATAGATTCTTCCTTTTGTAAGGTTTTATTCTGATACATTTATCTTAGAGGAATAGTGAAGTGCCAAGTCAGATTGTAAAGCTTCATACATATATATATATATATATATACACATTTATCATAAAGACATGAGGAAACTAGAAAAGTGAGGCACCTAATCATGTCATTCTTTCCTAAGATTTAGGTTCCGTTTGGATGTTGAGCTGAGTTGAGTTCTTTATGAATAGTAGTGAGTTGAGATGGAGTGAGTTTTGTGGGGCCTACCTAAAATGAATTCAGATGTGTTTGGATGTTAAGATGAGTTTAGATATATTTATGGTAAGTTGAAAAAAATTGTGAGTCCCACGTGCAAAGATATGTTGAGTTGAAAAAGGTTGTGAGTCCCACGTGTAAAGAAGTTTTGAGTTGATATGAGTTTAGTGATTTGAGTGTTGGGTGTTTGGATGTTAGATTCAGCTTAAAATTAGACTGAGTTCAATCTAAGTTCCAAACGGGGCCTTAAGGTCTAAATCCCAGACATCCACTGTACCTAACCTTTATACTTGAGTTTGGAAAATAAAAATTTTCCCCCTGTTACCTGGTGATGGTGCATGTTGGGTGCAAGTGATGAATTAAATTCATTTTGGAAATTTTAGTTACGAAATTCGAAACTTCACAGTAAATAGCATTTCTACTCTGGGACAAAAATGCCTCTACTACTAGAACTCCATTGAACAAATCTTTCTTATGAAATGCACTAACCAGTCAATAATAGTAGGCTTTTACATTAAATAAAGCTCTAATGAGCTTCCAATACAGGGCTATTTAGTTGCAAAGATTGTATAAATATTAGAATGGGAATGGATGAAATGATATGGATTAAAACTTAAAAGGAAAAAAAAAAGCTTCCCTCACCTTCAGTCACGAGTTACATTAACATGAATTTGTCAGATACTTTCCAGCTTCTACCTCGGATGGTGGTGCTTAATTATTAAGGGTACAATGTGTTCAAACCCTAGAGAAGTGTACTACAGAAACATCTCTTAAAATTAACTGTTTTTGTTTCTTGCAGTGGTTGGAAGATAATGGTGAAGGATTGGCTTGATGCTGCAGCAGCAACTGTTGCAGGTAATAAATCTAGGACCTTGTAAAAGCTTTTCATTTTCATTTAGCTATCCTTTATATAGACTGAAATACGATACCTTTGTTTGCTCATTGTTTTTGTGCAGAAGGTTCTACAGACCCTAACCCTTCCACTGTTGTTCGCAAAGGTCTCCCTTCTCCTCCATTGGATGTAGGGGTTCTCTTTGCCACTCAAACTCCAATAGAGCTCTCACAGGTATAGATCTTTGCTATGTTTTTGAGGTTGGCATAATGGCTGTGGTACTTACCAAACAAGGGTAGTACAGTTGCTGGTTTTTTTTGTTATGTTCTTATTGTAAGCTGCTTCTTTGTGTTCTTTGATTGGCCTGCTGCGAAGTTCTTTGACGGCATTGATGATGATGGAAGTAAGTAAATTATTAGATATTTGTTTTATCATTTATATATTAGTTCTGTTATTCTCTTAGACTAAAATCTTCAGTCATGAAAATTGTAAAGATCCTAAAAATAGCATGGAGTATGGTAAGAATCAAGAAAGTGGAAGCAAGCCCCAGCCAGGAAGTAAAAACTATACCAAGCAGAAGCCACTGCTTCCCAATAAGACCATGGCACCTAGCAATGAGAAGAAGTACCAGCTGATACTGCGAGAATCAGTCAATAATTTAACTGAACCCAGTAAAACTGAATCACCAGCCAGTCAACAAGATGTAAGTAATTTGATTATTAAGTTTTTGCAGATTTCAACTTCACGTGTCAATCTCTATATTATCCGTTTTACTTTTTCATCAAGCAGCATAAGCCTTTAGATGATGTGGAAATCCAAGCAAAACTCAAAGCTACAAAGAGGAAAATTCAAGACGGGTACCAACAAGCTGAGAAGGGTTTGTTTGCAATTATATAGTTTCATTTCCTTTTTTGTTACAGCCTTTCTGGATAAAAGTTTGATTCCTGAACTTGACTATAAGCTTCAATTTTTCTTTCATTTTTTCCTCTTCTTCAACAGCTAGAAACCAACAGAAAACGCAATTCATGGATTTCAATGAACTTCCTAAACAGGAGCCTGGTCCTAGAAACTGCCTTCTGAAACGCAAGAATAATTTCCAGCATGTCTCTAATGAAAGGCACTAGCTTCTTGGTCTCGTCATATTGGGTTTCTATATGTTTATTTTCATCATCTTGTGTGAGTCAATAAGAGCAAACACTTGACCTGTACCTTTTACTGTGAAAGCTGTAACTTTACTGGTCTATAGCTCAGTTAAGAGGTAGCTGAGAAGCTACCCTGTTAGAACCTGATTGCATTGCTTGATTATTTCAAGTAGATAAGAAACCCTTTGTCTGGTTTCACTTCATGCAGACATATAAGACTCGGGTAATGACCCGTGTTAAAAGAGCAGATATTCATACCATTGCTACTCATCTTTGTTACAACATTTTCATAGTTTGTTTTTCAGTTGAATCAACATTGCGGGATAAATGTTTTGCAGTTTTTCTGTTCACCATGCAGGCTCACCTGCTGTCAGTGTCCGTTCTCTATGGGATGGGAGGAGTTCTTTGAATGACCCTATATCTCTGGTTGTAAACTAGTTTTTAACTTGGTTGTTGGAACTTTTACAGAGGAACCAGCTACTAAATCTGGATTACGTAGAAGCAATGTCTTCACCAACTTCAGGTCACGATCACTAGAAACCCTCTTAATCCAAATGAACCTTCATTTGCACAAAAGTAGTTTTCAAAAGGAAGTAAAATGAAGCTGAAACCCTTGCACATTTTAACAGACCTTACTACTCTTTACTGAAATTTCGGACAAGCCATTGAGTATAAAATGCATCATCTCATGATTAGAGTTTCGATGCAAGGCATGCTTTCAGACAGCAAAAACAAGTGATTTTGGATACCAATCAAAACTGGTCACGGGTACTAATCAAAACTCCTTGGCATCAAGTATTCTAGAACATAGTCAGACTAATCTTGGGAATACATAGATATCAGCAATGAGTTTTTTGCAAGTGTATCTTGAGTAATTTCAAAGTCGGCCACAACGTTCGGTCTATCTATATGGCTGATCCCATGACCGCTACGCCACCACTTTGAGACTGTAATTTGTTAAACTTTTTTTATTTTTTCCATCAAGCATAAACATATAGATTAGTACCATTGTATCGAATGCATGCACATTTGATTGATCTATATATATATATACCACTGAGCAATTCTCAAACTCACAGCATCTATAAATAATATATCAAAAGACTTGGTGACGACAATCATGAATTGACTATCAAAATGCATGGGGTTCATTTTTGGGAGATAAAAGCAACTACAATGCACGACAATCTGCATTTAATGAGTAAGGCTTTGAAATTTTCTTTCTAGAACAATGAATTTGCTTCAAACTTTTGACTTTTTTGACGAAACTTCCATGTGATATTATAGTAGAAAATAATAGTTTAGCTTCTATTAAAAACCCCAAATCATTCTTGACTTCAACCGCCAACCTCTTTTTTATTAATTATTGCTATTAAAAGAAATTATAGTAGGTACGACGTTGACGCTGGGAAAAATAAATTAGAGTTTATATATATATATATATATATATATATATACACACACACATACACATTGGGTCAAAGCAACGTGCAAAACACATTGGCCTAGTTAGATTAAACAGTTGTTTTAAAAAAATAATACGTTTTTTAACAAAACTTGTAAAAACAGTTGATGGCATATATAGCTTAAAAGACATTGCTTCAACTTTTATACAAGTAATATAATTAATAGAATATTACAAAGAAACTTTAACAAACAAATTAACTACTACGATCAGTACTTTAACAAGATGATTGAGTTTGTATCATCAAGATATGGTATTTAATGGCATGTGTTGAGCCAAATGGGATTTATTTCCCCTTTTGTCTATGCATTTTGACTTTGTATTATATTTTGCTAACATCTTTGAGGATATTTCACTATTGTGATTCTGTTTATAAAATTCTAGTACTTATGATTACTAAGTTGTGAACTTTATTTTCTTATTTTAATGTTCTTTTTTTTATTGGACCATTCTTTTTCGGACTGAGCTTGTTTTAGTGTGTTTTATTCTCTTTTGGACCCAGCCCTTTCTGATTTGAAGCCAAGCTCGTAGCTTGCAGCCCAGTCCTCCCTTTCTTTTTCGGTTTCGTCTTTCTTCTGAAATTCCGATCCTCATCTTCTTCGACTTTGGCCTCAACTACAGTCTCTGCCATGTATGATCTATAGACTCTGAAAACGAAGGTTTGCGTCATCGGAAGCTGCCCAACGGCCCACACTACCGCCATATACGAGTCACGGGCAGAGCTGAAGCCCATCCTCCACGATTATGACTGAGACCGTCAACAATGTCGATTTCTCCACCACCCCTTTCAAAATCTTCGTAAATTCTAAGGCTGCCATTGCCGAATTTGTCATTGTTGCGACTAGTGTCGTCACCAAACAAGCTATAGCAAGCCAATAAAAGATATTATAATGATTTGATTTTTATTTGTTTTTATAAATGTACGTATGTAGGCATTATCCAATAGGAGGTATAAGAGTTGCCTGCACAGGGCAATGGTGAACAGGGAAAAGGATAGGAGATCATTGGTTTTCTTCACCTTCATTGTGCCATGTGTGACGGTGCGGCCCCCATTTTCAAGAAGTCGATGGTGTTGGAGGCCTAAGGGGACAGATAATCAAAATAAACTTTTGGGATGGTTAAAGGTGAAGAACTGTTGTGTTGCTTCAGAAGTTAATGGAAAAAATAACAGAGGTTAACGAAAAACAAAAATTTAACAGAAAAACAAGAAAATTTACTGTAGCAGTTAGATAGGCACTTATTATAATAGAATAGATATATAGGAAAATAAAATAGAGTAGATATATGACTCTTATGATTGTAGATTCCATTTATAGTATCTTTCATTTTCTCACATTGATCACTTGCAATATCTATAACAAAAAGGGTGGTGTTAGGACTATCGAGAGCCTACCAAATTTGTATCGGGGACTACAATTTTTTTTTTCCGTTTTGTTTTAAATATTTAAAAATAACAGTTCACAAACTTATTTAAAAACACTTTCTTAACAATTAGGTGAAAAAAAGGGCTATCCATTTTATTTTTGTAGCCACTCTCGATGCGAGTGGCATTTTCCTAACATATAGATTAGTACCATTGTAATTTGTTAACCTTTTTTTTTTTTTTTTTTGGTAAGAACATGCTTTTATTTTCTAAAATCGGTATTGCAATTCCAAATTTGAAAATAATATTATTATTATATTTAAGTTCAAAAATAAAAATATTGTCTTTAAATTTAAAGAATTATATTTTATTACTATAGGATATCATTTCAAAAAAATAATAATTGTCTTATTTATCATAATAATGAATCTGCATATTGAATAACACTTTTTAAAATAATCTTATTTTCATTTATAATAAGAACATTATTATTGTTGTTGTTATTGTTGCATTAATTTTATTATATACATGTCTAATTGGTCTTATAATAAGTGGAGCAATGCATGTCCTATTATGATTTCAATATAATGAAGTAATTCTAAACATTTGATTTATTATGTATTCAATAATTTTATATTTTCTGTTTCCTTCATTAATTTTCTTCAAATATAATTATAATCATTTGTAAAATTTGTTGCATAGGTTTAAGATTATCTTTACATATTATCAATGTAGCATACCTTGTTGATCTAATTGATATGCATCTTAAAATTAATATATACCATATCAAAAATGCAGTAACACTTTCAACAAGAAATGTGTGCCTTGCACGAAGCTTATTTTATATATAAAAAATTATATACATTATATTATCATCTTACTATATAAGATGTGACATATTAATCACATTAGTTGATCTTTTATTAGATGATTGGTTATTTTTTAATGATGATAAATATATCACATCTTATATAATAAGATAAAAATTGAATGATAGTATAGTATATAAAATTTTCATATATATATATATAGAGAGAGAGGAGTGGGTCAAAATTAAGCATTTTTGGCGATTTGGCTCCTTGGGAACGCGTTTAAGACGCCATAAACGAAGTCCAACGGAGCTGCCAACTACCTTGCATGCAATGCAACATTGTCAATGACAGAAGAGGACCTTTTTAATTAATGGCAACTTCCTTGTTTGTCTCTTCGCAGCGCTTGGGACTTGGGAGTTCAACGAACAATTTCAGCCGTTACAAATCTTAAGTTTCACTGACAAAATAAATTTCAACATTACTGAAATTTACGTTACTAATCATTTTAGATTTTGTACGTGGTCCCGTTGGATTCTCTTTTTTTAATTGGATGAGTAATATTAAATATAGTTATAAATTGTGCGATATGTATTCTTTTTAAAAAAATGTGAAATTTATTATTAAAAATTTAATTTTTTTATGTGTTTGATATTTATTTTTTTTTAAATAAGTACGCGATATTTACACATTTTATGATTATAAATATCATTTATCTATAAATAAACTAACGTGACTAAATGTTGTATGTCAGATTTTAAAATTACTTTTATGAGTTTTGTTAGATAAATTCATAGACTGTACAAGCATCGCGCACTCATTTTAAAAAATAGTAAGGCTCCACCATTAAAAAATTAGTTATTTTGTGTGGATTTCATATTTATTAATTTTTTTCAAAATAAGTACACGGCACTTGCGCATTCTATGACTGTAAATATCATTTCTCTGCTTTTATTATATAGCATTTCTAATGGATTACATGAAGTCACACTATTTTATGAGTTTATTTTTATAAAATCTTTTTGTATTCATAACACTTCTCTTTAATTTATGGCACTACTCGTAATTATAAAATTAATTACGTGTATTTAAAAAAAATAGTAAAAAAAAATCATTATTTTTAAGTATATGAAATCTTATGATTAGATTTTCAGCTCGGTTATAATTTTAGCATTTAAAAAATGAATAGTGATACACTTATAATTTTTTTACTGACTTATTTTAAATCAATTGATGTAATTATGTCACTTCATTAAAAATTAATTTTGATTTTACATAACTACTCTTCTTTTTAAGTAGAGATGTAAAATAATTATACAATAATTGTAAAGGTCATATTAGGCTACATTAACTTGCACATAATATGTACTAATAAATTTATAAACTATATTATTAATTTTTAAATTACAGTCATATTTACAAATTTAAATTTACAATTTGAATCTAAATATATATTTTTGGTCACTTTTAAACTCAGAAATAGTTTCTAGGCCCAAATTGACCGTGGACACTATTATAATGGGAAGGAGAGGGACCCGCCCCCGCCCCTGCCCCTACACCGGTATGAGGGTGAAAACTCCACCCTCCACCCATGCAGGGAAGGGTCGACCCAGCCTCCCATCAGTGGATAGCACCCCTATTTATCTATGAGCTTTGCTACACAACTTCCACCACACTCCACACTTCATACTTTTTTAAATTTTTTAAATTTTTAAAATTTTTTTTTTAGTTTATTCTTTTTAAATTATTTCAAATTTTTTATTCATTATTCATATAATAAATATTTAATAAAAGAAAAAAATAATAAAAATTAAAAATAATATGGAGTGTGGAGGTTGTGTGAATAGTAGGAGGTTGAGTAGATTTTTTGTTTATCTATATGTATTATGCATCTCTCACCTCTCGCCGTACAAAGACACTTGGGCTCGTTTGTTTTCAGAGATGAGATGAGATGAGTTGAGATTAAAGTTAAAAAGTTGAATAAAATATTGTTAGAATATATTTTTTAATATTATTGTTGTTTTGGGATTTGAAAAAGTTGAATTGTTTATTTTATTTTGTGTGGAGATTTGAGAAAGTTGTAATGATGAGGTGAGATGAGATGAGATGAGATGTTTTTGAAAAACAAACAAGGCCTAAATCCATTCGAAACCTTTTAGTTCACCTCTCCTCCAAAAGGAATGCTAAACATGAGCTAATTCTTTGATTTGAATTAGTTTAATTGCTTGATATTATATATAAAAATGATAATGATTAAAAAACATAAACAATATATATATTTTTTAAATTATTTTATGAGAGGGATTCCTCTACTCCTCCCATTCTATATATACCGTCATCTATTTAACCGGAATTTGAACTCTTTAAAATTAATATTCATAGTTTAAAACTTATAGTAGAAGAGGAATTGATATATGATATATGGCTCAAAACATTTATAATATTATGACTACATTTTTTGAAAATGTTAAATTTTAATAAATATTTTTTTAAAAAAAAAGGAAAATGATATACTTCTAATTATTTTATAACTTCATATGAAATAGATTATAGTTTTATAATATTAAAATTTAATTTTAATAGGATAATATAATTGTATTAGTCAATTAAAAATAAATCATAAAATAATTATAAAAACATTTAAGAATTAGGTGTATCGTATTTGAGACCTTAATTACCATAATCTGTTTGCTATTTAAGGTACCAAACGAAATAAATAAATTTATTTTTGTATGCTTCTCCGTTATGTTTCTTATCCAACATGAGCAGTGATACTCCCATTGTTGAGAGCTTTTGCTTGTTGTTTTATGATGATTTTTTTTTTTTACTTTTTTATATATATATTTTTAATATATTTAAATATATTTAAAAATAATAATAATATTATTAAAAAATATTTATTTAATTATTAAATAAAATAAATATTAATAAAAAAATAAAAAACTCACAACGATATAAATTAGCAGTAGAAATTAATGATAAGAATAATATTTTCCATCCAACACCAACACCAACAGTGCCTTGGAACAGCTGTCATTCCCAAGACAAATGGCAACCCACCTCGTCCTACCATGTGTAGATTTGTTTGGTTTATAAACATTTCTCAATTCATTTCAACTCATCATTACAACTTTTTCAAATCTTAATATAAAATATAATAAATAATTTAACTTTTTCAAATTTTAAAATAATAATAATATTAAAAAATAATATTCTAACAATATTTTATCATCTCAACTCAACTCAATTCAACTCACTTCAACATCTAAACGCAACCTAAACGGAGTTAAGAGGCATCAACCGTACACGTTTCAGAAAGGATTTCCGTCATGTCATCAGCGGTGACAGAAACAGAAGTCACCCAAATTCAGGCTCGATAAAGATAGGAATAAGAATAGGATTACCTACGTACAATACGAGCCAACCACCACCGAATCCTAAACAGTAACGTAACTGAATGTGGACCACGTGTCGAATTGGGATCTATACTGACGGAGTAGTTATGGACCACGTTTCACATTAGGAACGCTGGAACGGCAGATAAAAACAAATCTTCACAGCTCGTTGGGGGCAGATTGTTGAGAACATCATTCTTGTACAGTGAGAGTGATACACGTGACCAGAGCTGACTAATATTAAATGAGTAATCTATACTTGTGTTGTATAAATATTATACAATTATTTAAAATATATATTTTATTATTATTATTTTTTTTTTATATGAATCGCCGATTCTTCTATTAGACAAATTAAGCAATTATCTAAGACTCCTAATGTAAGAAGGCCTAAAAATAATATATATATAAAGTAGAAATTTTCTTAAAAAAATATATACACAATAAAAAATTTTAATTAACTCAATGAGAATGAGAATATAAATAAGATCAAATAGATATTATATTAATATTAATTTTTAAAAGTGTCACATATAATAATTATTTTACATATTCTCCCTCTAAGAATACATTTCTATTTTGTCATTATTAGTTTAATATATAATTAATGTAAAAATTATAAATAGTAAAATTTAATTTTTCAGTGTTCATAAAAAGTTTTTATATAATCATTTGAATAGGCAAGAGCCCTTTTTTTTTTTTTCAAATGTATAAGTTGCTTATAGAACTTTATTGATAATAATGATTATAATTGTGTCTAAAAGTCTAAATTACTTGTAAAACTAGATTTGTTAAGATTATCTCTAAATAAAAAATTTCCTAATAAAGATTAAAGTCAATTATTGATTGAAAATGTGGTATAAAATCTGAATCAATAATTTTACTTTATAAAATGATAGGAATTATTTTTAAATAAAAATATAATATACAAATATAAATAAATTTATTTAATTTTACTTTTTTTTTTTTATAAAAAAAAGGTCTCACTCATAATTTTAGGCTTAGGTCCCAAAACGTATTGAGCCGGCCCTAGTCTCATATGTACTCACTTTTTCTAAAAAATGATTGTGCAGTACTTGCGTAGTCTACGATTATAAATATAATTTTTCATATTAAATATAATTATAGATTGTGTAAGTAACACACCCTCTTTTTTAAAAAAATAGAGCAATATTTAAAAATTAAATTTTTATGTATATTTTATATTTAATTACTTTATTAAAAAAAGTACATGATGTTTATGCAATCTATAATTATAAATATCACTTCTTGTGATAAATACTGTGGAGTTAATTTGTAACAAAAATATTATATATTAAATGTGTAATATATAATATCTGTCAATATATAAATTTATTAATTTAATAATATTATAACATTACTCGTATATAAATAAACTTATCTGAATTAGTATCGTAACATGATCATAAATTTAACATCTGTAGACTGTATAATAATATTATTTGACGTGACAAACAATCAAATTAATTATCTTTTAATGATTAATGAGAGAAAGATCTAATAAACACTGGATTTCGTTTGCATTCAAAATTCACTTTAATTTATTTTATTTTATCATTATAATTTTTTAAAATTTTTACATAAAATATAGTAAATAATTCAACTTTTCAAATCTCAAAATAATTTTATCAAATTTTCACATAAAATATAATAAATAATTTTATTTTTATTTTATTATTTATAAATTATCTCAACTTATTTTTGAATCCAAATCACTCTAAATCGTAACCAATAAAAGAGAAAAAAAAATCACAAGTAAAAAAAAAAAAAAGGAATGGATAGGCATGAGAGTTGATAAGCAAGGAGAGTGGCAACCATCATTGCACACGTCTCATGTATATTACAGAAATTGGCACCTAATCCTATCCTCAAAGAAGAGAAGAGGGTCCCATAATCCATTTATCATATCGGGAAAAGTTTTTTGTCAATACATTCCACGCGTGGGTTTACAATCATGTTGGCAGTCTTCCTCATCCATCCAATTCAACAGATCAGTATCACTCAATTTTTCTATTATTTTTTTCTTGAAGAAAAAGTGAAAGAGAGACTCATATAATAACTTGGCTTTCAATTTTAAACATATATAGTTAAATCTATTTGGATAATTTGATTTATATTTTTATTGACATAATTAATTAATAATCTTAACGATTTTTTCATAAGCTAAAAAAATAAAATTTTAGTCAGTTAATCACAAACACTTAGCTTGAAAAAAATATATATAAACCAAACATGCTCGCTGTAATAACTATTATTATTATTATTATTATTATATTAATAAAATTATCTCCATCGTGAAACAATTAACAAATAATAAGAAAACTTGTAGATATGGTGTTTCTTAGGCCTCGTTTATTTTTAAAAAATATATCATCTTATCTCATCTAATTATTACAATTTTTTTAACTTTCAATACAAAATAAAATAAATAATTTAACTTTTCTAAATTCCAAAACAAAAATAATATTAAAAAATATATTCTAACAAATAACAATATTTTATTCAACTTTTTAACTTTAATCTCAACTCATTTCCGAAAACAAACAAACCCTTAAAGTAGTGCTACAGAAACTGATACAACAATCGAAGATTTTAACCGATAAGTTTATAAATGTATTGTTTTATTTTTTTCTTCAATTGTTTTTATATATTTTTAAAAAAATATAAAAAAATACTAATTCTTTAATATTCACTTTTTTAATCATCAAGTAAACAAAAATATTAAAATTTATGTATCAATTTTATAAATTCAATTAGCATTTTTCATTCCTTAATGCAGCAATTCGATGATGTTAGCCAAAATGTCAAAGGCCTGAACCCACGGCGGCGCCAAAATTGGCATAATCAACGGAGTAATATGTTATCTCGTTTTGTTGATGGAAATTTATAGACATACAGGGTTTTTTTAGCATTGATCATTGATATAAATTTATAATTATGCATTTGTATAAAATACTTTATAAAAATTAATATCATTTTACATAAATACGTTCATTTTTTAAATATGATTGGAAAAAATGTGGCATGTATTATTATTCTTATTCGTCTATTCAGTACATTTTTTAACCTTCTATGGTCACTTGTATAAGTGGACAAGTCCGGTTATTTTTTCTCTGAATATAAACCAAATTCATACACAAGTATGCATTCAGCATTTTCTAGGACCAGTGTTCTATATAATTCATAGAAATCAGCTAGAAACATTAAATAGATCTTATAATATTTATTAAATATTTAATATTTAAAAAAAAAATCCACACAATTTCGCGAATACATTATCTTGTATTTACGTTTGTATTTATATGGACCCACAAATAACATGGAGTATATCTTTTTTTAATGGGAAAAATCGTGTTGAGAGTAAGATGATTTAATTAATTGACTATGTTACAATCAAAAATAGATTATATAAAATAAATTTATAAATTAATATAATTTTATATAATTTATTAACTTTACTTTTCAATAAAAATAACTTTTTAAACTGAAAAAATCATATCAAATTATATGAATTTATAAGATTATTTTTGTATAATCTATTTGTGATTAGAATATTTTTTTTTTTACAATTAATTTATTGTTATTTGGTCATTTAAAAGAGTGATGCTTCTTTTGGGATATATGGAGAATTAAAAAAACATTCCCTCGAAATCTCACGAAGCAACTAGATAGATTTTTTAGGATTCTCTGATTTGCACACTTTTTATGTTGCCTTTCCTTCCAAATTTATGAGTGGCAATATCACCATTCGATTATTTTACAAATTTTTTTTTTTAAAGTAAAGTGGATGCCACGTCATATCAATGTAAACTAGTTTTAAATATACTATTCATATATGCAAAGGATGGTGATTGAATTACGAGAAATTATAGTTATAATCGTGAGTGTATAAGTATCGTATAATTATTTTAAGAAAAATAAATAAATACGTGACTCATATAAAAAAAAATTAATTTTTTAATAATAGATCATACTCTTTTTTTTTTCAAAACGATTGCATGATATTTACGCACTCCACGATACTTGTGCACTCCACGATTATATGTAGTACTACTCTTAAATTATTATGTCAAATCTTTTACTATTCACATAAAAGCATAATTTTTCTATTTCTCTCATCCTTTCATGGATTCACATGGCACATGAGATATTAAGTGTTCTCTATGAATTTGTTTTCCACTACTCTAATGAATGGATTGGGAATTTGGGAATAGAAACAACTAATTAAATTGAAGGAGCTCTATATAAGTTACTCTCATCACTTAAGTTTTGAATTTATAATATCAAATACTTTTTGTTAATAATTCTAAATATAGTCTGATGTTTTCGCGCAAAATTATCAAATAATATATATTATTTAGAGTTCAATCTCTTCCATAAGCAATACATTTTCATATTCTCTTTTAAATGATTATCAGTTATAGTCATAAAGTATGAAGTTTGTTTGGTTACACAAAATCAAACTATCTCATCTCATCTCATCATTACAACTTTCTAAAATTTTCACATAAAATATAATAAACAATCCAACTTTTTCAAATCTCAAAATAAATATTATATTATCACAATATTTTATTCAATTTTTAACAAAATATTTTATCTCATCTCATCTAAACTACCTAATTAAATGAGGCCAAATACATACTCGATTATAGAATATCAAATTATCAAAAATATTGTTTTTATAAATAATTTTAGAAATAATACATTTTATGATAATTAAAAATACCACAGTATCCCTATCCACTTACATTCAGCCAATAGATCCAATATTTAAAAATTAAACAAAAAAAATGAGTCCGTCTATGATTCTAGGTCCGATTTGAATTTAATTTCATCTCATCTCATTATTATAATTTTTTTAAATTCTCACACGAAATATAATAAACAACTTAATTTTTTTAAAATTTTAAGATAATAATAATATTAAAAAATAATATTTTTATATTTTTTATTCAATTCGTATAAAATAAAACCATCTAATTCTATCTTACTATTTAAACTAGACCCTAAGCCATTTCGTTGTGACTTGATGAACGATAAGGTCAGAGACTCGGAAAAGAGCTAAATATTTAAAATATATATATAAATAATAAATAAGAATAAAAACTGAGCCAACCAAACAGTAAAATTATTTGTTTTCGCTTTATTCAAGGAGAGTGATTTAAGGTGGTTTTGGTTTTTTTTTTTTTTTCTCCTTCTGTGGGGGAATTGGACTTTTAATTTTGCAGCACCTTGTACTTTGTTTGAAAAAGCAAGCCGAGACGGGAATTGAGAGAGTCTGTTATTTTCATTTCTTTGGTAGCTGACCGATGTTCTTTGTTTTCTTCCTTGAATAGCGTCGCTTTTTTGCCCTCGAGAAAATTTTGGAGATTTCCCGGGAAAGTTCGGGCTAAACACACTCTCTCAATAATTCAAAGAAAAACCGCGTTCTTTGTTTCTGTGGGAATATTGGCTTTTTTTGTTGATTTTTTTTTTTTAATCTCTGTGTGCCTGATCATCTCTCAAAACCCATCCTTTACCAATCCATTTACCAATCATACATGCACCATCGGTTTTCATCAACGTTCTCTCTCGTTGACATTGATTAAAATTCACAACCTATAAGGTAAATTCTAAAAAAAAAAAAGAAGAAGTTTCTGAATAGAGCTATCAAATCTCCAAAGTAATCCTTTTTTTTCACCGGAAAAGTCTGGATAGTTCTCAAAAACCAACCGGAAGGTACTGTCCGATATCTAGCTAGGTGATTTCTAAAAATCGAGTTTTTTTTCTGGATAGATTAGAACCACATGAATATCTGATCTGATTTGTGAGTCTTCGCCGAAATCCGGTTTTCCGATCTTGAATTCCCGGAGTTAAATCATGGCGAAGAAACCTGGGCCATTGGAATACTGGAGGAATTACTTCCGGACTGCAAATTCAGACATTTTCGACATAATCGACCATGCGATCATGGTGGCGGCTTCGGATTGCCCCAAGGAGTTCAGGTTGCGGAGGGATCGAATCGCCGAGAGGCTCTTCTCGTGCAGATTGACCCGATGTTCGGGTTGCGACCGGGTCGAGTTAGCGGTGCCTGGTGGTGAAGAAGAAGAGGAAGATGATGATGTTGGAGGTTGTAAGAGCAGTGGGTTTGATAGAGGTAGGTGTGAGTTTGAGGCTGGGGGTAGCAAGGAGAGCAAGGTGAATAGCAGTAGAGATGATCAGGGAGAGATGAACATGAAACCGGTTAGCACTTACAGCTATGGAGATGCTGAGGCATTGACTGATGAAATCGAGGAAGAGTCTCAGATTGTTGGAGAGGTCTTGAGGATCAAAGAGATTCTTTATAACAGTGAAGAAGAGGTATGTGTCTTCGGCAATTCAATTGAAATTGTCTGTTTATCTGCTTTAGGTTAGCATTCATGTTTTCTGGTTCAGTTCTTTGATACTTGCATGGCAAAGAAGCTGGAGGTCTTGTAAATGCTCTTGATGACGAATTAGAGTACTTTAATATGCAGCCCTGAGGGTTTTTGAGATGGGTTTTGAATATTTTTGAAGAATTATTGTTTGTTTGACTGGTCCCCTGAGAATCCTTTATGTGGTTGAGTTTTCTAGTTTCTTATTTGTGGTACTTTGGTTGATGTTGCGGCAGCCTGATTCAGTATTGTCTGAGTCGTTGAGGAAGCTTCAGTTGATGGCTCTGACTGTGGATATTCTGAAGGTTTGATTTGAATCTTTCCTGTAGCCATTGGATTAGTTTGCCATTTGTCTCGGCAGCAGCTGTTGTTTGGTTGCTTTTGTTTTTACAAGAGGTTTTGATCAGTATTGGGTTGACACAGTTTTTCTTTGCCAGGCAACTGAGATTGGAAAGGCTGTCAATAGGCTTAGGAAGCATGCATCAAAGCAGATTCGTCACATTGCACGGACTCTTATCGAGTATGAAACTATTTTCTCTGGCCAAGTGCACTTCATCAGCACTTTATGCTTATTTGGCATGATTGAGTTTAATCATTGATTTTCGGCATCGAACCTGCATTTGGCATTACTATGGTTTTTATGCATACTCCCTCTTAATTGTCATATCTGCTTTTGCACTTTCTAGCATTAAGCAGTGTTTATTGTCAAATTTTCTTCGGGGTGCATTAAAGGCCAGGTATTGATTTGGTAATGAAATCACATCGTATCCTTAATTAAGCTTACCGACACCGATTTGGGCAAACCTTTTACCATTCGAATATTCATCATTAATTAAGTATGACAAATGAGATCCATGCCCAGTTGCTGATTGTCGTCATCCGCTTTTGTCGTGTTTATGCATTCCTTCTTTCCTTCTCACAAGCACGTGAATACCCACCCTGTGGCAAACATCCTTTTTTGTTGGAATGAATTACTGACAATTGTCTCCGTTTGTTTGTCTGCAAATCTATGGGACAGTTCTTAACCCACTATTACGTTCTTTTGGTCCTTTAATTGTCTTGGTTTATTTATAATGAATCTTTAACAATATATCGAATCTTGATTTTGTTGCTTTCAGCGGTTGGAAAGACATGGTTGATGAGTGGGTCAGTGCTACGACGACTATTGCAGGTAAGAACTTGTTTACCAATATTCTACTATACCTTGAGATGGACCTGCTGTTATTACCTTATTTATAAAACTAGTTTCAGGGACTTATTTTATCCATGATTTTGTAGGTGCAGAAGGTACCTCAGATTCTGTAAATCCATCTGTAGTTGATGAAGAAGAGGGGCTTCCATCTCCTCCACTGGATGAAGGAGTTTTCTTTGCTACTCAACCCACTTCAATGGAGCTCTCTCAGGTACATAACCTTTTCCGCATTTGTTTAAGTTGGTTGGAACACGTCTTCTTCTGGTTGTAGTGTTTATGGAACTGACTGGAGTTTGCTTCTTTGGGTGTCTGATAACTGCCCTACTCAAAAGTTCTTTGATGGCATGGATGATGATGGAAGTGAGTTTAATCTGCAATCTCTTATGCTTATCTTAAATAGCTTTCACTACTCGGTTCTTAAATTGAATTCCCCACTTCTTAAATTCATGATTATGAGCGGGGAATGTTGTTTCAGATCCTCGAGACAGTGGGGAATTCAGCAAGAACCGTGATAATGGAAGAAAACCAGCACAAGAGTGTCAAAATAGTACAAAGCAGAAACTGCAGATGCCCAATGTGGTGAATGTGCTGGCAAAGGACAACAAGAGTCATCAAGTGAAGAAACAGGAAGTCTTCCTGAAGCCAAGTAAGCCATCAAACACTGATTATGGGCCTGGAAGACCTCTCAAACCAAGTACAGAACAAATGGTCAATAATGAGACAAAATACAAGCAAAAATCTGACAAGGTTGCTATACAGAAGAGGCCAGCGGGTGATCAGCAAGATGTACGTAGGAATTTCTTGTGGTATTAAATTTGTAGCTTTTAAGCTATTCCTGATCAGTTTTTTCTTGTTAAACTAGAAATTCAAGTGTTCAGACGAGGTTGCAGTCCAAGTTAAACTTGAAGCTACAAAGAGGAAACTTCAGGAGCGTTACCAACAAGCTGAGAATGGTATGTCTCTTTTCCTAGAGTTTTGAGCATTCAGTATTTAAAACCTAACAATCACTGTCATTTTAGTTGGATCCAAATGTCTTTCCTGAAATTAGTGAAATCGTCAAAAAAATGTGTGAAGTGGGAGTTTTGGAAACTTTGAATAGCTTAGGAAACAATATAATTCGAAGATGGAGTCCTCCTTTCCTATTCGTCAGCTTTGAGTTTAGATTCTTGAAAAAACCTGTTAAGGCTGTAATTCAATTTTTTTTCCTCTACAGCTAAGAGGCAGCGGACGATACAGGTTATGGAGTTGCATGATCTCCCCAAGCAGGGGCTTGGCCATAGAAATCCTCATGTAAAACCCGGGAACCATAATCGGCATTGGGCACATGGACGGCGCTAGGTTGTTTTATCGTGAGTGAAACTCAGCTGTTCAAGTTCTTCCATGATAAAGTTGGTGGAAGAACAGAAACAACTCCCTCTTACTCTGGTTTGACATATCTGAGCATCGACAATAACAAATTCATTCCCCATTTCTGCTGGAGAAGACAATTCTGATTGAGAGGGAAACCAACTTTTGAGTACTTTTTTGCTAAATTGAATACATTAAGGTATAGAGACTTTTCTGTCTAACGAGGAGGGTTATAGCTTATGAAGTCTGAACTGAGTCTTGAGATAAATGTTTGTAGAGAACCACCTTATCTGCATTTGCTTATTTGATTGACATACCTTGTCAAAAAAATTTTCCTCCAATCAAGACTTTAGCGCCATGGGATCATAGTAGTAGTTAGTTTGCACAGAATAAGTGCATTTTCACAAACTCTTTCCCGTATGTAAACTTTTGGGAATTGATTAGGCTGTATGTTCATGCAGATTGCACTAACTTTTATAATAAATGCACATTTGGTAAATTCCTTTTTCAGTCTTGGATCAAGTGATTTTCTTGAGCATGCTTTTTTTTTTTTTTCTTTTTCCTTATACTGTTAATGAGAGGAAATAAAGCTGTGTTAATTAGATGTGGAACTTCAAGCACCTGCTATTCAAGCGCCTGATTTTACCTTCTGCGGATTCGGTGCTAGCGTAACATTACCTCTGTTCATATACATATATATAGAGAAAATGTGGACAGTGGACGACATAAAAACATTTATTTAAAGGAAAAAAAAAAAAAAAAAAAAAGTCTGCTACCGTATAATGATAACCCTCCTAGAAGTCAACGTTTTGAAACCAATTTTCATACTTTGGATAAAGAAAGAAGATGATGAAAAATATGTTATTGCACATGAAATGATGTGAAAACATAGAAAAATATCAGATTTGGGAGGTTTAGTAGTTGCCCTAATAATAATATTTGATAATGTTGGTCAAGAAGGGTGTCTTTTTATTATAGGACCTACTACACCAACTTTATTTTCCGGCTAATTCCGTGGGCTTTTACTTTTAGGAGGACTGTTTGTTTTCAAAAAAATATTTCATCTCATCATTATAACTTTTCTACCTTTCAATACAAAATAAAATAAATAATTCAATTTTTTTAAATTTTAAAATAAAAATAATATTAAAAAATATATTCTAACAATAGTTTATTTAATTTTTTAACTTTAATTTCAATTCATTTCATTTCATCTCATTTTATCTCTGAAAACAAACGAACCCAGCTGACCTCAGCCATGGCGTCGATCCACACGCACCGTTTTGACCACTCTCCCATCCTAGAGTCTCGAGTCTTGAGTCTCGACCGTCTGTAGCTGATGAATGAGTCTTTGTCACCTGCCCTTCTTGACTGTTCAACACACACGTTCAATTCTATAGTCTAAACGACCTTTTTACTTCTTACCCTTATTATTTTAGTCAGTGCATGTGGAATCACAAGCAGCTTTTGATAAAGGATATAATGAGAAAAATGTAGACCATTTGATTTGAAAATATAATCTCATGAGTTTCACATATAAAATTGTCTTAAGAAACCTATAAAGATGCTAATATTTTTTATGTGTCAAAATAGTTAGCATCGACCCAGCTTGCCTTTTACTATAGTAATTAAAAGGTTGTTCAGTGATTTATATTTTTTTAAAACTTAAAGAGGGCATGAACCACCAAGAACAGTCCAAATGAGATTCATGTAAGTTCTAATCATTTTTAAATAGCTGCGTTGAATATGCTTTCAGCATCAAAGCCGACAACTACTTTCTACCTTGCACCAAAAGAAGAGGCTGTGAACAATGTGTATGTGTGTGTTTTGTTCTGTCCTTTTATTTACAGCTGCATTTATATCTACCAAGAAAGCACAAAGGAGGACACGAAAAGGAAGAAAAAACAAGTGGGAAAGCAACATTTTGGTGTCTTATATATGTGCGTGTTGTTTGTCTATCTGTTGTCCATGTATCACTGGAAAAACCATATGGGTTAAGCAAGCATGAAAGACCCAAAATTACACATACGCAAGAACTTGGAAAGAAATGAATAGTTTTTGCTTTAAAATGTAAGCAACTAAGGCCTAGTTTGTTTTTACAGATGGGATGAATTGAGATAAAAGTTAAAAAGTTAAATAAAATTTTGTTAAAATATATTTTTTTAATATTATTTTTATTTTGAGATTTGAAAAATTTATAATAATGAGATGAGATGAGATGAGAAGTTTTGTGAAAGTGAACGAGAAAAATACAAAGAACTGAATCTTTCTGCTCTAGTCTTCCTGCTCAACTTGCTGAGATATTGCCCTGTTGTTGTAGTTGATTTCGTAACTGTGATGAAAGTTGTGTGGGCGAGTCTTTAGTTTTGGAAGAATTTAGTGTGGGGACTGAAGAGATGAGGAAACTCAGGTTGAGCAATGCATGATCATCAAATTGCTTTTAAAGATTGGAATCTTTGGAAAAGTGACAAAAAAATCCAAAAGATTTTATCTCCTCTTTGTCTGTGAGCAAGCCACATAACACATATAGTATTCTATTTCTGCCACCCTTTTGATTTCCTTTCCTACTTTTAAAACAGTCAAAAGATTGGGCTATAAATATATACCATTCCTCATCTCTCAAAGGAAAAAAGCGAATATATATAGCCTCTTTGAAAACTTGTTTGGTAGTGGGGGTGGCGGCAAAGAGATCAGGTGCTTTGCATTGTTTGATTGCTTTGATCTTAAAACTAAAATTGGGAAGGCCAAAGGGCCAAAGGCATTGATATGTTCTGTTCTTATCCTATGCCTCCTCCTCACCCATGATGTCCACATATATTATTTGTACTACTTTGAGTTGGGCAAGTAATGCCACCTTGCCACTCATCTCAGAAATTAGGCAAAGGAATAAGGAATAAGGAACCAAGAAATATGCGGAGTCATAAAGAAAGAAAGTAAGAAAAAAAAAAGAGGTCTCGTTCATGCCCCTTTGGACACCTAAAAATTGTGATGGGAAATAGGGAATCATCATTCTGACTAGACAACTTTTAATTTTCATTGCTTTTTATTTAGGCAAAATGTCACCTAAAGTGCACAACCAACCAACATTTAAGTGCAAATGACCTAAACAATTAAACTCAAAACTTGAGGATGGCCTTGGAGAATCAAGAGCTGGTTTGGATGATCTAAACAATCATCTCAACTCATCTCATCTTTGAACTCAAACGTAAATCATTTTGTTTGTCCATCACGGGTCTAGGTGTGAAAATGTGAAAAATAAATCATTTTTCATTAATGATATATAACATTTTTCCATTCAGCATGAGAGCAAGAGAAACAAGAAGTTTGAAAATTACATTAATTTTTTTTATTATTTTAAAAAGTTCCAATATTACGTGTTTATCCATAGAAGAAAAAAAAATAGGGTTTCAAATTACAGTGAAAAAGGTTTCTGTCTTGGTTGGTTTTTCTCATTCTCTCTCACTTTTTTTTTTTTTTTTTTTCTCTTGAATTTGTTGGCTGTCAAAGTAAAGGTAATCTGTCACCCAGTATTTAGTGGAAAGGCAAAAGGTCGTCCCTTTCCAATCCATACTTTTCAGTAGTGGACAACAGTATATTTGACTCTTAACTTCTTCCTTCCCATTTGTCTCAGTGGATGTAAAAGGTTTCTAAAGATATAAGGTGCTCATGTTCTTACCCTATAGCCTCATTTTTTTTTTAAATAAAATAAAATAAAAGATATTATAATAAGCAAAATTAAGGTAAAAATGTTGCTGAAACCAAAAGCAAAAATGAATTGTATATAGTCTTTTGACTGTTATGAGTTATTGTATATTTTTCAAGACATTGTATACCTATTTCAATAAATTAGGTAGTCGTGATCACTTTATTAACGACTGGTTTTTATGACTTGTAAATAAATTAAAAGGAAAATTAAATAAATAAATACCAACCAAATCTTACTTGTGAGAATTATTGACTTCTTTGTTAATAATAATATATCAGAGTTAGAGTTATCTTATAATAAAAAGAGATTTACCCAATCACATTAATTTTGGAAATTTATAATTTTCTTTTTTTATACAATATAATATCAGGTGCCGACTTTTGTGAAGTGGGTCAGTGGGTGGGTTAAGTTCTGCCGACACTAATAGGTCCCTCATTTGGAGGGGCCAAAGCCCACAGTATTTTAGTTGGGTTTGTTCGTGCATCATAATACTCTTTTCTCCGCTTCGCCAAAATTTCAGCAACCTTAATACTCTTCTTTTTTCTTTACAAAATAGACCAAATTCATTATTTCCTCTCTTCTTCTTTTTTTAGCCTTCTTTGCGCACATACGTATATGTGTTTACATTGTTACTAGGTGGTTATGGGCACGATATAAGAATTGTCATCACAGAGAGTCTATGTACCAAGATTAATATTTTTTATGTTCTGGATACAGAAATAGTTTCATCTCATCTTATCATATTATTATAATTTTTTAAAATTTTTATATAAAATATAATAAATAATTCAACTTTTTTAAATTTTAAAATAATAATAATCTTAAAAAATAATATTTTAATAATATTTTATTTAATTTTTAATTTTAATTTAAAATCATCTCATCTCACTACCTAAACCAACCTAAATGACCTCTACAAGAATTTTACCTAATGTTGGGAATTAAAAACGACAAAGGAATTTAAGGAAAAGGTTAGTTATAAGCGAACGGGTGGACCTTTGCTCGTACATTAGTTGCCTTTAAAAACAAAAACAAAAAAGAGTAAAAACCAATTTCGACGTTAATTTTTCCTTGTCGCGTCTCACATGCCTTGTGTTTCGTGTTGATTTTGCCGAAAGATGCTAGACCGTCGAACAAGGTTTTGAGCCGCCAAAAAAAAACCCTTTTTTAAATAGAGCAATACTATTCATAAGTTTTACATTTTGTACATTTATTTAAAAATATATTATTTTATTTTTTATCTTATTTTACTTACAAATATGTTCAAAATCATTTTTATTATGTGGATAAAAAAATAAAATGACATATTTTTAAATGAGTATACAGAATATGAGACTTATATTTAAAATTTTTGTTTTAAATAAGCTACTTCTTATTCTTATTATATGACAAGGTTTAAGTTAAATTCCTTTTCTCCGAGCAATGCTAACAAATAATCGCCGAGATAGAAGGAAACGAAAAAAGGAACCAATCTCAAAGGGAGTAGAGCACATTCATGCGTTTATTAGTCACTGTTTATTCTAAAAGAGTAGATAACCCGAAACGAACTTTCAAGAAAACAAATCAGCTCTGAACACGACAATCAGAAAAGAGAATATAGACGAGAACCCGCAAAGCTACATGATATCATAAAAACCAACTAATATGGCAAAAACAATAATGGATACGGTGAAGAAAATAAACAAATATGGAACAAACAGATTAGTAAAGCGCGACTGCTGGCAAAGATCGGGCAGACCTTTTCTGCTTCATATACCACCATTCAGACTATATAACTTGGAGAGATAAGATTAGACATTTTACACTCTCCAAGTGATGTTCTTTCTCCACACAAAACTAAGTAACAACATCCCCCATAAAAAAAAAAAATTAATCTTCACAGAGAAATGGAGTAAAACATAGCGACGCTTCATATACCATAGTGCAGTGGCAAGGGAAATTGGCCTTATATTTACCATTCAACTTCACATCTGCTCTATTCCTTCTTCCTCCTCCTCCTCCTCATACTCCCCTTCCTCATCAGCAGTGGCATCCTGGTACTGCTGATACTCCGACACGAGATCATTCATATTGCTCTCAGCTTCAGTGAATTCCATTTCATCCATTCCTTCACCAGTATACCAGTGCAAGAAAGCCTTCCTCCTGAACATGGCAGTAAACTGTTCACTGACTCTCCTGAACATTTCTTGGATGGAAGTTGAATTACCAATGAAGGTGGATGCCATGGACAGTCCCCTGGGTGGAATGTCACACACGCTTGATTTCACATTGTTTGGAATCCACTCCACAAAGTAGGAAGAGTTCTTATTCTGAACATTAATCATTTGCTCATCCACTTCCTTGGTGCTCATCTTGCCCCTAAACATGGCAGAGGCGGTCAGGTAGCGCCCATGCCTTGGGTCAGCTGCGCACATCATATTCTTGGCATCCCACATTTGTTGGGTCAGTTCTGGTACAGTTAGGGCACGATACTGCTGGGACCCACGGGAGGTCAAAGGAGCAAATCCAACCATGAAAAAGTGGAGACGAGGGAAGGGAATCAGATTTACAGCAAGTTTTCGGAGGTCAGAGTTTAGTTGACCAGGGAACCTGAGGCAGCAAGTAACCCCACTCATGGTTGCAGAGATCAAGTGGTTCAGGTCACCAACTGCAACCAGGAAGTACAACGACTAAGTTATATTATTTAAAACAATAATTGACTGGATAAACATTACTTAGGATATTGATATCAAAATTAGCATTTGTCTCCAACGTGCAGATATCTTCATAATGTAACATCTAATCAACCGAAGTGATACAAAATTATCATGGTAATAGTGCATTACCTGGCTAAGGTTGGAGCATGAATTATCCACCCAGAGAAAAAAACAGTTTTGCACTTGGATTGATTAAACTACCAAAATTAAATATTGAAGTAACCATGGCAATGATCAAAGAAGAAACAGAGGGTCCCTAAAAAGCAAAAAACACTTGTGTTCAAAAAAGCAAAATATTCAACTAGTGGTGTCCCTAAAAAAACATTGGAATAACCAAAACACAAAGCAACACAACATAAATGATATAAGAACTACACATTGCTTCCAAACTCGGACGTTTCTTTCTCTACTTAATCAAGTCCAATAAGAACCTTCACAACCTAGTAAGTCAAATAATTTTCCATCTCGATAAAGCAAACCATTCACATAATACAGCATAGCAAGAGCGTTTAGCGTTTACTTACAGCTAGGAGTAGTCAATTTAAGAGTCCGGAAGCAGATATCATATAAAGCCTCATTATCCAGCACCATACATTCATCTGCATTCTCAACAAGCTGATGAACAGAAAGTGTAGCATTGTATGGCTCAACTACTGTATCTGAAACCTTTGGTGATGGGAACACAGAGAATGTAAGCATCATCCTGTCAGGGTACTCCTCCCGAACTTTTGAGATAAGCAAGGTACCCATTCCAGAACCAGTTCCTCCTCCCAAGGAATGGCACACTTGAAAACCTGCCAAAAAAATATCATCAGCAACCTAACAGAATCTACACTATCAGCAAGAATTTGGAGCTCTTAAATAATCTCTTAAGAGAGGTTATTCAAGAACACCACATTGCAGTCCATATGATCAGAACCATACATCATGTTCAGATGAGGCAATTATCTTGTGTACTACCTGAACTTCTTTTACAATTTGATCAGCTTAGCTGCTAAAATAATTCAACTTTCCATAACAAAGAAGCATAAATTAAATCCCATATTCCCTATTTTATTGCACTACTCAATTACTTATACATTGTGTAATTCCCCTTTGCAGTGCATTCTGGGCATTTTGAAGGCTTTTGCAGCAAAGGAATTAAAGCATCAATCTAAGAGCACTTGTTCAAGGAAGCCAAATTAAGAGCAAGAATAGCACAATTATTGTAGCACCAACGTACTAAATCTTGTAAAGATACATTGACACAAATCATAAGATAAGATGAAGCTGTACCTTGAAGACAGTCACAGTTCTCGGCTTCCTTTCTCACAACATCAAGAACAGCATCAATAAGCTCCGCACCCTCAGTGTAGTGCCCCTTGGCCCAATTGTTTCCAGCACCAGATTGTCCAAAAACAAAGTTATCAGGACGGAAGATCTGGCCATATGGACCAGTGCGAACACTGTCCATAGTGCCAGGCTCCAAATCCATGAGCACAGCTCGGGGAACAAATCGGCCACAAGAAGCTTCATTATAGTAGACATTGACACGCTCCAGCTGCAGATCTGAGGTCCCAACGTACCTTCCTGTTGGATCAATCCCATGCTCATCACAAACAACTTCCCAGAACTTGGAACCAATCTGGTTCCCGCACTGTCCACCCTGAACATGAAGGATCTCTCTCATTTTTCCTGAATTCAAAGGCGAAAATCAAATCCAAGGATTTACTTGACTCAACAGACAACGAAATCACAATCAGAGAAATACAGTTAATTCTATACACAAATTAAAACACCTCAAGGACCCTCAATTTTCCTGAATTCAAATGCAACATGTAATTCGTACTCATCACAACCCAACAATTTATCAACATAGTAGCCATTTATCAGTTCAGAAATCAAATCATAGAATACTATTAAATGAGACGCTAAATCCAATGATCTTTGAGTGATCTAGGCATCTAGCGATGGCATAAGTTTGAACGTGCTAAAAGATAATGATGGAACAAGATTCGCCAAAATAAAATCGAAAAATCAAGTAAAATGTAAAATACGATGAGAATTCAGCAATTTCAAAGAAATCTCTAGCAAAAAAATTAAATTGATTATCTTACAAACTGAATTAAAAAAATAAATTTAACTGAAAGTGAATAGAGTTAAGCATTATCGGCAATCAGTAGATCCGTAAAAGTTCTCCAAGTCGTAAGACAGTGTTCCTTCTAAAAATACTATACGAACAATGATCTTTTAAAAAGCAGAATAAACAAGATAAATGACAAATTTCCAACATAGATGATCAAAATCCGTGTATTTCAAGCAATCGCAGCATTAAATAAAAAAGATACAAGTAATGCAGTGAAATTTCGGAACACTTGAAGATAAAGCTTAAAAAAAAGAAGTATGGAAGATAACCGAAATAAATAGAAATAAAAAGTAAATACTGAACATTGGAGTAAAAAGCTCTAAAAATGAACTAAATTAGTTCCCAAACTTGCAACACGGAAATCTAATGCGAATCGAAAACCAGAATATCTTCAAGCAAATAAAACAGCAATCGGCACCGACAGAATAAGAAATTCGTACAGCATGCGGAGAATGAAAACAGTGCGATCGAAAAATCCAGACCTGGCAAGAGAAATTTACCTGTGGTAGACGAGAAATCTGAAATCAGGAAAATCACAGAGTGAGAAATGAAAACTGAAAACTGAAAGAAGATGGGGGAGTAAGAGATTAGAGATTTGGGAGGCAATGAGTGCTCCGGAGGTTTATATAAGCGAGAGAGAGAGGGAGAGAGAGAGAGGGGGAGAGAGAGAGAGATCCAACTGTTTGTTGTGCTTCCCTCCATTATTTGTAAGTACATTGGATCCCGTTGGATGATGGGTATGGACGGTGAGGATGAAGTTTATTTGGAGCGATTAAGCAGGGGTTGAGGTTTTTTAAAAAATTCATTACGGTTGAAACAGTAGGACAAATATGCCCTTAACTGAAATGACTGGAACGTCCTTTCGAGCTTGTCCAGCCCCACGTACATATTATAAATTTATGAGTAATACACCATATGACCTTAACTGAAATGACTGGAACGTCCTTACAAGCTTGTCCAGCCCCACGTACATATTATAAATTTTTGAGTAATACACCATATTTACATTTCAATTTTATTATACTATGGATATAAAAAAATATTATATTATATAAGTTGTGATATATTTATTATTATATCATTTAACGATAATAAATATCAAATTTTATATAATAAATTAAAATTAGATAGAATATAATATATAGAATTTTTCATATAAATCTTGACTGGTTCTGAATTAACGAGTACGAAATAATAGTATATCATCATCAACCTTCAAGTATCTAAAAAGTCTTGGCCAAAAAAAAATATATATATCTAAAAAGTCGTGTTTGCATATTGTAGCTGACCAATATGGAAATTTAAGGGTTCATTCAGGAGTGAGAAGGGTATATAGGTCAATCCAAGAAATATTAATTTCTTGGGTCCCCCATAGTTTCGGTTAAATTGGTCACTGAGAATCTGAGATGGAGGGCAAAAATGGGGTCCCTTATTTTATTGCAGGTAGTCCGAAAGACATATGTCAGCGTATTCAATTATTTTTCAATTTTCTTTTCCGGTCACTAAAGTGGACAAACAACAAATCGTACAGCGCGTGAAGGAACTGATAAGTTGATAACCCAATCGGACCTAGAATTCCTGAACGTGGCAAAGTATTACTGATCAGGGAACTACAGGAGTAATGTTGTTTTGTAAGGGCGCGTGGGGGTAGTGTTTCCGGGAGAGAGCAAAGGGACAAAACAGGTATAAGAAATATTTGCAGAAGAACACATGAGATAAGGTTCGTTGACATGTGACCTGCCACTCTGCCAGCCAATATCTAGGAAGGAAATTTTCTTTTAAAACATAAATATATATATATATATATATATATAAAATCCCTGGTTAGGATTGAACCAGAGTGAGTGGTTAATGTTGCTGATCAGATCTACCACGGGCACTTATGCTTGCTTGGCTTTGGGTCTAAGCATCTTCATTTGCTTCAACGACTCCGCTATTACAAAAGAGTAATGTTTCACAATTTCTTTAATCTCTACCCATTATATTTTTTAAAATTTTTAAATTTTTTAATATATTATTTTTAAATTTCTTTTGAATTTATTCTTTTTAAATTAAATTAATTTTTCTATTAATTATTCATATATTAAATATTTGATAAAAGAAAGAATAATAAAAATTAAAAAATATGTAATGTGTAGAGGTTGTGTGAATAGTAGAAAGTTGTATAGATTTTTTCATTATAAAATGGCAAAGTTGATGAATATGTGTTTTTTTACTGGGGAAGGTTGGAGTACGGGTGTTCGAATCCGGGCGTGTTAAATATACTTATAAAAAATTTACTTCTCTACGTGTTAGATATTAATATATTAAAAATTTTAAATTTTAAATTTTAAAAAAATAATAACAGAATAAGTCTTATAAATCAAATTATAAATAAAAATAAAAATATAAGTAGCACTACTACTCGCGTTAATAATTATAATAGTTATTTTGATATATGCATGCTCATGTTGGTTAATGAAACTCTTATAAAAAATAAAAAAAAAATGTTGGGTAATGAAATGAAACTGGGCTGATAGATTCTAAAGAAAAACATAGGCTTGTACCCAATAAATATTGTCGAATGACGTTCCTTATTTCTTAGGCCCAAGTCAAGTGGAAAGCTTCTGGGCCTTGAAATGGAGACATTGGTAAGGTAATAATTACAATAGCAAAAGGAGAGAAACACAATGTCAATTGCAGTAAAACTACAGCGTTCCGAGACTTTAGAGGCTTTCCAACCGCCCTCGGATATAGATTGGAGAAATTTGCGATCTTCTTAACCCAATCAGAAGTAATGTAATATTAATTATTATTATTATTAATAGAGATTAGCTTGAAGCCAACTTATCCAAATCATTTTAGTCAATTATATGGGCTGAATTTGTTCCTCAATCAACGGATAATTGAGTCTCGTTACTGATAAGATTTCATTGAAAACCAATTTTATGAACATTTTTTGTTTTTTTTACCTCAAGAGTCAATACCATGCATACTTGTGATACTGTTGATTTCACCATAGCAAAATCATTGTCACACCTTGCTCTTTACTCAATCCTCGGTACACAAATTAGTCCCACTTTGCTCACGGGATTGATGGATTATGAAATAACATTTGTTTGTCACAACTCTCCACTCACATTATTTAAAAAAAAATATATTTTATAATATTTATTATTATACGTCCGGGAATGAATCTTTATTTCCTTATTGATTGCGTCGTTTTTAGACATTAACAATATTTAAATGACTTTTGGTTTTATTTTTTTGTTTCAAAGTCACTAAAAGCTTAACACATAGGGTTCTCGATCGAGCATTTAATTGCTTAGCTAAAATTGCTCCACTTCAATGCCTTGTGGGTTAAGATTCGGTCACACTGTAAACGTCAAGTATTTAAATAGTCTGCAACCATATAGATACGTGAATGTGACATGACACGTTCCTTGAAAAAGGTTACAGCAGCTTTGCTCAATGAAATTGCCCCCATGAGAGAGAGATAAGAGTACAACCAGGAATTTCACTGTTTTTCAGACCGAGAGGCACCACGAGAACAAGTGGGGTCTGCGTTACAACATTACAATTTACATGCATTACGATGAGAAGGTGAGGACCTCAAACAGTGCCAGCTTTGGGGTTAGAGTCCCATGGGCCCTACCATGTGCCTCTGTTTGAACCGTACAAACATCCTAATGCCTAGCTTTATCATAAGATAGATAAAGCATTTCCCCCCGTTAAGGCAGAAAATAAATAAATAAATAAATAAAATAAAATAAAAGGATTACAGCCCAACTGACTTCTAACCCCCATCATTGCTTTTTAGGACGTTATAAAAAGGGGAAAAAAACAACAAAGAAGATTAGGACTTGCAGATTGCCGTGGACGAGCTGGCAATGGATTTTGGGTCGGTGCTCAAAGTCGATGTCCTTAATGCATTCCCCATTTGTCAAATCCATACCCATTTATAATTGTAGACCAAGAAAATGCGAACGATATGGGACCCTTTCAAGTAACGTGTTCAGCTCTATTATATATATATATATATATACCAAATCCATCCCAAGATATATAACTTGAAATTCAAAGGGTTCATCAAACAATGACATGATGTTTATTGGCAACAATTAACAAGGTGGTTGCACTGGCACACAGGTTGATTTAACGTAAGAAACCCACCCGTGCAGCTAGCGTGCCGCGAGCCGTGAGAATAAATATTGGCGGGTTTTGGCCTTAGGTGGCATCTCAATCTCATTTTCAGGCCATGGGATTCCTGGGCCAGATGTTGTAGGCGGTAGGCGTTAATTATGGTGACAAAGCACTGCTAGTGTTAAACTATCATTAGGAACAATAAGAGTCACCTAACAAATGTTCCCCCCATGCCACCACAACTACTACTTATATATATATATTTATTAAAAAATCTTAGCTCTAAAGCATCTTATAATTTCACGTTTCGCTTGTTTACTTTAATGGGAACCATCATTTCATTAAGATGCCTTATTTCCAACTCCCACGCGCTTCCTAATCTCGAGTTTATGTATTGGATATGGGTGGAATTAATAAGTTGTATCTGTATTTAAGAGTAGTAGGATCACATGTTTGGTAGAAGACTATCGTCCAAGGTTTCATATCTTGTTGGATAATCAATCAAAGCTCATATATTGAGTGGTTGTTGTTTAGCGGTTATTAGGTTACTTTTTAGTGGTTTGGCAACTACTAAATTCTAATTTTGAATCAATTCACCTTAGACTATTAATATTTACTGTTTAATAATTTATTCAGTTTCTTTAAAAAAAAAAACCCACGACATTGATAGGAGAATGAAAAATATATATTTATTTCATACAAATTTTTCGTATGAAATTAGAATAATACTTTATTATATTATATATATATATATATATATATATAATATACCCAACTATTGGGAAAAATAAAGTAAATCGTTTTAAAAATTAACCTTCCTTGTCCTCCTAGAATTGAAGGATGAATCTCACGCATGCACGAGGCATTCATGAATGTCTCATTACTGCGGTACTGTTTACTCATTCATATATATGTGAAATAACAGTTGTAGTTGTAGTTACGTAAATGATATACAATCATTTTTAAAAAAAATGAATAAATATGAAATTCACATTAAAAAAATTAAATTTTTAATTGTAAACTAACTTCATTATTTTTTAAAACGATTACACGACACTTACATACTTCATTTAATCCTTAAGTTATTGTGCTCCAATCAAATGATGATTATTATTATTATACTTACTCTGTTTATCGAAATTACTGAAACACCACTTCTGCTATCTGAATTATATATGCTTCAAAATCACGTATTTATAGATCTGGGTAAGTAGTGATCTGTTGATCTGCATGCCTGTTGAAGTCTGCAATGGATTTTAGGGGGGAAAAAAAAAAAAACCCAAAAAAAAAGAAAAAAAGAAAGGAAAATAATGGAAGAGCTAGCTGGAGTACAACTTATGAAAGGTCATTTTTTAGTCCGTGATTATGGAAGGGATCGATTTTTTTATGAGTTTTGCTACACAACCTCCACCACACTCTACACTCCATATTTTTTTAAATTTTTAATATTTTTTTTTAATTTTTTTTTGAGTTTATTCTTTTTAAATTATTTTAAATTTTTTATTCATTATTTATATAATAAATATTTAATAAAAGAAAAAAATAATAAAAATTAAAAATAATGTGAAGTGTGGAGGTTGTATGAATAGTAAGAGGTTGAGTAGATTTTTTGTTCTTTTATTGCATGCATTGATAATTATTTTCAAGCCTAATTACGATAATTTAGAAAGAAAAATAGAAAGAAAATCAACCTCCTTACGATATTTCCCACTTCTTGAATTAAAAGAGTAGATTAGTATGAAAGGAAAAACGAAAGATCGCAGAAATCTCTCTTTTTGTGTTTTTATCGTAGCCTTGTTTTATTTTTATTAGCTTTTGTATAAATCATAATCCGGATAGTACTACATGATGTTAAGCCTATCCGGAGATTGGGAAAGGCAAACAGGCCATGCTGATCAGGCAAATTCTCTTCTTTGTTCTATCACGTCGGTTGTTCTTGTCATAGAAGACAACCCGTCGGCTTATTCTTTGAATCTTTTGGTATTATTAATATGTTTTAGGTGAAGTGTTACGTTCATTAATAATTTTTTTTATAAAATTAAATATAAAAATTTTCTATATTATATTAAGACATGTTAGTTTATAACTTTTTTGCAATTAAAGCATTTATCATGTTTTATGGAAAAAATGATGATCTTTTATTAACTTTTTTTTTTTTTTTGGTGATCAATGTATTGTATTTATTTGCATATACCCTATAGCCTATGAGTTTGAAATAGTACGAAACTAGTATTTAAATGTCATATTAGTTGGGTGGCCAAACTTCGTTTCTAAAACGGTGGGCGATGAATGAATGCTGCGAAAATAATACTTCTCTAACCTTCTTAAGGAGATGTTTAGATTCATAAATGAGTTGAGATAGTTTGTAAATAGTAAAATAAAAATTAAATTATTTATTATATTTTATGTAAGAATTTGAAAAAATTATTTTGACATTTGAAAAAATTGAATTATTTATTATATTTTATGTTGAAATTTGAAAAATCTATAATGATAAGATGAAATGAGTTGAGGTAAGTTTTAAATCAAAACCTCTCCTAATTAATATATATATGTCACCCGGCTATTTATATCAACGAAAATAAACATTCATGTTTCATTACATGTACAAGGATAAAATATAGTCAAAGTACTGAAGGATAATAGTTTCCTAAATCTTATATTTTGATTTAGCATGCATGCATGATCGTCTCAAGTGAGATATAAAATATTTCATTGATAAAATAAAAAATATATATGGAAGTTTTGTTCTTGGTTAGTTTGAACTACCTTTTTTTTTCCTTTCTAGTTGAAATTAATGTAAGAAATATTCATAGATAATAAATATTAATTTTTCTTCTAAAAAGTTTAGAGTTGTTTTGGTTTGAGAAATGGTAAATTGTCATTCCCATACTTGTCAGTACTTAATTATTATAAGTCGCGAAGTATCTGGAGAGTGCACAAAAGTATTATTATTTTTTTAAATAGAATAAGTTCTATTAATTTATAACGTAATATTACAACTTTAATACGAGAGATATAGAATTCAAATCATCTATTATTTTTTAAGGCTTTTTAGATTAAGATGATATATTCTATTACTCTAATTCTCTGCCGATAAACCGTCGTTAGAGTGTACAGAAGTATTAATAATGGTAAGGGAATGATGAGTTTCAGATGTTAAAAATATAAAACTCGAGCAGGCAGCACCCTACCCGAAATATCCCCAAACCATTAACTGTTGACAATTATGTCAAATTGCCTTCATCCAAATACGCAGGGGATAAAATTCCCATGATTAGTGTCTCAACTTTTTGACAGTCAATTCTCAAGACACTCCAACAAATCGAGAAACCAGACTCCTTCTGACAGTGACGGGGACTATTCCACCCACACCCACATGCCCCAAAATTCAATCTTTTCATTGTATTTTCTAAGGGAAAAGTTTTTTTATCCACTTAGATTTGTCTACTTGGTTTGATAGCTAGTCATTTTTTAATTTTTATTATTTTTTACTTAATAATTAAAAAAATAATTTTAAATATACTGATGTATTTTTTTAAAAATAAAAATATATTAAAAAAATGTGAAAAGAAAAAAACAAAAAAAAAAAAAGACTGGGCGACATGCCCAGCGGTAAATACTGGGCGACAGAGTAGCCTTGCCCATTTTTCAATTCCCGTCTCTCTGTACGGTATATGTTCAATAAAAAAATAAATATAGATAGAAATCATTATTGAAAGCATTCATTTTACACATATAATATAACATTATCTAGACTACACATCTCTTTAAGTGAGTGTTAGTTAAAAAAAAAAAAAAAAATTATTTTCATTAGTTATATTAGTACCTTTTTATATGTATTTTTTTAATATTTTTAAAAAAAAATCATAATATTATTAAAAAATAAGTAATAAGAATAAAAAATTATAGCGAAAGCGACAAGCGGTAGCCAGCGGAAAGAGTAGCTTTCTCCTTGGTGTGCTCCGAAAATATTATTTATGATAACGTAATGGTCCAGTACAGTACAGAACAGACATTTTCACAGGAATCGTTCATAGGATACCGCTTCCATGCAGTCCCCATTTTCGTAAATACGCGTATTCCTAAGGTTTGTGATATACGGAATCGCTTTTAACCTGTAATGAAATGGCTAGGCCCACGCGCATCTCTCCACGCTCCACTCATGGAACGAAAAAGTGTTCATTCCGCGAAACCATGAGGTGGGACCGGCTTCAGGGGTGGGGCCAGCGCGTGGGAACGGCAGGCTTTTTCTTTTTACTGTTTCGTCAGATACTTTTTTTTAAATGTTTTTTTTTTTTTTTTTTTCACAGAGGGAGGAAGATATAGAGCTGTTCGATGAGGTTGAAGGTTAAATTAAAAGGAGGAAAGAGGAGGAGGAGGAGGAACATTTCATTCGAGTTGTTGGGAGAGGAGACAGAGAGGTCAGAGCGACAAGCGAAGAAGGCCTTCGTTTGCTTTTCTTTTTCTTTTTTATCTTTTCATAAAGCAAAGCATAAAACCAGTCCCCCCCCTAGATTCTTCTTCTTATTCGTCTCCTTGTCCATTCTTCCTTATTCTCTCATACACACACTCGCCGGCGACTCCTTGAAGCTGTTTCCAATGGACCAGCATTAGCTTGTTTATCTGTTCCGGTGACGCATTGTTTCTTGGATCTTGTAAGTGTTTTTACGTTTTCTCTAGCCGCATTATTTTTATTTATTTTTTATTCTTGTTCATACGGGTTTTCTGAATTTGTTTAGTACAGGAAAGCTTGAACCTTTTGGGGTCAGTTTGTGATTTTTCATGTACTTTGGCTGTTTTAATTTCTGGGTCGTTGTAAATACATGTAGAAATGCCTTGTCAGTGATTCCTGACTGCATTTTTGTTTTGTTTCGTTGGATTTTCTTTTTATAGATGGTTTAATAATTTTGCGTGGAGAAATTTTTAGTTCGGGTTGTTTCCTTGAAATGTAGTTGGAAAGTTGGAGTTTGATTTCTTCATTTATAAATAGGGTCTTTTTCATTTCTTTTTGGAATTTCATCATGAAAACTCTACTGCTTCGTTTGTACTTTTAACCTTGGTTTGTTGTTTATTTGTTGGGTCTACAAGTAAATGGATTCTGATAAATAGTTTAATTGGGGAGTCGTTGGAATTTTTGTCTATTGTCAATCTCTAAGGTCAGAGTTTTTTTTTTTCTGTATTTTGTTTCCTTATCAAAATGCGTGATTTTTATAATTGGAATTTTTATCTATTGCCAATCTCAAATGTCAGTTTTTTTTTCCCTCGTTTTTTGTATTTTTTTCCTATCAAAATGCGTGATTTTTATATGAATGCGTTAGACTGATGCCTGATGAACATTCTTGTTTTAGAATCGGTTAATATTGTTGTTTGAAATTATGGAATTTAGTTGGCCATATTGCAGACAACATTTTAATGGAATTCCTCTTTTTTTGGGGGGTAACCGCACTATTGAATACCAATCAGTTCACTGCTTCACGATGTTCCTTTTTTTTCTTCAACCATGCATCGCCAGATTGAGTGATGTCTCTCGTTCAGTGAGATATGCGGTCTTCTTCTCTGGTTGAATTTCTATTATCATAGGATAATAGAATTGCTACTTATCTATAGATCATGGGATTGAGAGCAATTCCAGGTTAAATCTCTATGAGATGGAAAGGCAACTATACCTTTTAACGGTATGAAAGCCTTGGTCACTCAAAATCAACCTACCATGGATGGTGGGATTTTGTTTGCCCCTATGCCTCTGTGCTATGCCTGAAAAAATAAAATCGAAATGCAATTTGCACAAATTTTCAGGTTAAATTTGGGTGCAGAATGCAACGGTGTCATTGAAAGTTTTACATGTGTGTGTATTGCTACTTCAGATCGTGGATTTGTGTCCTGACAGGAGGAAGATTTGATGCCTTGTTATCTAATTAAAGGCCATATTTGAGCATGTTATATTTGCTCCTGGTGAACAGATATTCTGATCTGAAGCAATGACGAAGATAAGCCCTGAATTTGAAGTGAAGATGGAGGAAGAAGACATTCTTGAGGTTTCAGCTGATGTGAGCTTTTCTTCTAATCGGTTTCCAAAGTATAAGTTAGGAGCTGACAATCAAATTTTGGAAGAGCCAAAGGAGGACAACCAGGGCCCATCCTTGAAGGAGGTTGTTGAACAGGAATCTGCCAATCTTTCAGAGCAGCACAAGCGTCTCTCAGTTCGAGATCTTGCTAGTAAATTTGACAAGAACTTGACTGCTGCTGCTAAGTTGTCTGATGAGGTTCACATAATTTTCCACTTCTCATTTTATTTTATTTTTAATTTATTCCTCACAGGTGTGGCCATATAAGTAATTTCAGTCTGAGACTGTGAATTTGCTCATCTGAGCTATATGTTGGGCCTTACCTTAGTTGAAACAAAGCGCCTCTTTTTTTCTTAAGTTGCAAAGTCGACTCTAGATTATGTCTTTGTCCATTTGGCTTTCTTTCCCCCTTGTGTGCAGTATGGTTTCTGATAATGCTGGATGAGTAATTAATATGAATTATTTTCTTGAACTGTTTTCTGTTTTGTTTTATTTTTCTTTCCTTTCTAACTCTCCCAACTCAAGCCAGTTCTTTTCTTTATTCCATTTGGCTCTCCTTTCCCTTGATGTGGGAAGGGTATGAAGTTCTGACATCACTGAATGAATTGCTCTGATTTTTCTTGATTCAGGCAAAGCTTAGAGAAGTGGCTTCTTTGGAGGGACATGTTCTTTTGAAGAAACTTAGAGATGCATTGGAATTTCTGAAAGGCCGTTTGGCAGGAAGAAACAAGGAGGATGTGGAGAAAGCTATCTCTATGGTTAGTTTTGCATACTTTTTCTTTATTTAGTTTTAGTTGAGTTTGTTTTATGGATTTTGTTGATAGATTTTTAACTTATAGCTTCTGTCTTGACTATCATTATTTTTTACTCCTTTTTCTTTGAAATCCTGAAGTGGTTAGCTCAGTGTCTCTTTGACATGGGGTCGTTGCACTTTAGGAAGCATCACCTAAATTTAAATTCACCTGTTAATCACTTTCCCTAGCGATTATTTTTTTTACAAGTAAAGAATTTCAATAAAAGGCACAAAAGGCGAAACCCAAGTACACAAAAAGAAACACATGTATCTGGAAAGAGAAACAAAATATGAGAAAATCATGTAAATCCTGCCCATTTTTTTATCTGTAAAAATCCAGCCCATTAAAGGTAATAGAAGCTGTTCAATTTTTTATTTCTCTTTCTCTCCAATCCACTAAATGAGACAAATTGGAATCATTTTACACACTTCTGTAATTTGTGGTCTGCCACCTATCATTTTTACTCCTTGGGTGCAAATAATTTATGGGGGTCACGTCCCACTGGTGAAAAAGCTGATGATTTACCCGATCCATGTGATTGGGACGTGTTACACGGGTCTGGTGTTTAACTGGGTAAAATACATGTTACGTTTGCACGGTCTTTGAGATTCCTTGACATTAGAAAAAGGTCTACTATCTTCTAGCCACAGTCCAAGCCAAACCAGCCCAACTGAAAAGAAAATACTCCACAAAAAAGTTGCCATCTTTAAAAAATATCTACTATGGACTATTGTAATTGTCTAATTGTTGTGGAATGAGGGCACTGCATGTGTTTGGGGATTAGTTGAGTTCTCAAATAGCCAGATACCTCATTAGCAGAAAAAAAGACATGTTTGGGAAGTGAGATGAGTTAAGAACATCTCATCTCATCTCAAAACTTCTCATAATTTCCTTCCCAAACATCACTCAAACACAAAATACTTTTAAATTTCAAATCTTCAATTTTTTCATCTAATTATTACAACTTTCACAAACTTCTAAACAAAACACAAAAAACAATACAACTTTTTCAAATTTTGAAACAAAAATAATATTAAAAAATAACTTTCAAACATTTTTTTAACTTTATAATATTTGTATTCAACATTTTCTCTATTTTTCCAAAACCCAATAAAACATCTTAATTCAAACCATTTCAGTACTATTAACAAACAATTTCATTACTATTCACAAAATTATCATCTCATCTCATTATCCAAACATGCACTTACGTTTTCCTTTCCTTTCCTTTCCCTTTTCCTTCCATTTTTCTAGGAACATACTCCTGAGTGCATTTGGAACGCAAAGACATGATTCCTTTATTATTGTCTATGCCATAGTTGAAATATAATAATTCTTCGACCGCGATCTCATCTTGCAGGTGGAAGCTTTAGCTGTTAAGTTGACTCAGAAAGAAGGAGAATTGATTCAAGAGAAGTTTGAAGTGAAAAAGCTAGCGAACTTCCTCAAGCAGGTCATTTAGTGGCATTCTAAATTTGCATATACAATCATACATCTTTTAGCCCCTTGTTTTTCATATGCTCTATCTCTCATGATTCTACTCATTAGTTTTAACGTGTCTATCGATAACATTTGACTCCCTGGCTTGTGTTTTATTATTTATGCATACACTCAGACATGCTGGTTTGTTGAATTTGGACAATAGGTCCTACTTGAGTGCTTTGGGTCGATTGTCAATCCATGGCCCAATGGTCCAAGCAAACCAAGTTTGCTCTTGGTCCAAACTAGACCTTGATACTATACAATGTTTTCAACTTAGCTCATTGGCTACTTATCTTACTTATGATGACTAAGGGGATGTTTGGGAAATGAGATGGGATGAGAATTTTGTGAATAGTCATAAGATAGTTTGTGAATAATAGTGAGATAATTTTATTTTTTATTTTTTATGTCGAGGAACCTCTCAAAGGCAAGGCCATTCGAACCCAATAGTGAGATAGTTTGAATTAAGTATTTATTGGGTTTTGGGAAAGGAGAGAGAAAAAGTTGAATAAAAAATATTATAAAGTTAAAATATTGTTAAAATATAATTTTTGTTTTTGAATTTGAAAAAGTTGATTTTTTTGTTTTTGTTTTTTGTTTGAAATTTTGTAAAAGTTGTAATGATAAGTTTGAAAAAGTTGTAATGATTAGTTTAAAAGTGTTTATGTTTGAATGATGTTTGAGAATGAGATGAGATGAGATGAAAATTGTTTCCAAACATCCTCAAAGTATTCTTCTTTGAAGTTGAAATTGATCATATATCTAATTGGCTCAATTAACTATACTTCTTTGTTATATGTGAAATTTGTGCCAATTTGTTCTTCTGGGGTCATGTTCTCCATTGAGAGGAATAATATCTCGGCATCATTGTCATGAAGGCTAAGATTGATTAAATCTTCAATAGGGATACAAATTGACAAATGGGTAAAAGTAATTGCCTATAAAAGAAATGAGCATGGAAGTTTCAAATTTCTTCATTCAAAGTGACTGAACTACGAATGGATTCTTTTGCTTAAACGAGAAATAGCTAGTGATGAAGAGTTCAGATGCTATATGTTACTGGTTGAAAGGATGAGCTTAGATGCAAGTAATAGACATTTTTTTTTATAAGTAAAAATATTATATATATCACTAGGAGTAACCAAGTGCACTGGACGTATACAAGAAAACACCTAACCCATACTAGAGAGCTCCTAATGACCCAAAAAATCCATGAAAATTAGAAATTTATCCAAAATACACTAAGCCAGAATTGGAATAGAACATACCTCCCCAACCCCTTATTTCCCGTAAGACTAATACTCCACCCGAAACTCCCTCTACGAGGACGTCTTCAAAATGCCCTTCCTTTTGTCTTCTCTCGACTTGAGCTACCTCCCTTAATGTCGTAGTTGATTGCCGAAGAAAGACGCTTTAACTCCCTGCTTTTCTTAAAACTTGATTTGGTTTCAAGCGAGTGGCCTCGCCTCAATTGTAGTGAGTAGTGCTTTAAATTGGTCTTCACATCTTCCATATGATGGTGAACTCGCTCTATTGTTTATCGGAGGAAGAGAAACCAGGGGAACAATATTATCCCCATACACAATTCCCAACTATACTCCCGACCCTAGACATTCCTCCTGACAAGGCACCAAGGACAAACCCATAATTTCCTCCCCGCCATATCTTACATTCATATCCCGAACCTCTTCAACAAACATATTTTATAATCGCAATGTTAGTTTTATTTGATTTTAATACCTATATTTATCATGAAAGTATATCTTACACTATTACACCTATTTCGTGGTTATAAAGAGGATGCTAAAAAATAGCTGATAAAAATGTAGGATGTTCAGTTGACTATGTCTTCTGTCTAATACTTGGCTTGCATGCCCAATAGATTTTCATGTTAATCCTCTAATTCTATTATGAGTATACAAAAGTTTATTGACGATTTGATTCCATATTTAAGATAAAATGGTATCATGTTTTTGCTGCTTATGGATGATTTAGAAGACATGTTTCTATTGAAAAGTCTTGAATTATTGGGAAGGATATGTCAATTTATTTGTTGGTTTGTATTCTTATGGGTGATGATGGTGCTTTAGTGATGGTAATTTGATTTGTGCGATGGAATATATTGCCTTGCCCCCTTTTCTGATTTCAAGGGGACATATATTGCCATGTGAATGGCTGACATACAGTTTATCTTCCATATGTTGGGGGTTTTTTTTTTTTTTGTGTAGGTGCAAAATGTTATTTTGTATTTGTTTTTCAGTTGAGTGCATTATTTTATGTACAGGCTTCTGAAGATGCTAAAAAGTTGGTTAGCCAAGAGAAGTCTTTTGCTTGTGCTGAAATTGAGAGCGCAAGGGCTGTAGTGTTGAGAATTGGACAGGCGCTTGAAGAACAAGAAAACGATTCCCAAGCTTCAAAAAAGCAGGTTTAAATCGGTTGTTTTAATGTTTTATATACATTTACCTTACGTTTTAGGAATCTAAATATTAATGGAACATGAGAAACAAAAAAAAAAAAAAAATTGTTGTTCAGATTTCATGAGGCTAGTTTTTGTTTTTGTTTCTTTAATGTTCCACACCATCAGGATGTGGAGGAGCTGGTAGAGGAGGTTCAGGAGGCTAGAAGAATCAAATTGTTGCATCAGCCAAGCAAGGTACAATATTATTTTCTCCTTAGCTTTGCTTTTTCCAGTAGGTTTTCTCAGATTTCAGTATAAACCATGATCAAGATACTTGTGAGTTGCCCTATCCCTGACACATACTCTAGTATTTTACTGAGGCTAGCCGTTGGTTTCATAACAAACGTGTATTACAAAACTTTGTTAGTTTTTTTTTTTGCTAATTCCTAGTTTTCCCAGTAAAAAATTATTGGCTCAACATTTTATTTAAATACTTAGTTTTATAACTAGTCTAATAAATACTCACATATAAAAAAAAAAAACTAGTCTAATAAATAGTTGAAACGATTACATCTTCAAGAGTATGTGCCATATTCTTCAACAATATATGGTGCTAGAGGGTAGATTGGTGCTGTTTAAAAGGCTCTTCACTGTCATATTTTATTATTATTCACATATTAAGGCATGATTTGCTCTCCATAATCGCCAGCTTTTTTAGTATACACTGGGAGTTCAAATATGTAGCTTGAAGTTCAATTATTTTTAATGGCTTTTGCTTTGTATAGAGTTTTGGCTTTCCTTTTTTGTTGGTTTTCGATCTGTCTGGGATGTTTGTACATTCAATCAAGCTTATGGATTTGTCGCCATGGTATTCCTCTGATATAAGTGAAGGCTATCAATAAATTATGGGGATCAGTCCAAAAAACTAATAATTTCTTTTGATAAGTAAAAGCAAAGTAAAAGGCATAGCCCTAGTAAAAAACAAATAAATTCAAGTAGGTAGTTGATCTAAAATTCCCTTTTCAAACTATGAAGATATATGCATTGTCTTTGCAGGTGATGGATATGGAGCATGAGCTTCGTGCGCTAAGGAATCAAATTCGGGAAAAATCTATGTTTTCGATTAAGCTTCAGAAAGAGGTTTGTTTAATATCTTGTTTTGCATTATAAAAGTTATGTAATAAGTTTTGCCGACCTTAGCTGAACGGTTGATATTTGGTTTTGTCATTGGCTTGGTCAGTGAGGTCTTACCTTAATTTAAATACCTTTTCTCTTCTTAAGCCAAAACGAGGGGGATAGCATCAGTTCATTTCATATCATATAACATGTATATTCCCAAACACCTGTTTCATGACATGTTTCTTTAGTGCTCTTTTAACATTTTGTCACTATTTTTTTTATCAACTTATGGTTGACAGACCCAATTTCAGTGGCTACCTCTGAAGTCTGAACTTGGTTCAATAATGACTAGAATTAGCTCTCGGCAACGGTGCTCATATTCAACACGAAAAGGAGGGTGATAATATGACATAGAAAATGAAACGAAATAGTAGTACCTAAGCTTAGTGCTAATGTCAAGTACGTCACTGATATATAACATATAGGCTCAGTTCCTGCCTTCTAGCTTTTATCTTGGAATTAATCACATATAGGTTCATATTTCTTGGGCATTGTTAAGTAGTAATATATGAGAGACTCCTATGTCCTAAAGTTTATAAAGCCTGTTTTTCCCCCTTGATTATGGATAAATAATTTTTCCTAGCTATGCATGTTTCTATGAGTATGGTTTCAGACTATGTTTTGACATCTCAATTCTTCTTGCTATCTTAATGTGATTATGACTATGGTTTGACATCTGATATCTTTCTTCAGTTTTGTTAATTGTTACATATTTACTAGCAATGCAAGAATGCTTGTTCTTGATAGTTTTATTGGAATATCTAATGTCCTTATCCTTTTCCAGCTTGCAATGAGCAAGAGAGACGAGGAGAACAAATACCGTATATATGCCTTGGAAGGTTCTGAAAATCTAGGTTCCTATCTACGAATCCAGCCTTGCTCAGACAAGGCTCCACTGCTTTCAAAAAGCTTGATCCAGTGGTACCGCTTGTCATCTGAAGGCAGCTGGAAGGAAGTTATTTCAGGTAATTCGTTCAAGAAGTTTTCTGTTACTTGTAATTGACATCCTGTGCTCCAATGTCAATTGGTCTCAGTAGAATCAGTTCATATGATTAAAACTGTAACACCTTGAACATATTGTTATTTTCTACCTTGTTTGTCTGTTCATTGTTCCTGCTTCAGTCCTCTATGCTTTAGTATAATCACCCACAAAAAAATTGTATGCGATTTCTTCTGTGATTCATTTATGTTGACTTGTTTAAGGTTTACGAATAATCGGGTTGTCTATAATTGTGCATTTGGAAAAGGAAAAAAAAGGAATATGCTCCTACTTCATTTGAAGTTTTGAGAAATACTTCAAGTGTTAAACAGATCTAGGATTTCCTTGTACCTTCAAACAGTTAAAACTCACCAATGTTTCATGCTGTTACTAACTTCACGAGTTATTATTATGCAACTGCATCTTTCTTAATACTAGTTCCACTTCAACAGGGGCCAACAAATCAATTTATGCTCCAGAGCCCTTTGATGTTGGGCGAACCTTACAAGCTGAAATTGTTTCAAACGGCCAAAAACTCACAGTCACAACTACTGGTCCCATTGATCCAGGTTAAGACTGTTATAGCTTTTAGCTTCATGCATCGTATTGATGCTTAGAGATGTGGGGAAAAAAAGAGACTGACTAAATTGCTTCTGACAGCTGCAGGGCTTGGAAGCTATGTAGAGACGCTTTTAAGAAAGTCTAACACCGAATTCAATGTATGTTATTGTATTTTCTTCATTTACTTCCCAATTTTTTTTTTAATTCTTATTAAGCTGTAATAGTGAGAATTATTCTTAACTACCAAAAACTAATATGATAAAAAGCGGAATAACGATATCTTATTCCATTATTTTCTTAGTTGCTAAAAACTAAGACACAAGAAGAGGATGAGTAGATGAGAGACAAATTTTGTTTTGTTGTCAAATTTGGCAAATTTCTTGGCTGATCCTTCAGGCTGGGTTGTCCCCATTTACTATGGATGTGTAGTTGCCTCGTGGCGTGATCCTCAAATAATAGTTATAAACACATGAAAAAACTAATGGCTGGCATTTTTGTTTTAATAGTGGTCTTACGAGAAAAAAAGATATCTTCATTGCAACCTACACAACAAAATTCTATAAATGTCAGATTTAGCAACAAGTATCAGTAGCATGTAAAGTCATTTAGGATACTGAGTTCTGCTTCAGGTCCAAACGGATTTTATGTAGATCTTGTCTTAAACCAGCATCTAACAATATAACTACCATATCATTCTTATCAGGAAACCAAGTGGTTCTATTACAACCTGTGGATATAGGAACTTTAACATAATATTATAAATTCTGCGCATATATCTGGAACTGTGTGCTTTGGAATTCATTATTTGTGCTGGTTCTAATTAATTCCAAGTGTTGACAAAAATAAACTGGGGTATTATGGGCTAGGACACTAGTCTGCACATCTAATTCTTATCAAGTTGACATTTGTCTCTTTTAGGTAGTTATTTCCCAGATGAATGGACAAGATCATGCGTCACACTCAGTTCATGTATTTCATGTGGGAAAGATGAGGATAAAGCTCTGTAGAGGATGGATCACAAAGGCTAGAGAAAATTATTCATCGTCAATGCAGGTCTCCTTTCACTATTCTTAGCATTTATAGTGACTATCTCCGTAATGGGAAGAAGGCTCATTTTTGCATGTTGAGATTCACAAGACCCCATCATTTTACCTGTTAACTGTAGTTTGTCATTGAAGCTCCATATTTTCCATGGCTCATTTGCTGATACAGATTTAGTTGCCTTCAAGAGCTGTGAACTGCATGATCCATGTTCTGATCTTTCCATTTCTTTTTAGCCTCTTTGTGGGGAAAGTCTTCCAACTGTGCGATCATTCTCTTTGTGAAATTTTTTATTGCATGTCATACTGTTAATTTGAATTTGAATTAATCTTTGGCACAGATTTCTGGCAGATAAAAGTTTCCTATTATTCTTTGCCTCAAAGATTTGAACCAATGTTTAAAGTGAAAAAACTTGCACTTTCGGCACAAATATATGTACTTCCCTCTGTCAATGTATCAGTCATGTTATGCAGAAACTGGAGTCTTATTTTTGTCATGGCCTCTGATCATTGATATCTCCCATATTCTTTCTGTACTTGAATTATCTTTCCTTGAGACTTAAAGCCTTCACATTAAAAGTTGGTACCGTTGGTTGAAGAACTTTCACCGACCAAATTTTCTTAAACTAACTTTTTCTCTACCTCTAGCTTTGTGGAGTTAGAGGCGATGGTAATAATGCAGCCAAGGCATTGTTTTGGCAAGCAAGGAAGGGCCTTTCGTTTGTTTTAACATTTGAATCGGAGCGAGACAGGAATGCAGCAATTATGCTTGCCAGGAAATATGCTCTTGATTGCAATGTAAGTACCCTTTCCTCTATTCCAGACATTTGGTAGGACATATGAAAGTTTAATCCCAGGAGTCCACTCCCTCCCCCTTCTACCCCAAAAGTTCTACGCAATTGTTGCCGCATCTAGCTTATGTTATCATTTATTTTGAATATTAGGAGATCTTATTCATAAAAAAAGAAAAGAAAATAAAAAGAAAGAATATTTGAAGATCTTAATCACCATGATTAAGTGCTTACTGTAATTTTCCATTTTCTGGGCTCTGATTACGGGCTTCTGTTTCTTCTGTATCTTGAATACTAGTTGAAGCCACTGGTATAGCTTTGAAAAACATTTTCTTTATGCTCAGCGCTTATTTTCGGGCATACACCAATCGATTTATAAAGGCTACATGGGTTGTTTGATGGAAATTAGTTTTGCCAGCATCCTACCATTTTTGCTTTGGTTTTCAATTTACATAGTTTTGAAATTGGAAACCTTTAATAACAGGTTATGCTTGCTGGACCAGATGATCAAGTATAGAAGTTAACCTACTGACTGAATCTTCACAAAATGTAAGTAAAACCAGGTTTTCATAGTGTGAGTAATGTGTGTGCGTTTGTGTTGTTCAAAAAAGATTGGTGCTTGTTATAGTAATCGGGGTTCCACTAATAGGGTTGAATCATTTTAGGCATGGTTTTTGTTTGCCTAATCATTTGTTGTAACAAAGTTACCACTTCTATATTAATGGGTTCATTTGTGCTGTTTGGCTGATTTGCAAATATTTACTCTACTTTATATGTTGCTACATTTGCAACAAGGGATGGCAGTTTATGACATAATCATTTGACACAAGGGTAGAGTTGGGTTTGGCTTTATTTATGTTGAAATCTTGCTAAGCAGGAAGAATAAAAAAGAAAAAAGAAAAAAGAAAAAATTCCAAGTGTGCAGATGGCTCGATTAATTTGTCACCAAATGCATTCTACTCAAGTGCCTGTAAAAGAAGAGGGTTTTGCAGCAGAAGCCTGTAAAAGAAGAGCACATACCCTTGTGTCACTGCTCGCTCGTCTGCCCAGTAATAGGCTTGAAAGCCATCTCATAGACATAAAATTACCAAAGATTTCATCTCTGCATGCTTGAGGTCATTCTCCAGTACGGTATCAGTTTGGAGACGTACTATATATATATGATGAGAAAAATCGTTTTGAGAAGTGCTTTAACACACAAAGAAAATACCTTCGGAGAGTCTTGCCCATTTTCCATGGCATCCTACATGCTTTCGAATCGAATTTCTCTTCAATTCTTTGCCTAAAATGGATGTTCTAATTAAATAAAAAAAAAAAAGGCACACTGAGATTTTCAAACGGTGAGTGAGATCCTCATGGACAGCTATAACTATTGAGTCTACTCTCTGTCTTGCTCCCCCTATATGGGACCCAAATTCAATAAGCACTCTTATTGACTGTAATACCAATTGATATATTTGAACAAATTTAGCAAATTTACACAAAGTAATTTCGTACAGAATTTTCTATTTATCAAGATTCGGTATATAAAGTATATCATCTATATTACTTAAATGATAAGATTTGATTTGTAAGATTTAGATTTTAAAATTTATTTCTCATGTCAAATACGATATATAAATATTTGATTAGGTGTGGTATCCGTATCAGCTAATGAATAAAAACTTTCTATTTTTTTGAACTCGAATTAAATATAACCTGATTTGTTTCAATCCGGCAACAAAAATGTGAGCGATGAAAAAAGTAATCATAAATGAATTAGTGAGAACAAACTCACATTTTATTGTAAGGTGTCATGTTATTAAAAATGATATTTATATAAAAAAACTTATATAACATTATATTTTATGATAAAACGAGTGCAACATTTTCTATTATAATAAATCTTCTTATCAGTTATTATTTAATATCCCACATCTTATATTGCAAACCGGGTTCACTAACATGCAAACCAGTTTTGTCCCAACTCATCCATCTCGGTCCTGCTCAAAGAAGCACGATGAGAGAGAACTTGAGGAGAAAGAGAAGTAAAGGAGAACTTGAGGGGAGAGAGAGAGGCCGAGGAGAACTTGAGGAGAGAGAGAGAGGTCAAAGGTGATGAGTTTGGCATTAAAAAAAAAAACTGTTAAATGTGAGGTGTGTGGATGAATAATGACTGATGTATTATCATGTATAGCAAAACCTATAATAATAGTAAATTTTAATAAAAATGTTTGGGACACGCAGGAGACTAATTAGGAAGGATATAAGCGCTCCACCCTTCGCGCACGTGTCATAGATTGACACGTATTGCATAGAATTTCAGTCTCACCCCAGGTCACGACCTTTCGTCCTGGCACGCCTACTTTAACCCCAACGGCTACAAATTCTTCAGACCCATATTCCGCTGTTGGATTTCCCCAGATCCAACGGTTAGAAAGTTAAAAAAATTCGACCGTTGGCTCCTCCACTTCAAAAGGCCACCCGGTTCATTCGGTCTTCTTGTTCTTATTCTGTACATGCGAGAGAGCGAGAGAGAGAGGGAGACAGGGAGGGGGAGAGACTCATAAGGAAATCGGTCGCCTGTAGCTGTAGTTCTTGGACACATTCGAGCAATTAGAAATGGCGTCAAGACCCATCGTTCCGCCACAGCCCAGAGGTATTTGTTCGCTCTCTCTCTCGAGGTGTTCTTTCGAGGATCAATATTCTTTTTATCTGTGGAGATGAGATTCTGTTTGGGTTTTTGATACACTGCCTGATAGTCAGAACGCTAATGGGATAGTACGGATTTGATTACTCTCTTTTTTTAATCTGATTTTTCGTTTCTGAATTTGTATGGGCTAATCTTTGGTAATATATGACTTTACATTTGTTTTTTCTTTTACTTTTTATTCAGATTACTCTGGTTTCACTGATTTTTTACTCTAAAGTGTAGATCTTGAGGACAAGGGGTTCAGTTTCTTTGATTTTTTTTATCGGTCGATATTCTTTATTCTCTTGGCTGCCGAGAAAACTGGCAGGAAAACACGAAAAATCCTATTTATGGTTGATTGACGTTATTTTGTGTTTTCACTCGAGGAAAAGTAATTTATTTTCTTCGATGCCAGGAACCGAACCGGAATGGGTTTTTTCGTCTGTTCATATATCTTTTTCTGTCTGATATGCCTTGGAATCCTTTATTTCAGACCAAACGCTATAAAATTTATCATTTGACTTCCTTTGATTTTTTTTTTAGGCGAGGCAGTAGTTGGAGGAGGTAAGCAGCAGAAGAAGAATGATGCAGCCGAAGCAAGAAACCGCAGAGCACTCGGTGATATTGGGAATCAGGTAACCATCCGAGGAATCGAGGGCAAACCAAATCGTCCCATCACAAGGTCTCCTTACACTCCCCCTCTCTTATTTATTGATTTAGATTTTGTTTTCCATCTCATTGAATTTTATATGATGGTCTTTTTAGGAGTTTCTGTGCTCAACTGCTCGCAAATGCGCAAGCTGCAGCAGCTGCTGAAAATAACAAGGTTCCAGTCATCTGTCTAATTTCTTTGGTCTCTTAATTGGAATTTATGAGTTTGTGATTGGGAATATGCCTGATTTTGCGTATCGGGTCTGTCTGAATTTTCCAGAAACAGTTCTGTGTGAATGTTGATGGAGCTCCTCTTCTTCTTGATGGGGTTGCGGCAGGTAAACGAGCCGTTGCACCAAAGCCTCAGAAGAAAGCTGCTGTTAAGCCGAAGCCCGAAGAAGCCGTTGTCATTAGCCCGGATACGGAGGACGATGGTGCTAAGGCTAAGCAAGAAAATCCTATCAACAAGAAAAAGGATGGAGAAGAAATGTTGAGGAAGAAAGCACATGCCTTTACTTCGGTCCTAACTGCTCGTAGCAAGGTGGCCTTTTTATTCCTAGATTAGTGTTGATTGTTCTTGAAATCTGTGGCACTTTCGCTGAAAAGTCTGATCTTAATCTGGCAGGCTTCTTGTGGTTTAACTGACAAACCAAAGGAGCAGATTGTTGATATTGATGCTGCAGACGCCTGTAATGACTTGGCTGCTGTAGAATACGTTGAGGACATCTACAAGTTCTATAAACTAGTTGAGGTATATTTTTTCATCAATTTCTTGAGGTAGATTTCCTTTTCCAATTTAAGTCTCCTTCCGTGCCCTGACTGATGAACTACCCATTAATTATGTGCGTGATACAGAATGAGAGTCGACCTTATGATTATATAGACTCTCAGCCGGATATCAATGAAAGTATGAGAGGGATTCTGGTGGACTGGCTGATAGATGTTCATAGGAAGTTTGAACTGTCTCTAGAAACTCTTTATCTGACAGTCAATATAATCGATCGGTTCCTCGCAATTAAGACAGTGCCAAGGAGGGAATTGCAGTTGGTGGGCATCAGTGCGATGCTCATGGCCTCTAAGTATGAAGAAATCTGGCCCCCTCAGGTATGTAGCAATGCTATTCTCAACCTGATTTCAGATCTCATAGTCAGTTCTTTAGTCAGCTCGAGTGTAAGATGAACTGTGATGTATGCAGGTCAACGACTTTGTACACCTTTCAGACAGAGCTTACACCAATGAACAGATTCTAGTCATGGAGAAAATCATACTTGGCAAGCTGGAATGGACCTTGACAGTGCCTACACCATACGTTTTCCTCGTTCGTTTCATCAAGGCATCGATTCCTGATCAAGAAGTCGGTATTCTTTCTCTGCGCGATAATAGCTGTTTATGGTTATTTTTGCCGAAGCTAAGCTGTGTTGTTTTGTTTCAAATTGTGTAGCTGGAAAACTTGGTGTATTTTCTTGGTGAGTTGGGTATGATGCATTATGCAACCATAATGTATTGCCCATCAATGATTGCTGCCTCAGCAGTCTATGCCGCTCGTTGCACTCTAAAGAAGATCCCCGCTTGGAACGCCACCCTCAAGCTTCATACCGGCTTCTCCGAACCACAACTCATGGATTGTGCAAAACTGCTGGCGAGCCTCCACTCGATGGCTGCGAGAAGTAAGCTTCAGGCTGTGTTCAGAAAGTACTCGAAATCTGAAAGGGGAGCCGTGGCACTGCTTTCGCCGGCAAAAGCTCTCTTGTCTGGCGGTATATGCGCATCCAAGGCTTAATGGACATATATTATGTGCATTGGGATTGATTTAAGTTTGCTTTTCTTTGATTCTTTTTGTCTCTCCTGTTGCTTTTGAATATCTCCAATGAGAAGAGCACATTTAAGTATTAGGATACATTGTTAACATTTAAGTATTCCATTCATTCGTTTACATTTCATGTGGAAGCTTGAATTAGAGAGCAATTTAATTAGAATGAATGCAACGAAACGAGCAGACACTTCAAATCTCCATATTTTTTTCCCTTTCAATGTTTTTTATTTTTTCCTTTTTCTCTATTTCCTTTTTCTCCATTCTCTAATTTGAATTACACAAAATAAATCCACAAACTCTAAAATTGTTTTTATTATAAAGTAGATCTAACGGATTCCATAAAACTACATCAGTTTATTAGTTTTTACTTCGTGTAATTTCTGTGTTGGTTGTTTGTAAAAAAGTGGTGGGATCCTTTCTCACTATAAAAAAAAAGGGAAATGCTATATCTCCCGCTGGGAGCTCCTGCTTAGAGCTCCTGCTGGAGATTAGTGTATTTTTTATGTGTTTTTTTTTAAATTATTTTTTATATAGATTTTTTTAATAATTTTAACTATTTTTAAAAAATAAAAAAATTTAAAATATTATTAAAAAATATTTTTTTAATCACGAAGTAAAATAAAAAATCATATTTCTTAATCACGAAGTAAAAAAAAAAAAGAGTAAAATTTTCATATTTTTGAATTTTGAGATCCTCTTTTTTTTTTTATAAAAAATGGGAGACTTGTAAATTTATTATTCCCCCCATTTTTTAAATTCTAACACATGTTAGTTCTGTGTTAGCTTCGCGAGTCATAAAATAATTATCAACGCTTAATATACTGCTAAAAAAATAATAAATATTTTGAAACCCACATTTAACAGCAGATTGGGCTCTGGGCTACACATTCTGGACCTAAGTCTGGTTAGAGTTCTGGATCCAACAGCCCATTAAGTACATCAATCATCAGTGGCAGTGCAAATATACTTTTTGGCAAAGCAGAAGCTTTTTCTTAAGGTTTCTTCTTTTCTTTCTTTAAACCCTAAAGGTGGGTTTAATTTCTGAACCAAAAACTCTCCGCCTGGTTCGCTCGCTTACTCTTGCGTTGCGTTGCTCCACTTCTTCAAATACTTACGCCTATTTGGAGACTACAGCGGGAAAAGATGCCGCCTAAGACGAAGAAGCATTCCAAGGCACAGTCAAGGCTGTCAAAAGCTGATGACCACTCTGCATCTCCTTCGACACCCTCATCCACGCCTTCTATAGATCTTGGAACTAGTCAGGAGGACCTTTTCTGCTCTCTTGAACAGGCTTCGGCCAACTTTCCTGCTCTCATCGGTAAATCTGCTATCATTGGTAAAGTTGCCGGTGTTGTGCGTGAGCCCAAAGGCTGTAAAGTTTGGCTCTCCGAGAGTTCCATGGTTTCTTCTTCCATTGCCGTTGGTTCTATCGTATCGGTAACTCGCATTATTCGCATTATTCGTATAATATGTAACTTTATTTCCGTTGGAATTGGACATGTTGGTGTTTTATATGTGTCTCATATATAAGTGATTGACTCTCTCTCTCTCTCTCTCCTGTGTACTCGGATTTTGCCGTTTCTATTAATAAAATCCTCTATTTTTTTATAAGTAATAAGAAATTTATTAATGCAAGTAGATAGACATAGCTCAATTACACAAGGAAGTATACAAGCGGAAACACCTAAATACAAGCTATGAAAATGGGAACTAGCAAAGTCTAAAAAGGAAACAAGAGTTGTCGCCCAAAAACAAAGAGTTCAAAGAAAAACTCTCTAAATTCTCCCAACGAGTGAGCTCTGTCATCAAAACAGCGTCCATTCCTTTCTAGCCACAAACAACACATAGACATAGAGGTATCATCTTCCAAATATCAGCAATGTGATGGCTGCCCATAGATCCTTTCCAACAAGCCAATAGATTTACGTGCATGTTGGACTAGACTTCATACTTGCTCTCAAGTGGTAGCTGCGTGGAAGATGATTCCTTTGTGCATTATGTGATGCCTTTGGTTGGAAAGGAATGAGAGGTGTTTTAATAATAGGGAACGCAATGTAGAAGAACTCTGGAAATTTTTTATGTGTTCCTTGTTTAGTTGGTTTTCAGCTATTGTACTTAATGGAGGGGCTGTCAATGAGTTTTTGTCCTCGTTTTTCTAGTATTAGTATGTAATTAGGTGTTTCTTTTGTATACTTCCTACGTGGGCTTTGCCTATTGCATTTGATGAATAAATTTTTTACTTATATAAAGAAAAACAAGCCAATAGATCCACCACTCTCTTGTGCATCACCCAAGCAATACTCAACCTGCTGAGAATCTCATCCCAAAAAGTCTTTGCAACCTCACAATGTAGAAACAAATGATCAACCGACTCCCCATCTTTCCTGCACAAATAACACCAGTCCAGGCATATAATACCCTCGCTTCCTCAATTTATCTGTTGTTAGAATCTTCCCGAGTGTCACCAACCAGCAGAAAAAAGGAACTTTGGTCGGAACCTTGGATTTCCAAATACACTTCCAAGGAAATTGATTGACAGAATGACACGCCAGCACTTTATAATAAGAGCTGACAGAGAAAATTGAATTTCCAGCGTATTTCCAAAACATTCTGTCCTCTCCTCCCTGCACCATTTTAATGTCATACAGTCTACTGAAAAAATCAGTAATAATCAGCACTTCCCAATGATGAACATCTCTAAAAAATCTCACATTCCATTGAGGAATATTATTGGAAAAAGATACGGAATCAGCAACAGTGGCATCCTTGTCTCTTGCCATTCTAAATAGGGAAGGAAAAGCATTCTTGAGAGTCAATTCCCCACACCAAAGATCATGCGAAAAGTGAATCCTATCGCCTCCTCCAACCTTGAAGGAAACATGTTTAGCAAAATCCCCCCAACCATTCTGTATGTACTTCCACAAGCCCACACCATACACACTTCTAACTTCATTAGAACACCAACACCCCTGCGCCCTCCCATATTTAACATCAATAATATTTTTCCATAACACATCCCTCTCTAATTGATATCTCCAAAGCCACTTTCCAAGAAGAACTTTATTAAAAAGCCTCAGATTATGGATCCCCAAACCCCCCCAAGTAACTGATGAGCAGACTTTATCCCAACTTACTAGATGGAGCTTCTTGTCATCACCAAGACCACCCCACAAAAAACTACGAAAGATTCTTTCAATTCTACAAGCCACCCCAACAGGCAAAGGGAAGAGGGAGAGAAAAGGAAAAGGATTGAGTTTTTTTCTAAATTGAACCATGAAAAAAGAAAAGGATTATCAAGCACACGGTTGATGAAGAGTTACTTTGATTTTGAAGCTCTTAGCTTAAAATAATGTTTCCCTTTTTGTTTGTGTTATCCGGTTGTCAAGAATTCACTTCTCCATTGGCCATATGCTACATTGCCGCTTTAATTCACGTTCAAATTCTTTGTCTTTTTGTTTCTGTAATAACAGTTTGATTGTAGAAATTTGTATCCTTCTATAAATAGAAAACATTGATTTATATGTTTGGTTAGATTTGTCATTCTATAATTATATATTTTTAACTTTTAACAGAGTGTCAAAAGGGAATGCGTGATTGCATAATTATCTATTTTTTGGCTGCTCATCCTTTATCTTAATACTGTTGACAGGTGTCACTTGCTCCTTCCAGGATGAAAGTTTCATCTAGCTTCCCTCTTAGCTCATTAGCAGATGAATGTTCAGCATACTTTGGGACTGATAATGGAGAGAAAATGGCCAATGAAGTTGGGAACTACTTCGCTCTCGCAACTGTTTTTCCTTCTAGTAAGGTTTGAATGACAATTTGATTGATTTGATTACTAAACCAGTGATTGACAACCGAAAAAAATGATTCAGGAAAAAAGGGAAGCTAATGAATAAATGGATGGGAATAAAGTTGGCAACATTTGGCATTTATTTTTTCACTTCCATCATGGCATCGCTAAAAGTTTCAGGTTTTCAATTGTTGTACTGGTTGAAATGAGTTCAGTGGCATTCCTGCAATTGGAATTTGCAAAATCTAATTATCAAATCATTTTGCATTTATAATTTATGGTTGCTTTGATTCAGTTAATTGCAAGAAGGTGTTCAGCCTTTGGGAGGTTGGAAGTTACTATAATCTTTGTCAAGGATAGACTGTACGTTTTTTATGCCCTATGAGGTTGGCACCTTCTAGAAATAGAATGGACTATCTATATCTGGTCCAGTGCAGCTTTTAAAACAGAGAGATGCAGTGTACAAGTTTTAAAGAACATGCTATTCCATACTCCCCATGCATCAATTTATGATTTTATGTATCAGCGTTTATTTATATATATATATTTATTTATTTTGGAATTGCTGGTGTGCCTAATTTTGCACAAACTTATTGGATCCTAATACATCATATAAAACAGAGATTTGGGTCTATTTTATTACTGAGACTTTTTTTTCTTCGGTTTTGTTTTTACCTTTCCCAGATTATGAAGAATGAAGTGCAACTGTCCTCCAACCTTTCCTACACCCTGGGTTGTCCTACTTCGGGCGGTGTTGTGTTTGTTTACCCCATACAAAGTCAATTTCCATCTGGTCTTGTAAATGGCCATGAAGTACCAAATGGCACCAGAATAAAGTGTTTTTCTGTATACAACTGCAAGGAATTGTATCTCGAGCTGGCTCTTTCAGAGAATAGGCCAATTGTGAGAAGTAATTTGTTGCCTTCCATGAACTTCTCTGAAGAAAGGCCTCAAAATCCATTTGAAAGTGGAATGCTTTCATCCCCTAAAACTCCATTGTATCAGTCGAAACTTAGCTCTTCTAATAGTTGTCACACAATTTCACCAATATGTGATGATTCAGTATCCTGTTTGACAAATCAAAACAGTTCATCTGTTGATTCATTTAACATTAGAGAGGTATTAGCGGATAAAAGTTCAAAGAAACTTCTGCAAACATGTGCCAGTACTTGGCTGTTTTCTCGTTATCTGCTCTGTGGAAATTTTGTTTCCATCCCGATACTTTCAGAGCTTTTCAATTTTCGCGTAGTAGGTGCTAAGGAGTTGTCAGCAAAGAGTAGCAGACATGATTTGACAAATGAGAAAGGTGATAATTTGCTCCCTGAAGCTCCTGAACTGGTGGACCATGTCATCCGTGCTTTTTTGATAAACCATGATACGGAAATCCATCTGTGTGCCTCTTCAAACATGACATCTGAAACTTCTCAAAAAGGGGGTTTTCCAGGTGTTGAACTTGAATATCAGGATGTTAAAGCTACTGTGGTAGAAAATACTTTGAAATTGGGTGGTCTTTCAAAAGAATATGCAATTTTGAAAGATATAATAATCTCCTCCTCAGTGGACACATTGTCGAGGTATGTCCTATAGGATATTGCTTCTTGCTTATTTGTGCAGATTTGTACAATTGAATTCCTTTTTAAGGTCATGCTATTCTATATTAGACTTTTGGAGCTCCGTAACTCTTTGGGGATGATTCTTGTCTTCCTTTGATTGCATACTTGATGTGGTTTTCTTGTCATCCACATATTCAAAATTAAATGTTGATCACTGATGTAACTATTTTAGTTTCGGTTTACGAACTACGAAGGGTGTGCTTCTTCATGGCCCTCCTGGCACGGGAAAGACCTCTTTGGCACGACAGTGTGCCCATGATGCTGGTGTCAAGCTTTTCTCTGTGAATGGACCTGAAGTTTTCAGTAACTTTTATGGGGAAAGTGAGAAAGCTTTGCATGAAGTCTTTGAGTCAGCAAGCCAAGTAGCACCAGCCGTGGTTAGATTTGTTTACCCTGATTGATTTATGTTTCAAACTTGGGCTTCACCCTGCTTGAAGTACTGATGGATACGGTGTTATACTTGGATTTCAAAACCAAAAAACAACAATGTTTAGAACATGTCAATTTCACGTGGATTAGAGTTTCATGTTTTTTATTTGCAAAGGCAAAAAAAAAAGTCAGGAAAATTTTGTGTAAAATATACATTTTAAATGCTTGCATTTTATTTACAGTGAACTCAAGAATTGGTTATGATTGCAATGCCCATACGCCAAAGTGCTCACCGTTCTCTACCTAACAACCTTTTTTCTGTCCGCCCTTTTTCTCTCTAACATTTGTATTGTTATTCCATTTGGAGTTGTTGATATGTCCATAAAGTCGCATTATCTCATGTATCAGAAGTTCCGTTCGTAAATTTTACGGAAGGGGAACGGAGGTGCTGAATTAGCACAATTAACAGGGGATGTAATTATAAATGTCGAAAACTAAGCGAATGATACTAGAATCAACTCGAGCCACAGGAGGTGTAGGTAACCACATATTTATTCTTAAGATTAACGTAGGAATAGATAACTGACATGGAAAGTATCCCTGCTCAGCTCTTTCGAATTTGCTTTATTTTTTAGAACTTTAAATTTTACTGTTCTTACAATTCTCTGTGTGCATGAGATTTTCCTTCTCATCAATAAAGGATTCATTACTGATAGGAAAAATAAGATTTTTATGTATGATTAAGATTAAATTCTATTAATGATGGAAAGGGATGTGGTCCCTGTACACGGGAAGTATACATAAAGCCACTTAACAAACAAAAGGAAAAAGTGCTAGAAAATCAGAAATTTTTGGGCCGTTGTCCAATGATACAAGATTTTAAGAACGCCCCCCACTCCCGTCCCGGGGCGCTAAGGGGTCTTAACGAAAGACTTAACTCCAACACCAAGGTTTTACTATTTCTAGATAACTGTATACTCATCTTGTGAACTATAGCGACTAACTTATGGATATACAAAAATAAACAAACCATCTAAACTGTATTAAGAGAAGATCTCTGTGCTGTTATACAAATAAAAATCTTCTGGGTACTGGAGAAAGTTTGTAAGAATAACTTACATTTTGTAACTTTTTGTCTTATATAGAGGTATGATCAAGTAGGACAGCTAAATAAAAATATATTCCCTTCAAGTTCTAACTGTATTTTTCAACTTAAACTAAAAAGAAAACAAGTATACAAATTCCATGTCATTCAGTTAAACAAGTCAATATTTTGCCTTTGGGCATGATATATTCTTGCTTTGTTGACTCTGCCTTTAGATTACTACTTAGGGTTGCATATTATTACAGATATTCATTGATGAACTTGATGCCATTGCCCCTGCTCGGAAAGATGGAGGTGAAGAGCTTTCTCAAAGAATGGTTGCTACGCTGTTAAATTTGATGGATGGAATTAACAGAGCTGATGGAACGATTGTAATTGCTGCGACAAATAGGCCTGATAGTATTGAGCCTGCACTGAGACGACCTGGAAGACTTGACAGGGAAATTGAAATAGGTATTACCGAGTTTTTGTGTGATTACAATATGTTGTCATATTAGGAACCTTTCTGAATGATACATTCTGCTTAAGCTTTCAGGTGATTCGCATTGTACGACATTGCCAAAATTTTTATGCCATATACCAGTTTTATTTCTTTTTCGCCTTTCTCTGCCTATCAAATAATTGTTTTCATATGTAATTCACCAAATATGACATGTTGAAAGCAACATGATTGCCTAATATGGTAGTCGTTCTGTATCATGACTGCCTTCATCTGTGCTGTATATCTCCTTTGTAAATTGGAGTCCTTATGGGAATATCTCAATGATTCCAAAACTCAGAAATTGCAAAAGAAAATAGGTGATTTAAACTTCTATGTCTTTGATTTTTCTGGGAATGAAATTGATCTACTTTGATAGTGCTCCTAGGAAAGTCATAGTATATATTTGGTGAGTCCTTCAAACTTATTCAAAAATAGAAACATGAATCAAAATCACATTGTCCCTGAAATTTAGGGTGTAGGTTTGAATTTCTATATGACTCATGGACATTTAAAATTTAGCAATTTGCTGTCGGTATTCTGAAAGGATTGAAAGGAAATACATGCATTTGCACTGTCTGTGTATGTGTCATTTACTCGATGGTTAATAGGAAAAATAAGAAAATGATGAGTTGACTTGCTCGAGCTAGTTAAATAATTATTGGGTAATAACTATGTTTGCAAGATGGGTGTGCTAAGGAATCAGGGATGTACATTTGTTATAAGTGCACTGGGGCATGATTCTATGTGGAAGGAAAATTAAGCAGGGAGTTGGAATCAGTTGAGTTTGTCATTGTTTGACGGATGTGTTGTTAATTTTGTTTCTGTCAAAAATCCAAATATAGGTGTTCCATCTCCCAAGCAGCGGCTGGATATATTACATACCCTTCTCAGTGAAATGGAGCACTCGCTTTCTGATATGCAAGTTCAACACCTTGCCACGGTCACACATGGATTTGTGGGTGCTGATCTAGCTGCCCTTTGCAACGAGGCAGCTTTGGTTTGTCTTAGACATTATGTTAAGTTTAGAAATTCTTGTCATGATTTGGACATCAGTTCAACACCTATTGCATGTGAAGGCTGCTCTGATGTTATAATGGACGGATCTGATTGCTTAGAAGTGAAAAGAAGTATTTCAAGGGATTATGCAAATTCAGCAACTTCCTCTGCTCCAAGTTTTTCCGTTTCCTCAGAGATTCGACCATCTTTACACTTGACGGCTACTGTTCTGGAACATGCAGAAAATATCTTGGATGGCATTGAAGATGAGTGTCGGTTAAGAGTAGCTTTTGAAGATTTTGAAAAGGCCAGGATGAAAGTGAGGCCCAGTGCCATGCGGGAGGTATGGTTTATGCATATATGTTGCATTATTATTGTTTAAACTATATTGCAGCAGTGAGGTCTGTGGTATCTGTAATTTACACCTATTTTATGGGAGTACTATTGGCTCATTATTCTTTTATATAAACCAATAATACGATGGAAAAATCTCTCAGATACAATGAGCTCAAAAGTGTGAGAACAAGAAAAAAAATATGGGCATGTGAGAGAGATCTATCATGAGTATTTAAACTACTACGCAAATGATGAGCAGCCAGACACAGGCGTGGATTGTGGGACTACAAAGTTAGTGGACTATCGATCTGGGAGTGGCTTTTTGCTGCATGTTTAAAAGTAAAAGCGTGAGCAATATATGCTATATATTAAGCATGTATTAAAATGATAATGACTAAATGATTTCTACAGTTGGAGTCCAACTTCCATTATTGCTCTTAGCTTCTCCCTTTATTGCTGCCTTAAGTGCTTCATATATAATCAGCCTTACTCAACTATCTTCTTGTTTATTTATTCCTAGGTAATACTTGAGGTTCCAAAGGTCAATTGGGAAGATGTTGGTGGCCAAAGTGAGGTTAAAACTCAGTTAATGGAAGCCATAGAGTGGCCTCAAAAACACCAGGATGCTTTCAAGCGTATTGGGACTCGTCCCCCAACAGGGATATTGATGTTTGGTCCCCCTGGTTGCAGCAAAACCCTCATGGCACGTGCGGTAGCTTCAGAAGCGGGACTGAATTTCCTTTCTGTGAAGGGTCCAGAACTTTTCAGCAAATGGGTTGGCGAATCCGAGAAGGCTGTAAGATCACTATTTGCAAAGGCAAGGGCCAATGCCCCATCAATTATATTTTTTGATGAAATTGATAGTCTTGCCGTCATCCGTGGGAAGGAAAGTGATGGAGTTTCAGTTTCTGATAGGGTTATGAGTCAACTTCTTGTTGAAATGGATGGTTAGTGATAAATTCTGCTTATAAATACCACCAATTGAAGTTTTCTTTTCTATGGCTTCTGTTTTAGACACATTGCTATTTCTTAAGTTTCTAGAGTAGTAAGTAAAATTTGGGAGATTTAATCTTGAACATCGACGTTGGCATTGCTTCTCTCTCACCCAAATATCTTGTTGAATTTAGGTTTGCATCAAAGAGTTGATGTTACTGTAATTGCTGCTACAAATCGACCAGACAAGATTGATCCTGCCCTTTTAAGACCAGGTTCACTCTCAACCCCCCCCCCCCCCCCCCCCCCCCAAAAAAAAAAAGCACACATGCACACCTCCACCCCCGACATGCCCACTGATCCATACCCATATACTGAGCGAGGTGTAGTATCTTACTATTCCCTCACAGGAATTTGTTAAGATTTCTAATAGTGATAAAAGATTTGGACAGGCCGCTTTGACCGGCTGCTATATGTGGGGCCTCCTAATCACACTGACCGAGAAGAGATATTCCGCATCCACTTGCGCAAAATTTCATGCAGTTCTGACATCAGCATAAAGCTGCTAGCTAGTCTCACAGAAAGATTTACTGGGGCTGATATATCATTGACCTGCCGGGAGGCAGCTGTTGCAGCTATTGAGGTATATTAAGTTCATTTGTGATTAGATTGCTCTGTCTTTGAAATCGTGATTAATTTTTCATTTTATTCACAACCAGGAGTGCCGTGATGCTTCAGAAATATCAATGCAACATTTAAGGACTGCAATCAGACAAGTGCAGCCATCAGAAATTCACTCTTATGAAGAGCTGTCAGCAAAATTTCAAAGGCTTGTTCATTCTGCTGCAACAGAAAAAGAATTAGTAATTCAGCAGTATTCTAGTAAATCAAACCGGTTTCCTATCTGGTAAAACATTTCTTCCCATACTTATTTTTTTTCTAACATAATATTATTATTTTGGTCAGTAAGCTAGAATTGAATATGCAGCTGAATTGAGACTCTCTCTCTCTCTCTCTCTCTCTCTCTCTCTCACACACACACACACACACACACACGTTAAAAACTCAGTGCTGAGGTCCAATTGCCCAAGGGAACAAGTCTGTTGTGGCGGTGGCCAATAATAGTACAGCAATATTACTTAAAAAATATAGATCAGAAATATTGCACAATAATAACAGTGACAATGGCAGCAATATGTTTTTATGTTCTGAGTTTAAAAAGGGTGTTCTAGTCCTGATATTATCTCTTGTTTTTAAACATGGCTTTATCATGAGAATGAGTGATCTTTTTGTCAAATCAGCCGGCTAGGTTATGAGAGACTAAATGCCAAAAGTAACTTGATAAATGTTTTGAATGACTGAAGTCCTTGACCATATGGATCGATGAGTAGGTCACGTAAATTGGCTGATGTCTCAGAATCGTCCAGAGAAGTTGGACAAAGAAAATGATAGTCCAATAAAAATAGCACAGCTTTGCTGCTGAACTTATTATAAAGGCAATTCTTAACTGTTTGCATAAAAACAACATTTTTTGCATATTTCACCCTTTAGGGAATAATAACATCCGGGGCATTGCCAAAATATGCGTATTTATCTTATAAGGCTCATACATTCAGAATTTGGTAGAATTAGGATTTTGCTTGGTTAAAGGTACTTTTGTATTTTGTTTGTCTGTAGAAATTTCCTTACACTTGGAATAAATATTTTGTGGCTGTAGCTGTGGTTACATTTTTTTTTTTATATCCTTCAAAAAGATAAATTAATTCAACATCATTCTTCATTTTTTTTCCGATGAAGCAGGAACCTTGTAAAATCTGTTGCATTCTTCCTTTATCAATTCCCCGTAGCCCTTTTTCACCCAAAGTCCGATTCAAGTGTGTAGCTCAACTTTTCTGCAGCTTACCATATATGATCTTCGTGGCCTTTTTATAACGGGATTTCATTTACATAAGCTCACACAGAAAAAAAGTATAGAAGATGTCACCTGCTGATTTCGATATGAGGCGTATATACTTGAGGAGTGCTTGGGGCTTCAAAAAGAAGAAATGTTGAAGAACTCAAGTACAACCACAGTATTATTTTGATGAGGATGGGATCTTGTATAGGGTTGGCATTGCAACTTGAGGGGAGAGTTTTTGTTCTGACATTTCCATCATAGGTTCGTGCTCTAAGCTCCGATTGCAGCTAAGTCAAGTAACCCGTTTTGGTGGGACCCAGAGATTGCGTGATGATTTTGCAATGGAGAGTTCATGGTTACACTTGAGCATGCAAATATTCTTGCTATTAGACAAGAGGGGGGCAGCCCGTGAGATGTAGGGACTACCATATGTTGTCCTCGTCTTCAGTCCTTTGTACAAGCAGTTTTTATCTTTCTTTCTTTTTTTTTTTTTTTTTTATATATATATATGTTTTTTTTTGGGGGGGGGGTTGTGTTAAGCTCTTGAGATTTTCACCATGGATTTGAGCTACTGTGGAAGCCGTGATGGCAGAAAATGAAGGTTCGATGGCTTTGACGCCTTTCAGCAAGTTCGGCAGGAAAGCACTCGGCATTCTCAGTCTAGGACTTTCATTTTCAACGGGATAATTAACTTAGTTGGATGAATAAAATCTCTCCCCAATTTTTTTTTAAATTATTTTGTTTGAATTGCTTTCATACAGCATTATGATGGGGTTTTGAAAACCTGAAATTAAGCAGTCTACAGAGAGAGAGAGAGGGGTCAAAAATAACTGCTGATGTTCTATATGAATGATAAGATTTCTCAGAATTCATCCATCTTTTAGTGCCGGATCAGCAACCATGACACCCACCAAGAGCTTTCCTGTTCCCACAATTTTTTTAAACGTGTTGTCTCAACTCTCAACATCTATCTAAAAAAAAAAAACATCTAATCCATCCCAGATTTGCAGATCTTCAAGTTTAATACACTGGAGGAATATCTGAAAGTACTGAAATATCCAACAGGGGTTAAGCTCTATAGGCACATGGTCCTCACCTGATCCACCAGCTCTTTATCAATGTTCCATTGATTTTATTGGTCCTAACACTCTATTCACTGGCATGAACCCTTGAAGACAGTGAACCACAACCAATTCCATGGCTAAAAATAGGAACACAGCTATGAGCTATGTGTGCAAATGCAAAATTTAATTGGGCCAAGTGTAACTTTTGAACCCAACAAGTACAAGCAAACTCTGCAGACAGTTTTCCTATCTTGGCACTATGTGGCTTCTGATCAACCTCTGGAAGATACTCTCTGCCCCCATTTGAGTTTGGAATTTATATTTCTATCCTTTTTATATGATGCTGGTCAAGTCCCAAAAAATATAACAAAAACAGGTTTATATAGAAAGTTTATACATCATATTATTATCTTATTTTTATTTTATTAAATATGATGTAGTATATTTATTATTATTAAATGATAATTTATTACATACTTTTTTATTATCTAATTGTAATGAATATGTCACATATTATTTAATATGATTAAAATAGGATAAAAATATGATATACAGCATTACTCAGTTAAGAATCCTTAATTCGGGGTCAACCCAGATCGACTATTACAGAGTATCATTAAGACTTGAGGAACAAAACATTTTGGTACTCACATTATGTTTTTTTTTTTTTTTTTTCTCTGCCAAAAAGAGAACCAAACCACCAAAAAACAAAAGAAGCTTATCTTCATAACTAAACTCAAACCTCAGTTGATTCCAATCCCCCATCAACAACCTAAAAAAGAAATCCCACAAAGTCATCATACTTTGCATCTCTCTTTCTCTCTCTCTAATCCTTTCCTAATCCCCAACTCCAATTCCCGTACAGGCCATCTTGGGACCACGAATCTCCACACCACTCTCCAGAGTGTGTCACACACGCTCCACCTCTTCATTTCTAGAGTATTTTTTTCTCTCATGCATCCTGTTTTCTTTTACTAGCAGCTGGCTGCTGAGCATTCGTGGGTTTAGGATATGAGGTAATGCTTCAAATCATATTAATTTATAAATTTATTTTATATAATTTTTTTATCATTAAATAATTTTTTATTAATTTATAAAACTCACAAGTAGACTATAACCTCCAACCCGGTGGAGTAAGCAGGTCAGCGTGACTCTCAAACCCTACCAAAAGCAGTGGAGGTCCGGGGGATAGAGATCAATCATCAAAGATAAAAACATCTTTATAAAAACAGGGTGCGTTTAGAGATAAATAATTTTAAATAAAAATTAAAAATTTAATAAAATAATATTATTTTAAGATTCAAAAATCACAAGAAAAATCAGAAGAAAAGCACAATATTAAGGCGAACACTACACTAGAGTAGTCGGTCATGCTTTCTAATTTAAAAGCTGAAAACAAGAGAACACGATCCACCTCGAACCTCTCTCCACACCCCTTACCTGCCTCCCTCCTCCCAATTCCTCCACTGTCACCAACACCAGTGCACCACCTCTGTCTCTCTCTCCCTCCCTTTCGTTTCTATCTATGCTTAAATCAATTGGTGGAGGCAGGCAGGAGAGAGCTTTTTCGAAGAAACCCATCTCCGTGTATGCGTTTATGTGGGTCTCTCGGTTCTCTGTCTCTGTATCTCTTTAAAAACCACCGCTACCACCCTTACTAGCTTTCCTTTCGGTTGTTGTATTCTCTTTGTTATTCAAACCTTGATATTTCTGCCAGAAAAGAATCAGCTCAGAACTGAAGAACCCAGATACGAGAAATAGTGAATTGGGAGTGGGAAGAGCCAGATTTGAAGGGGGTAATATGAGGGAAGAGGACTCTAATTGGTTCTCAAGATGGGAAGAAGAGCTCCCATCGCCTGAAGAGCTGATGCCCCTCTCCCAAACCCTAATTACCCCTGATCTTGCTTTGGCTTTTGACATACGAAATCCCAACAACAGCAATAATAATATTTCCCCTATCCAACAGCATGCCTCCCCCCAACCCCAGCCCCAACCTCCTCCTTCGAATCCTTTACCCGCTTCAGCCACCACTCCTCCCCACCCAAACTCCGCGGAATTCGCCGCCGATTCTGCCGAGTTGGGTTCCGGGGCCGGTGGGGAGGAGCCTGCCCGTACTCTCAAGCGGCCGCGCCTCGTGTGGACGCCACAGCTACACAAGCGTTTTGTGGACGCTGTGGCTCACTTGGGGATCAAGAATGCTGTCCCCAAGACCATAATGCAACTGATGAGTGTGGATGGGCTCACTAGGGAGAACGTCGCCAGCCATTTGCAGAAGTATCGCCTTTATCTCAAGCGAATGCAGGGACTTGGCGGTAGCGGCGGTGCCGGTGGAGGTGGTGGTGCCGGTGGATTGACAGCCAGTGTCGATCCTGCTACTGACCATTTGTTCGCGAGCTCCCCGGTGCCGCCGCATTTTCTGCATCCAGGTCGCTCCAATTCGGAACATTTCTTGCCGTTTGTGCAGGTGCCGGTGGCTGCAATGCAGCACCACCATCACCAGCAGCAGCAGATTGCTGCGGTCGCAGCCCACCCGCAGCTACAGCCGCAGTATCACAGGCAGGTAGGGCATTTCGGGTCGCCACCGAATGGGCAATTTGAGCATCCATTTCTGAGTAGGCAGTCACAGTCGGTGCATAGGATGGGGGCACCAGTGCACAATCCAGTACAGGGGTATGTGGAGGACTTGGAATCGGCTAATGGAACAGGAGGAAGGAAGGTTCTCACTCTATTTCCAACTGGGGATGATTGAGTTTTGGTAATTGTTAATGCCTCCTTTAACGTCTTAGTTTTCGTTTCATTCCGTTTCTGGGTCTTTGTGATACTGGTATCTGGCGGTATTTGTTAGATTTTTGTTTTGCTTAGACTCTTTGTTTTTATTGTCGTGTTAGTTTGCCTTAGTTATCCTGGTCATAGTAAGTGGTGTTGGGCTTCCATTGAAATGGGCATATTTCTGGGTCAAACAACTTGGGTCAATTAAGCTTCTGTTGCCAATTGGATGTCTTTCACCATGCTTTATGAGGTTAGAATTGGTGGGTAGTGTCCCTCACCGCGTCCTTTAGTTCTGTGGACTTCTACCTGTATAATTACATTGTTTTTAGCGATCTCTGTCTTCTGTGAGCTTCTGGTGACGGATATTGATCATGATGTCACTCCGGGCGGCAATTATGTTTCTAAGCTCCTCAACAACTACTCTAGTGTTTTGAGAAGGAGTCAATCTGGATGTCTTAGAAGTTTATTTATCCCATGGTAGTCTGGGAATCGGCTGGTTTTCCAAACCTCAGTCTTCTCACTGGTGAAAGGTACTCATTGGCATTAAAAGTGTGCATGGCCAAAGCATCAAGTTTATGAACCATTGGGATGACAGGTGAGGATAAATAATGCTGGGAAATACCATTATGTTTCTCTAGAAATCTAAAAATGTGGCCATTACCCATAGTTGGCATGTCGGGTGCTGAATTTCTCAGCAATATCCTGGAATCTCGCATGTGTAAGACCTCATGTTTATTAGTCTGATTTTATTTAGAGCTGAGCTGTACCTGTTGTACATTGTGTGACTCCATAGAAGACTTAAAAGCTTACTGCAAGCAGACCTCTTAAAAAAGCTGATTTATATTACATTGTTGGAGTTATTTTAATGCTCCAAGAATATTAAATTAGCATAATTTTCTGATACTTCTTAGTTATCATAATCAAATTAGCATTGCCAATATATTCTTTCATGTAGCATAGAATTGGGCACCCAGCCCAATTCTGAGGATCAATAAATTTTCTTACTTATCAAAAAAAAAAAAACAAGGAATTGGGCACCCAGCAGTTCATCATTTAGGCATACATTTGCATATGAACTAATACTTGCTTTCACCAAAATGCATCAATTTCAAAAAAAATAGGGAGGTTCTAAAACTTTTATAGTCATTTTTGAATTCTATATCGAGTTAGTAATTAATTGATCTTAGTTAGATAGATACTCTCTTCACTATATTGGTTCTGAAATTCTAATTGATAAAATGTGGATAGGTCCTTTTGAATTGGGAACTTAATTTGATATGAAGAAACTGAATACCTTACTATAAACACTCAATTTGGAGTGAAGTACTATTTCCTATAGGGATTGGCCGATATGTCATAAGATTTTAAAAAAGTACTTAATTCCCTTAAAATTCTCGTAAATTTAATGAAACATAAAAACTAAAACTTTCTACTCGTAGTTGGTCTGTGAAATTATTTAATTATTGACTGAGGTTAACAATTTTAGTTTATAATTTTTTTTATATGTGTAGTTTATAATTCTTAGAAGCATGTTTCCATGTCATGCACTTTGTTCTTCATTGTAATTTTCTTCGTGTTTTCAAATTTTTGGAATTTTTCCATCACTTGCAAAATTTTAATTCTGACCTAAGTTGTTTTAGGTGCGGTTTGGATAGAGAGATGAGATAAGATGAGATGAGATGGTTTTAGATTAAAGTTGAAAGTTGAATAAAATATTGTTAGAATATTAATATTATTTTGGGATTTGAAAAAGTTGAATTGTTTATTATATTTTGTGTGAGAATTTAGAAAAATTGTAATGATGTGATGAGATGAGATGAGATGAAACACTTTCACTATCCAAATGGAGCCTTAGCTTCCCAGTTAGAATTCAGATTTGGCACCCATTGTCAGTTAGTGATGTATATAATTAGTCATTTAGTTTACCTACATAACATGTTGATCATGTGGAAACATCCATTATGCTTTGAGAGAATCTGCATTTTTCTTCTCTAGTTAAACCCAATATGCCACAATTTCTTCTTACAAGTTTGTTGCACTACCTTAATCTATTGGGTATCAATTTGCTCTGCATCTCGGCATAACATGCTTGAGTTTTTCATCTTTATACTACAGAGACTTGGCCTGGAATTGCAATATGTTCTATTTGTTTGCCAAGTAAATCTAGGAAATTAGAGGGCAACTTCTAGCATTCATAGTAGGTTGCATGCAGTTGGAGTGATCATTGTACATTTCAAGTCTTCTCTTTCTTTTTGTATTACTTCTGCTAGGCATAGTGCATTAAGTTGGAACATTTGGGAATGAGATTATATTTTGTCATCAGAGAGCGCACTGTTTTGTTTTGGTCAAGCAAGGTCACTCAGCCATTGATCTCCCGGGATTAATAAATTAAATCTGTCCTTTTAATCAAGCCTTTGGCAGTTGGTTGATGTGCCTTCTACAATATCCAACCACATAGAGGGGTGATTGCATTTCTAAATATAATGGTAAGTTGTTCACCATGGCTTGACTGCAACCTTCCGACTGGTCACTGGTCCATGTCATCCTAACTATTACATGCCTTAGATGGAGGCAATCTACCTGGTAGTTCGCAGTCATTTTCCATACTCTTTAAGCATATGATCGTTTTACTTGGAAGACCATTTTGTACCACTTGTATCAAAAGTGGTGCCAACTCAAATGAAAAGCACAAGACATTTTAGAAAGATCATTAAAGTTTTACTCTTGGGTCAGTAATCATGTCATTCCAAACTATGTTTTCTATATTTGAAGCCGATGCAATATTGGATAGTCCCAAAATGACCCAGCCAGTCATAGTTTTCTGCTTCCATTGGGCTCAGTAAAGGCAGATGAGAATGTGCCAAATGCATGCAAGTTTTTCCGCTTTCTTGAATGGAAATAATATTTGCACCAAGTAACAGGTGGTTTACATTTGTAAATTGCAATGATTCTTGGGATGTATCTCTCTCTCTCTCTCTCTGGTTCTAAGCTTGGGTGATGGGTCGGTCTCACATGCGCCCCATCAAAGTTGTGGAATTTTTAAGTGAGCCTTTTCATCCCCCCCCTCGAAGAAAAGGAAAAGTCGGATGCCTCCTCGAGCCGACATGACATTTAAGATTCCCAACACCTCAAGCTGCGAGCAGGTGGAAGACAACCTGGATCTCACCTAATAATTGTGTACTCTGAAGGAAGACTAAAATCTTATCACACGAGAGGAAGAGTTCTAATCATACTCAAGAATCTGTTTCCCTTATAAAACATGTGTGCTTGCTTATTAAAGTAGCTCCCAAATTCCAAACTGATGAAAGACAAATAAATTGAATCTTACGATTTCTATAAGGCCTTGATTTTCATATTCTTTTTCTTTCAACAGTTGCAGTGGGGGCGAGGACAGAACGAAATAATCCCGTTTGTGACAATCACGTTATTCCAACAAATAGGCCCAGCATTGTAGAATAATTTTGATATGCATCCTTCGTGTTTACAATGATTTACCAACGTGTTCTTAGGAACCATCCTATAAAATAAAATGATTAGGTTTGAATGCTTAGACAGCTCAGAGATCAGATAAACAAAACCTGTATCATCCGAAGAGAGAATACTTTCGAATAATTTAAAGAAGAAGATTAAGTTGTTAAATATCCAGTAATAAACGCACGATGGAACTCAGTTGGCAGTGATGTAATCGAGTTGTTCCAATTTTTGTTTTAAACTTAAAAATGCAAAGCTCCCCCACCATGTGAGATGATTGCCTTCATTTCAGGAGTCAACGAATCAAAACTCGAGTTGAGTTGTTTGGACATGCACCCATCCAAGCATTATAAGTTGATTACAATATTTGAATACTTTCTTAACTTATTAGGCGGATTATTTGAACATAAGCTGATGACAAGATTTGGCACTTCCTAAGCAATGCCTCTCCGACAGCCAACAAGTGACTCACGACCTGTAAATGAAATGCATGATTCCACGACAAAAGGATTTTTTTTTTTTTTTTTTGAAGAGTAAAAGCATTACACTCCATTACTACTAATGTCAATATCCAAATTAAAAAACAACAAAAAACTAGAACTGCAACAGAGGTCCATAACAGTCTCAAACAATAAACCTAATAGCAAAGCGGTCTAAAGTATAACCAGGTCTACAAATGAATCGGTAGTGTAATCCATATCCCCACATAATTGGCACTTAATGATTCTGTGAATAATCAAAGGTCAGTGGCTGCTGACAGAGCGGAGCCTGCAAAGTTTGAAAATGTAAATGAGATGTGAAAGACATTTACACAGTCACTTATAACACCATGCATAGAATCTGTGAAATCGCAGATTCCCCCAATCCAGGAGCAGAAAAACTTTAAAGAAAATTGGTAAGTAAATGAGAAAAATGCAGTGCAAGCAAGGCTATAATCAGAATCCCTTAGAAGCTGTCTCCAAAATAATGGCAAATCCACCGTATTGAATTAAAACAAATGGTATCAACAAACCTAAAACCTAGCGTCGCAAACACAGCCATATCTGAGATGTACTTTCCCAAATATAAGTTGTGAATCAGCAGAAAAAAGGACCTTGCAGCATTCTCAGTATAAATTTTTTTTGATAAGTAGCATTGTCAGTATAAATAAACAAGACATTGACAGGTAACATAACTTTGTGTATATACTTACAAAATAAAACATAACTTTGTGTATACAATGGTTGATTAACATCAGGAACAGATCTACCTTTTTAAACAAACCCACTATTAATATTATCAAGTTCAAAAGCCTCAACTACTATCTCAAATTTCATTTGTGTGACACAAGACCCCTTCAGCCTTCAGGTACTGTAACACCCCGAGTCCAAAAGTGTGATTTATTATTATTATTATTATTATTATTATTGTTTTTGTTATTGTTATTGTTTTATTAGATATGTCTTGAGGTAGTAAATAGTATGATCATATAAATGTATGCGTATTGTGAATATTATTGTCATATATGAAAATATGATGTGCTTATGATGGTTATCTACGCTACGCTAAGAGACAAGCCAATGTTAGATTCCTTTCATGATCTTGAGGGAATATGAGATTATGCTTGAATGAATAAATTTGTTTGATTAATTGAATGTTACTAAAAATCGTATGAAAGCAATGAGATATTCATGTAGTAATTCAAGTAAGTATGCCATGTAATAGAATAGCCATATTATGCGAGCCATGTTCATGTAGTACTTAGATTATGTATGCCATGAAATGTCATAAAATATTCAGATCATATTATGTTATGCCATGTATAAGAAAGTACCATGTTATGTTATGCCATGTATAAGGAAGTGTCATGTTATGCTATGTCATGCTATACCATGTTCAAGAATATGACATACCATGCTATGATATGTACAAGAATATGACATATTATGCCATGTTATGCTATGCCATGTACAAGAATATGCTATGTTAGAAATATTCATGAAAACCTAATAAATTTTCATGCATTAAGGAAGTTAAGAAATATTACGGTGCCACGGACTCAAGCGTGGTTAACCATAAGTTAAGTGAAACACGGACCCAAGCGTGTTTCACTCCATGTTATGCAAGTTAAGTGAAACACGGACCCAAGCGTGTTTCACTCCATGTTATGCAAGTTAAGTGAAACACGGACTCAAGCGTGTTTCACATCATGTTATGCAAGTTAGGTGAAACACGGACCCAAGCGTGTTTCACTCCATGTTATGCAAGTTAGGTGAAACACGGACCCAAGCGTGTTTCACTCATGTTATGCAAGTTAAGTGAAACACGGAGAAACACGGACCCAAGCGTGTTTCACTCCATGTTATGCAAGTTAGGTGAAACACGGACCCAAGCGTGTTTCACTCCATGTTATGCAAGTTAGGTGAAACACGGACCCAAGCGTGTTTCACTCCATGTTATGCAAGTTAGGTGAAACACGGACCCAAGCGTGTTTCACTCCATGATAAGACAAGATAAATAAGATATTATGCATTCACGATTACATGTTTGCCACGATTATGTATGCTTCCGCTTTTGGTCAATGATTAAAACATCTGCTATGTGAGTCTATAATGATATACGTATGTAAAATCCTTCAGAAAGTCATGTTACGTGTTTGATTGTAATCTATGAAGTTGTAGGTATGTTTTGAAGAGTCTCATAGAAATGAAATGTATGTTACAAAAATTATATTTTACGGTATGGTATGATGTGCTACTTACTGAGTATTCGACTCATTTTGTTTGTTTGTCTTCTTGTTTTCTTCTATGTCTAATTCTCGCAGATGATGTCTATGATGATGCAGAGTTGGATGGCCAGGAATAGATCTAGTACAAAGACTTAGGAATGAATAAATGATATTCACACAAGAATTAGATTCCTTTTTATGTCATTCATAGGATTAGTTTGTGTTCTTTTATTTTATGTTTAGTTGTTAAAACAATCATGTTCAATCTAGTTTTAACGTTTTGATGAATTTCAATAAATGAGGTATTTCTGGATATGAATCTCTTTACCGGGCACTAAGTTATAAATGCTAATAACATCTCTATCCTACAGGAACGGGGTGTTACAATTGGTATCAGAGCCCAGGTCGAGAGATTCTGTAGACTTTTAAAAACAAAATGATTCTAGGATAGAAAATACCTAGGATGAATCCTGGCTAGCTTGAAGTTCAAGAGAAGTTATTTACTATTAAGTTGATGTTTGTTGTCTTGTTTTGCTTGATTGAATGATTGAATTATTACTTGCTTATTGAATAGATGGTGTTGTTAGAACGACACCGGCTGATAGGCATTTTGGAACATGCTCGTTTAGCTATATTTCCTATAAGCTATTTATTTTATTTATTTTATTTTTTTTAAGCACTTGAAACTTGGTTGATTTTTAATTGCTTTTGCAAGTTTTCTTTTGGATTTCTTCCAGTATATTTTATAAAGATCGGGTATTGAGTACACTTTACATCTCGAGGACGAGATTTCTTCTAAGGGGGGTAGATTGTAACACCCCGAGTCCAAAAGTGTGATTTATTATTATTATTATTATTGTTTTTGTTATTGTTATTGTTATTAGATATGTCTTGAGGTAATAAATAGTATGATCATATAAATGTATGTGTATTGTGAATATTATTGTCATATATGAAAATATGATGTGCTTATGATGGTTATCTATGCTACGCTAAGAGACAAGCCAATGTTAGATTCCTTTCATGATCTTGAGGGAATATGAGATTATGCTTGAATGAATAAATTTGTTTGATTAATTGAATGTTACTAAAAATCGTATGAAAGCAATGAGATATTCATGTAGTAATTCAAGTAAGTATGCCATGTAATAGAATAGCCATATTATGCGAGCCATGTTCATGTAGTACTTAGATTATGTATGCCATGAAATGTCATAAAATATTCAGATCATATTATGTTATGCCATGTATAAGAAAGTACCATGTTATGTTATGCCATGTATAAGGAAGTGTCATGTTATGCTATGTCATGCTATACCATGTTCAAGAATATGACATACCATGCTATGATATGTACAAGAATATGACATATTATGCCATGTTATGCTATGCCATGTACAAGAATATGCTATGTTAGAAATATTCATGAAAACCTAATAAATTTTCATGCATTAAGGAAGTTAAGAAATATTACGGTGCCACGGACTCAAGCGTGGTTAACCATAAGTTAAGTGAAACACAGACCCAAGCGTGTTTCACATCATGTTATGCAAGTTAAGTGAAACACGGACCCAAGCGTGTTTCACTCCATGTTATGCAAGTTAGGTGAAACACGGACCCAAGCGTGTTTCACTCCATGTTATGCAAGTTAGGTGAAACACGGACCCAAGCGTGTTTCACTCCATGATAAGACAAGATAAATAAGATATTATGCATTCACGATTACATGTTTGCCACGATTATGTATGCTTCCGCTTTTGGTCAATGATTAAAACATCTGCTATGTGAGTCTATAATGATATACGTATGTAAAATCCTTCAGAAAGTCATGTTACGTGTTTGATTGTAATCTATGAAGTTGTAGGTATGTTTTGAAGAGTCTCATAGAAATGAAATGTATGTTACAAAAATTATATTTTACGATATGATGTGCTACTTACTGAGTATTCGACTCATTTTGTTTGTTTGTCTTCTTGTTTTCTTCTATGTCTAATTCTCGCAGATGATGTCTATGATGATGCAGAGTTGGATGGCCAGGAATAGATCTAGTACAAAGACTTAGGAATGAATAAGTGATATTCACACAAGAATTAGATTCCTTTTTATGTCATTCATAGGATTAGTTTGTGTTCTTTTATTTTACGTTTAGTTGTTAAAACAATCATGTTCAATCTAGTTTTAACGTTTTGATGAATTTCAATAAATGAGGTATTTCTGGATATGAATCTCTTTACCGGGCACTAAGTTATAAATGCTAATAACATCTCTATCCTACGGGAACGGGGTGTTACAGGTACCCTGCCAAAGTAGCTGTTAAGTGCACTTGTGATTTTTTTTTTTTTTTAAATAAAAAAGGGAAAACCTCAAAATAAGTGTTTGCATTCTTGCCAACCATTCTCTATCAAATTCTTTCTTGCTACTCCTAATCACATCAGCACTCTGTACAAAATTACTAAAGCATTTTGAGTTAAAAACAGATGATCCCAACGACAAAGAGATCCCAACGACAAAGACATGATATAACTGGATATTGGCATAATGACAATAAGATAGCATACCAATCAATCATTTGTAATAAATCTTTATATTCCCAAAAGCATAATCAATAAGAACATCAAGTAATGTGGCCCACCTGGAAAACAGCATGTCTAAATGGCTCATACGAATGTGCATACATCATAGCAGCACTTGGCCACTGCATGTATGTAGCATCTCTAGATGTCTGATTCAATCCCATGGCAGAAAAAGGGCCCATAGCCGGGCTCGTTGGGGGCCTGTAGCTGAGCGTCCTCTGCATCTGACCCAACTGAGAAAAACCAGTATCGTACTGCACAAATGGGTGTTGTACCTTTTGCATATTGAAAGGCACCAAGTTATAATTTTGATTGGGTGGAAGGTTCCTAACATACCTGCAGCAGATGGTAATTCAATATGATCAACAACAGAGTTTATTTCACAATAAACTCTGGACCACAAATTCTGAAAGAAAGCACCAAAATAGATGTCACGAAAGTAAGGATTAGATCAAAGAAGACAACAGGTGCCATGACAAAACATCCCAATCCTTAATTAGTAAGCAGATTTATTCCTATCCCCAAATAATTTTTTTTTTTTGGGGGCAGGGGGGAACCGACATCACTGGACAGAAAGGGCAAAAAGTTCTAAAATAAAATTCTTATAAAAGCAGACTGATCAAATTTCAAAACAGATACCAAGGCCAGTGCTCTGAATTGTCTGCAGCAAGCATGTTCATCAGGCCACAAATGCCAAAACAGAAGTGTCCTTGCTACACGAACATCCACAATCCTTTTTTTTTTTTTATAAGTAAAAAAAAAAAAACATCCACAATCTTTTTTGATAGGTAGAAGTATAAAATGGAATGCAAATATGAACATCCACAATCTTGATAACTCCATAACCCAAACTCAATAGAAACAACAGAGTCCTACCTCTCATAACTACGATCATAATCTGGGTCGGTACGATCCTTTTCCCTATCTCTGAAAATGGCAACTCGAGATGAAGTGCCAGCATCCTTGATTTCAGTATTATTTTCTTGGTTGATCATAGAATTTCTGAAACCTTCGGTCTCATCCCTGCTCAAACAAATATTTTCCATTGGGACCTGAGAAAATGTATCATCTGAGTCAGGACTGCTAGGGCTACAAAAGATGCGAGCCCGTGCCCTGTCATACTCCTCCTTCCTCTCCTCCACACTTCTCACAGGATTTCGTCTGATACCAACATCATTACCTCCATCTACAGATGCTCTGTTCGGCCTCGGCCTGATGACAATTTTAATCTTCTCACGTTTATCATTTTCTGGCTGATTTACAGGTATTTCAGATAAAGACACAGCACGGTGTCTGCTTTCTCCTGTTTTCCTCACCAAAATTCTATTTCCCTGACCATCTGAGCCAATATCCTGAACCATAGTTTGAAGGCCATAGTGTTGAGCAACACGATGTGCAGCGAGTCGAAGGTAGGAAGTAGGAAAATGTTGGAACTCAAATTGCTGCTGATCAGGAATGCTCAAAAACCTCTGGATATCGAGTTCCATTCTCAAAACTGAAACAGAATGAAAGACATTAGCAACTAATTCAAAGAAAAAGAAATAAAGAAAGGAAGAGGAAAAATTACTACAAAAATAAAATCAAGGAAGCAACTTCTAAGTTGCCCTCAACAAAAATCTATCAAAAGAACAATCAAACCCCCTTGGTAGATTAAAAAAAAGGCAACGGAAGATTCAGCTAACTTGAATACAATCTTCAACTTAAAATCAGAGGAAAAAAGAAGACTCCCCAAATCAACCTACCTCTAGCTGTGCACCACCTTACCCGCAGCTACGACTAAAAAATCCCGTCAATGTCGAAAATATACTCAAACCTCAAAAACTATGATACATGTGGCCACCCAATCAAGAGCAACATGGATTCATCACTCTACGAGTGAAATGAAGCCCAATCAGACATATACCTGGAACCTATTTTGTTCTAGCTGAAGTTTAATCCAGAAAACATCAGAGCTGAAATCAAATACTCAACCTCCAGTCACCGTGCATGTGAAGCATCACTAAAGGAATAACATGGTTTGCATCCATTCTTAGGAGAATATTAACTGGGGAATTCAATAACACACCACCCCCTGCAGCAACTACAGATGAGAGCAGTGAAAAAACATCTCCTTACAACTAACCCTATGTTTGGTAGAAGAGATGGAAAGGGGAAAGGCGGATACTGAAGAGGGAAAGAAGAAGAGTCCAGCTCCCCTCTCTTGTTGTCTAGTTGAAGAGGGGAGGAATGGAAGGGAAGACACCCTCTCAATGTCAAATTGTCAATTTAGACAATGAAAATATGAGAAGGGTTATATCTATATGCACGTATGCATGTCAGTATATATGTCTATGGAATATGCAGATCCTCAAAAAGTATATTTTTTACACAGAATCCTCATTCAAGATGCCTTCATTTGTGTTGAGCATCCCTTTTACATGTGTCTAAAGAAATGTTAGACGCAGAGGCCAGAAGATTCTAACACAATATAACTAGATTTTTGTAAATTTTAATGAATACCTATTTACTACAGTTTCATTTCATAGGGAAATATTCAAGAAATATACAACATTCAAATCAAATTGCAGCCTAATGTAAATATTGAAGATTGTTTTTTTATCTAGATCTTATCTATAATATTAAAAAAATTAATAGGTGGCCTTGACTATGTTTCCAAGGAATAAAACTCACCATCTATTAACCAAATGACCATGATTGTTCTTTATCGAGTGAGTATAGGAGTCAAAATACAATTATTATTATTTTTTTTTATAAGTAATGTATTAATTATCAATGTATTATGAATAGCAATGTATTAATTTTATCATGAGCACCTAAGCATTCATATTTAACACACTAAGTGCCCGTGATTTACTTGTTTTGGTTGTAAATCCTAATTAGGTGTTACTCGAGTATATATCCTGCGTGCTTGGGCTATTGCTATTATCTTATTAATAAAATATCCTAATTACCTATCAAAAAGAGAATCAACCAACAAAAATACTTTTTTGGACTTTTGATCTAACTTATCTCTTTGATAACTAGGACTTAAGGCATATGCATCACAACTAAATAAACACACGTTACATGGGAACAAGTATATAATATAAGTTTTTGGTTAAAAAAATTGATTTGTCCATAATTTTCTTTTTTTTTTTTTTTTGATCAGTAAAAAGTGAATTTTCATTAATATGAATGAAGATAGGCAAGGCCTATGTACACAGGGAGTATACAATAGAAAACACCTAAATACATTCTTCAAAAACTAAATTTGAGCTAGGAACTCATGTACACTGTTTCCATTAAGAACAATGGCTGAAAACCATAATAGTAAAGTGTGTAGAAAAAAATTCTGAAGCTCCTCCATCGATCGCTCCCTATCTTCAAAGCAGCGTGCGTTCCTTTCCAACCAAATACACCACATAATGCACAGCGGGAACATCTTCCAAGCTGCAGCTACTTGTGTACCGCCTTTTAGACCCTTCCAACAAGCAAGCAAGTCCACCACCTTAGCCGGCATAACCCATGCGACATCTACCCTACGAAATATTCCATTCCACAACTCTCTCGTCACCTCACAATGCAATAATAGATGGTCCACTGATTCTCCATTTTTTTTGCACAAATAACACCAGTCCATTACTATGAGTCCCCTCTTTCTTAAATTATCCGTGGTTAGAATTTTCCCAAGTGCCGCAGTCCACACAAAAAAAGCCACTTTGGAAGGTACGCGTGACTTCCAAATACTTTTCCACGGAAAATATTCATTACCTTGTGATACCAGAATTTTATAGTATGTCTTGACTGAGAACTTCTTACTGTCTTTGCCCCTCCATTGTAGCCTATCATCTTGTGTCATTAATCTTTCTGAGGAATATATCATGCTAAAAAATTCTGAAACAATAGACAGCTCCCAATCATGATTAGCCCGAGTGAATAAAATGTTCCACTGAAAAGAGTCTTGGGCAATCACACATAGATCTGCTATAGAAGCCTCCCTATTAATCGCAATATTGTATAGAGCTGGAAAGGCTCTCTCCAAAGAACGCTCTCCACACCAAACATTCTGCCAAAACTTGATGCGAGTGCCCTGACCAACTACAAATCTAACATTATTTTCAAAGCACTGACATCCCCCCCTTATATATCTCCATAGACCCACACCATACCCCCCCTTACTTCATTAGTGCACCATCCCCCCCAAGCACCTCCATGTCTCGAAACTACCACTTCCTTCCATAATGACTCCCCTTCTTCTTGATACCTCCATAACCATTTTCCCAAAAGCGCTTTATTGAAAGTTCTCAAATTGCGCACACCTAAACCACCACCCGAAACTGGAGAGCAAACTTTGTTCCAACTAGCAAGATGGAATTTAGTTTCTTCCCCCAGACCACCCCACAAGAACTCCCGGAATAATTTCTCGATACGATGCGCCACCCCTACCGGCAACGGGAATAATGATAAGAAATAAGTTGGTAGATTGGATAAAGTGCTATTGATCAAAGTGAGCCGCCCTCCCTTCGATAAATACAACCGTTTCCACCCTGCCAATCGTTTCTCTATTCTCTCAATAACCCCTTCCCATATACCTCTAGTTTTGAAAGTGGCACCCAAAGCTCAACACTTTATTGCTGAGGAATAAAGTGTTGAGCTTTATATATTCTCTCTATTGTGGCACCCCTTCCTATATTCTCTCTATTGTTGAGGAATATATATAATTTCCACACTTTATTGCTTTGGTTTTCAGCTATTGTATTAAATGGGGATGATATACATGAATTCCTATCTTTAGTTTAACACTCGTAGAATGTATCTGCCTATTTCATTCACATCAATAAAGTTTATATCTTACTTATCAAAAAAAAAAATTTTAGATGGTAAAATCTCTCTCTCTTTCAAGCTGCATAATCCTACACTTCACTTTCCAACCCTATTTCTTTTTTTTTTTCCCTGGACAATGGTCAAAGATCAACAGGTTGGGGGTGAATATGGATTTTGAGCCACACAACGTTTTTTTTATATGAGTAAACGATTATATTGATATGAATAGGCATAACCCAAGTACATGAGATGGTATACAAAAGGTCACACCTAGTTAGAGAGAAGTAATAGAAACAAGAAAATCATGAAAAACCGAGGCCACAACAATCTATAGCTGCGGCCCAAAGAAAAAGAGTGCTAACAAAAAATAATCTAAGTTCTTCTAGTGAGCACTCCTTGTCTTCAAATGTCCGGTCATTTCGCTCCTTCCATAGGCACCACATGATAAAAGTCGGGACCATTTTCCACACTGCTGAGATTTGTGGGAAACTTCGTAGATTTATCCAGCTGGCCATGAGCTCTGTCACTATGGCAAGCATAACCCAAGCTAACTTCATTCTATTAAACACTTACTTCATTCCGTAACATTCCAGCCACCTCACAATGCAACAGTAAATTATCCACATTTTCACCATTTTTCCTACACATACAACACCAATCTACTATGATCACCTTACGTCTCCGTAGATTATATGTCGTCAAGATCTTACCTAATGCTGTTGTCCATACAAAAAAAGCCGTTTTGGGAGGCTTGAGCCACACAATGTTACCATGACAATGAGGGGTTTGCTTGACATTTCACTACAAGGTTTGGTCAAGGCAATGTGATTCATGGGCCAAAGGCCCACCAACTTCCATCATTACTCAGAAAACAATGAGTGACTAGGCCGTTCCTACTAGGTGTCACCAGGCTAGAATACCTAATGTTTCACATCCTACTCATGATGGTAGAAATGAATTTCAGAAATTCAATTTCTTTTAATTAGAACAGGTTAACAAAGCATAATCCTTCTAAAAGATACTAGCAGCCTTCATTTACTACATTGATCGTGAAAATAGCACAAAAGGTGGTACAAGCATCTATTTGGAAGAAGTAGGAAGTCATATCATGAGTGAATTAAGTCTGGGACAAAGTACTCAACAAATGTATAAAAGATAAGGTTTCTGATCATTTTGGACACAAAGCTCCACTGGAATGAGCCTGATATACCACCTGTTTCCTTAATGGAGCTTGCACTTCCAAATAGACAAATCAATTCCGCATACATATACATATTCATAGTCTCGCTTTCCATCGCTTTGCATCAATTTTCCCAGCTAGCAAACCAATCAAAAGGTAAACCCCAGATCAAACCCAGATCTGACAAGTTCACAACTATCCACCCAATCCAACTCAATTAAAACCCATAAACCCTAAAACCAAAAAAACCAGCAAAAGAAAATTTAATCACAAAACCAGAAATTATAGAACACCCATCAATTGAACCCATAAGCGCCAGATCAAATTAAATCAATCTCGGGTTTGCAAATGAGACTTGGGGCTGAATGAATAAAATTTTAACGGAAAAAAGTACTAACTGGTGAGACGGTGACGAGGGTTCTGGAGAGCCTCAACCAAGAAGGGGTCCACCATTGACTCCTTATCTTTTAGCCCAGCAACGCCATCATTGGTAGCAGAGGCGTCCATGGCCATGAAGTCTCCCTGTTCCTCTGTAATTTCTCTCTCTAAGACCTCCCCTAAAAGATTCCTTTTCTTCTTCTTAGCCAAGAAGAAGAAGGAAAGGTTATTGCCTTTGAAGCATTCAGGGAGGGGAAGGAACCCTTCCTTTCTTATCCTACCAACGGAGAGAAGCTTAAGAAGGATACGAAGAGATTTTTATAGGTCCCGAAATCTTTTCTTCGTCAAAGTAGTGTTGAAATCCGATTAGGACAAAAAAGTCTGCCCAATATTTTCTCTCCCTTTTCTTTTTTTTTTTTTCCTAAAATTTTCGTTTTGTTGGGTACGGTTTTTTCTCTGCAGTTTTGCCGCGGTGGACTAACCCGATTCATCAATGTAGAAGTTCCATGCCGTGTAACGTAAGTTCCGATCATAACACTCGGAGAGTTTTTAATAAGAGCATTGCTATTCTTAAGTATACATCACATATCAAAAATTTTTTAATTTTTTAAAAATTTTTTAAAATATTTTTTGGTTTTATTATTCTTAAAATAATTGAATTATTCTACTCATAATCCATATACTACACATTTAATAAGAGAATAAAATTAAAGAAATCCTAAAAATGATGGTGTGTGGTGTATGAGGCTTAGAAATTGAATTTTTCTTTTAATAATTAGACAAGATTAGATTATATAAATTAAAATTAAAAATTAAAAATTGAATAAAATATTATATTTAATATTATTATTATTTTAAAATTTTAAAAAATTAAATTATTTATTATATTTTATATAAAAATTTAAAATAATTATATAAAATGAAATAAAATAATTTTTATATCCAAAACTAGCCTTATTATACGCATGAACAGCATGTGAGGTGTTGGTTCTACTCTATTCTTATTATCAATTTATTATATAATAGTATTATAAATAATAAGTATCCAAATTCTGCAAATTCTTTTAAACAGTTTGCTCAAAATAATTATATTTTTTCTTATAGATCTCACTCGTGTTTTTTTTTTTTTTTCAAATGACTGCACCAAACTTTCAAATTTTAAAATTATACAAATTATTTTTCCCACAAAATAATGACCCATCGACCCTAAAAATTTAAATTGATATAAAGATGCAATTTATGTGTTGGGATCAAATCAATAGCATATAATTTAATTTCAAAATAAGATCAAAAATCAAGTTAAGAGATATGACAAGTTAACTCAAACTTTTAAAAGGAAATGGATTTAGACTCCAAAAATAACAGAAACTCGAACTTCTAACAAAAAAAATATTTCACAAGACAAGTTATACCTCTATATTTATGAGGAGATCTCTAACAAAATTAAATGTCTCTATTTATTTACTTTTATTCGTTAATTTATTATCTATGTTATAGATGAACACGATAAGTACCGTATCGAAGTTTGAATCATCTTGTTGGCTGGAGATGACTCTTTCCTTATTTTCAATTTGTTGTATAAATTAAGGTATTAACAATATGTTTATGATAAAATTGAGAAAATTTATTATTTAACGTTGGTATTGAAAAGCCATCTCTACCATATATCGGATACATTATATAATTTGATTTAAAAAATTAAATTTTAAATTTTAAATTTTATAGATTAAATCTGATTATTTAAGATTTATAAATGTCACGTTAATAATATGTCATTCAGATATCTTAAAATAACATTAAAAATAATCTAAAATATAGGCCCAGTTCCATTTTAACGAACCCAATGGACCACACGTTTGCCCTTGCCGTGCCACGCTGGGCTCCGCCCTGAAAGAGAATTGGGAGGCCGACTGTACTTAACGACCAAAAGCTAAGCTCGCCAAGCTGGCCCATTGCCTTATCTTTGCATGCAAGTTGGGAACGTTCTGTTGTCAACTCTACTGCCTGGATGTAGAGGAAAAAGAGGCTGATTGCCTTGAAGGATAAAATACAAGGAAGACGGCCCAGCATGTTAACCCTTCCTATTTTCCACTTCAGAAATGCTAAAGTTTTCGAAAGTGTGTCTCAAAGTGTATTCCGAAATTTATTTTTTTATTTTTTTAACTTAGTGATTAAGGAAGTGTTTTTTAATAATATTTTGAATATTTTATTTTTTTTAAATATTTATAATAATTAAAAATATATATATAAATAAAAAATAAAATATACTTTTTGAAACACAGACAAATTTTCGGTGAGTGTAGCATTGCTCTTTCCACTCACATATTTGTGAGTCTTTAATGTTTATTAAGCTTCTAATGACTTGGCATTTAGAAAGACACGCAGCAAAGGAAATAAATTTGTTAAGTGGATGTCGTGAAAGGAAGAGACATGCTTAGAGTATACTTGAAGTTTCAAGCAATTTTTATTTTTATTTTTTATTTTTCATTCTATATTTTTAAAACGTGTGTTATACTTGATGACTTGGCCATGCAAAAACTTGAACAGAAATTCTATATGAAAGCCTTATATCATGCACATTCACTTAATCAATATTTAATTTATCATTTTTATCATTTTATCTTGATGTTTAAATATGTATATATTTAAATAAAATAATAAAAATAATAAATTATATGTTGATTAGGTAAAATTGGTAAGATTTGACAGTATAGACCACGTATGTAAGAGAAACTATTTGTACAAGTCTTAATAGACAAGTTTTGCATATGTTCTTTATAAAAAAATAGACTCCACGTGAAAAAGTGTAAGAAAAACTTTTTTCTTTTAGTGAGATCCATATTTTTTTAAAAGGTCAACATGAAATTTGTCAATTATAAACTTGTACCTAGCATTCCTCCGTATATAATTAACGTGTTAAAACACTTTTATTGAATTAGTTAAAGTTAAATTACATTTTATATGAATGTAAGATGAATTTAATTTTTAATTATTTAATTTTCATAAGTATCCATATTGAAATAATCATTTTTTCATTATATGACAGTAAAATAATATAAGATGAATTTAACTTTGACTATTCACATCAAATCTCCACATTGAATTATCTATTTATTTATTATATAGTAATGAGTAATTAATAATTTTAAAAATATTTTAATTTTTTTAATTATGAATTTATTTTATTTTATTATATTTTACTATTCATAATATTATATATTAATTAGTAATTATATTCTAATTATATTTTTTCAATTGTCATTTAAAAGGGAGAGATAAATAATTGATATAAAAGGGAGAGATAAATAATTAATATAAAATATATTTGATGAATGAATAGTTAATTTTAAAATTAAAAATAATTTTAAAAGTGATCATATTTAATGAATTTAATTTTTAACTAATTCAATGAGAGTGTTCCAAGAAATTATCTTCTCTAGAGTTACAAATGCTAAAAACCATTAGATTATAGAAAAGGGTTTTCATTTAATAATAGGAAAAATGATTAAAATACGAGAGGAAGTTTGTGTATTCCAAAAGAGTATCATCAACAAACACATGCAGTGACACGGAATTGAAGCTACACCACCGAGTATGCGTGGCGGAAACGGTAATTCTTCACCAACACCACGTAATGAAGTTCCCATATCCCCATTGCCCCATAGGCTATAGCTGTTACCACTAAAAAAATACCTTTTAAAAAAAAAAAACAAATTAAAAGAGCATCACAATGTAACTTACTTGTTACTATTTATCATATTAATAACAAGTGAATGCCACGTTCGGACGAGGAGTCATATTTATACTCTTTTTTTTTTTTTTTTGAAATAAACCTCCTTGTATTCAATTCAAATTTTAACTGTATCATAATACATTTTGTCTATCCTCAATTGATTAGTAATATACCTAGGGCCCTCCTCAATCCAATACAAATCATTCACCCCATGTACAGCCCTTTTTGCAAGTTGATGAGCTACCTCGTTACATTCTCTACGAGTAAACCCAATTTTTCACTCTGGATAGAGCCTCAATTTCTATTGCAGATCTTTCACCAGATGACCCAGACTTGAATCATTCATCTCTCCCATCTTCATGGCTACAATCACACCCTTTGCATCCCCTTCAATCATGACCTCTCTCACTCTCAACTCTTCACATAGGACCATAGCCTCCCACATGGCAGAACACTCAGCCCCAAAAGCACCAAAGATAGCTTCTCTGATAATAGATGTTGTAGCAAACACCTCACTCATTCCATCTCTTATAATCACCCCAATACCCATCTTTTTAGAAGGCACATTAATAGCTACATCAAAATTTACCTTTAATTTCGTATCCCCAGGTTTCTTCCATCCCCTACCACAGTTGTTACCAACATCAGCTGCACTTAAATTTACTTCTCTCTCCTTTTTCCTTCTAGCCCTATTGAATTCCTCATATCCTGCTACTGACCACTGTACCACCCTAGTAGGACTTGCAAATTTTTTTTCAAAGACCACTTTATTTCTTCTATGCCATATATTCCTCATTATTAGAACCATATTCTCAATGCTTTTCATCGTGAGTTTGCTGTACAGTTCCTTCCATAACTGGAAAAAACTTTCCACACCCACTCTCCATTTTTACACTGGATTTTCCCTTTCTGCCCACACATCTGTGGCTGCTGGACACCACCAAATAGCATGCATAGCTAATTCTTCATCACTTAAACAGATTGGACACAAGCCATCCTTCACTATCTTTTTCTGCTATAAATTTTGCTTTGAAGGCAGAATATTGTTTGCAAGTTTCCACAAAAAGTGTTTCACTGTCCCTGAGACATTCAATATCCATATCTGCTTCCATATAGTTTCCTCTCTATCTCCCTCTGAGGTTTCCCCATCCCCCATCCTCCTAACTTGCTGCAACATATGGTAGGCACTTCTAACAGAATACTTACCATTAGTAGTTTGGATCCAAATTAGTCTATCATCTGCACCCATAGGGCTAATAGGCAAGGCCAATATCATTTCAGCTTCATCTTCATCAAAAACCTGTTTCACCAACTCTATCTTCCACCCTTTAACTGAGTCATTAATCAGTTCACTCACTCGAGCTTCAGCATTTAGCACTTTTATTTGAGATTGAACACAGTCAGTTACAGGTTTAGGCAACCATTTATGTCTCCATATATATACTTATACTTAAACACTAAATTTATTTTTTTATCATATTTTAAGCAATTAATCTATTTAAATAACCAGTCTAAACTAAATAATATGTTATAGTATACTATTATTTTACTGTATTAACGTAATTTTATTCATAAATAATGTTAACAATAAAAATAAAATAAGAATATAGTACATTGACCATTATAAATGTATTAAATTTAGATGTTTTTCTTTGAATTTTAAAATATAGAAAAAGAAATAAACATGTTTAAAGAAAAGTAGAGACTTACAGAAATAAATACACTCACACAATTATGTTTTCTTTGATGGATGACACACTCACGCAACTTTAAATGACAGTATAGAAAAAACAAGGCTTGTATCTTCCTATGTCTCTTATATAATTAGATCTAAAATTGAAATAAAAAATAAAAAATTATAAAAATATGGAAATAGTTAATTAGAGGCGAGGAATATTGCACGACCACATTTTAGGAAAAAACAAAAAAGTCTTAAATGTAGTGCTGTCGCGAGCCGCGAGTGTGGTCAGGATTCCAGGGAGTTCCCAATGAATTTCGTGGGTCCCAGTTTTCGCGTTGCTTTTGACACGTGGAGGATAAGGAGCCTGACTTTAGGCGCGTTGTTTCATGCTCAATGCACGCACTTGGAAAAGTTGGTCCGCTCCGTTTCCAAATTATTTCGTTTAGAGCAGTCTCGTTGAAGTAGTCAAAATTAAAAGATAATTTTAATAAATATAAAAAAAAATTAACTTTTAATTGTTCTATTTATATAAATTTTTATATTAAAATAATTATTTTTTTATTATATAATAATAAAATAATATAAGATAAAATTGATTTTAGTTATTCACATTAAATCTCTACATTAGATTATATATTTATTCATTATATGATAATAAATAATTAATAATTTCAAAAATTAATAATTTTTCTAATTAATAATTTTTTTAATTTTTTTAATTTTATCATATTTTATTATTCTACTTATTATATGTTAATTAATAATCATATTTTTATTAAATTAATGTATCACTAAGTCAAATTAATATATTAATTGTGATAAAATATGTGATAGAAAGAAAGATAGATAAATAATTAATAAAATATCTATTTGATGTATATACAGTAACCTTTAAATTTGGAAAAACTTTTGAAAGTTACTGTAGCTAAATTCTATTTAGAATTTGACTAATTCAATGTGAGCATATTTTACTCTTTAATAACTAAATACTCATTGGATTTAACTTTTAGCTAATCCAATAAGAGTGTTCTTAGGTGTATCAACATGTAACGCTATTTGTGAATTCAATTAAAAAATGATGAAATTAATGAGTTTGAATTTGATGTTAATAACTCGGGTTAAAATAGGTTGATTTGTTAAGATACGACTTATAAATATGTCAATTTTTTTAATACGAAATCAATCAATTTTATCAGTTTAAAATTTATTTTAAAATTAAAATTTTATTATTATTAAGCAATAATACTAATATTTTTTAGTATGCCTATATTTTTTATTATCTTTATTGTTAACATTGTAATTTTAGACTTATATTCATATTTGTTATTGTATAGTTTGTAATATTAATTTTATTATATATTATAATTTGAAAAATATTGATATATTTTTTTTAAGATATTATGATTATTAGTAAATGTATATTTTAATATTTATGTAAAATCATGTTAATCAAGTCAAATAAATTATATATTTTAATTCAACCTATTTTTATGAAATAAACGAATTTAAATAAATCGTGTCGTGTTAATATATTTTTAATTAATTAATAAACGAGTCAAAACGAATGACATAATATAATTCGTTATTTAAATAAATTGAATTAAGATTTATGAATTTAATATATTTAAATTAATAGATTGGATTTAAGATTGAGATCTATATAATTAAATTAAATGTTGACAAATACTACCAAAAAATGATATGTCACGCCTAATTATTCCGTTGCGTGACCCGGATAGTTTCAGGTGCAAACTGAAAAAAACTATAGAGGAAAATAAAATGCAAACTGTATTTCTTTTCAATTCTTTACAATGCAGCAGAGCTGCTTAAATACACATGTTCCCATAATTGTAGGGATTGAGACATAGGAAGAAACAATGTGATTAGATTACATTCAATCAGAATAAATCTAGATAAGGAAACTAAATAGAGAATAAATCTATACAAGGAAAGCATCAACTGTCTTGCCGTCTTATCTATACAAGGAAAGCATCAACTGTCTTACTGTCTTGAGCATGGTCTGCATGCGGGCCTCCATCTGAGGCTGAATTAGTGGCTGAGATCAAGCCTTTATCTTTGTCAATTGAGCCTTGATCTTGGTCAGCTGAGTTTCTTCTAACATCCCCCTGCAAGCTGATGGGTGAGGTGGTCACTCTCAGCTTGTCTCTAAGTAGTAGAAATCATGCTGAAGTAAGTCCCTTAGTGAATATGTCTGCCACTTGATCAATGGTAGAGAGATACCTGGTTGTGATGTCTTTATTAACAACTTTCTCTCAAATAAAGTGATAGTCCACCTCTATATGTTTAGTCCTTGCATGATACACTGGATTTGTTGCCAAGGACAGTGCCCCTAAGTTATCACACCATAGGGTAGGAGCTGTACCGAGAGGCACTTGCAGTTCTTTTAGAAGCATCCTGAGCCAATAAACTTCAGCTGTGGTAAGTGCTAAAGATCGATATTAAGCTTTTGTACTTGATTTAGAAACCACAGTTTGTTTCTTGGCACTCCAGCTGATTAGACATGGTCCTAGATATATGGCATAGCCAGTGGTTGACCTTCTGTCATCTGGGTTACCAGCCCAATCTGAGTCACTGTATGCATTAAGAGTGAGTGATCCCTTGGTGAATAACAGTCCATGATTGAGTGATCCTTTGAGATACCGTAGCACTCTTTTGGCTGCTGTCCAGTGGACTGTGGAGGGATTGTGCATAAACTGACAAAGCTGATTGACAGTGAAGCTTATGTCTGGTCTTGTCAAAGTGAGGTATTGCAAAGCTCCAACAAGTTGTCTATATTCAGTGACATTTTCCAATGGATCACCATGATGCTTAGATAACTGAGAGCCTGCTGGAATAGGGGTTTTAGCTGGTTTGGCTTCTGTCATTTTGAACCGAGAGAGAAGGTCCAATGCATACTTGGACTGTGATAACAACATCCCATTGGTCAGATATTGAACATGTATCCCAAGAAAGAAGCTAAGAGAGCCAAGATCCTTCATTGCAAAATGTTGCTTAAGACAATTTATGAGACCTCTCATTGCTGCAGTATTATTTCCTGTGAGAATTATGTCATCTACATACACTAGCAGAAATATGTGTATGTCAGAACAATGATAAACAAAGAGAGAGTAGTCCACTTTAGATTCTTGAAATCCAAAAGCAATTAAAGTGGTGGCAAGCTTGTTGAACCAGGCACGAGGGGCCTGTTTAAGGCCATAGATGGATTTGTGTAGCTTGCAAACATGATTTGGATATTTTTTATTTTTAAAACCAGCTGGCTGTTCCATATAAACCTCCTCTTCAAGTGTCCCATGGAGAAAAGCATTTGAGACATCAAGTTGTCTCAATGGCCAATTGTAATGAACAGCGATTGCTAAGATTGTTCTGATTGTTGACACTTTGACTACTGGACTGAAAGTTTCAGTGTAGTCAATCCCATCTTGTTGCTCATACCCTTTGGCTACAAGTCTAGCCTTAAATCTGTCTAGAGATCCATCAGCTTTCTGTTTTATTTTGTACACCCACTTATTATGAATGACATTCTTGGTGGGAGGTCTTGGACACAAAGTCCAAGTGTGATTGCATAAGAGAGCATCAAACTCTTCTTGCATGGCTTGAATCCAGTGGGGTGACTTGATGGCTTGAGAATAAAGATGTGGTGTAGTTGGTAAGGTGGTATTAGGAGTCACTGTATGCAAAGCCATGAGAGGGTGTTTGATGACTGAAAAGACTTTGTAATCAGGAAATGCTTTAGTTTTCCTAGAACCATCCTTGGACCTGGTAGTCATAGGATGTGTAGAAGCAGCTATGGTCTCAATTGGGGGTGCAGTAGGGACTGCTGTGTCCTCTACTTGAAGTGTTTCTGGTATGGAGCAGGCAGTAGAACTCATTTGTTCCTCAACTTGAGGTGGTTCTAAAGGAGAACTGAAGTTGGGAGACATTTGTGGTTCAACAGAGGGATCAACAGATTCAGCAGGTGGTGCAATATTGACAGAGACATCAGAACTTTGTGTTGATGTAGTGTGGTAAACAGGTAAGATAACATCATTTGAGTGTAAAGTACTAACCTGTTGGGGGAGGTCTCGTGCAGAAGACTTGAGCAGAGATGGTTTCCAATCCTGTGCTGGAAAGGAGTGCTCATCAAAGATGACATTCCTGCTGGTCAGAATTTTTCCTGTCATGGGATCAAGACATCTATACCCTCGATAATTGGAGCAATAGCCTATGAATATGCACTTTTTGGATCTGTACATAAGCTTGTGGGTGTTATAAGGTTTGAGAAGAGGATAGCAACAGCAACCAAACACTTTGAGAAAGGAATAATCAGGGACTTTGTTTAGCAGTTTGGTATATGGACAGTTATCTTTCAACACAAGGCTAGGCAATCTGTTTATGAGGTAAACAGAGGTGTTGAAGGCATCTGTCCAGTAGGTATTTGGCAATTTAGATTGAGCTAAGAGAGCAAGACCCATCTCAACTATGTGTCTATGCTTTCTTTCAGCAAGACCATTTTGTTGGGCAGTATATGGACAAGATATTCGATGGTGGATCCCATTGGCAGTGAGAAATTGTTTGAATTGAGTAGAAAGAAATTCACCTCCACCATCAGATTGAAAATTTTTAATTTTCTTAGACAAAAGATTTTCAGCTTGGCATTTAAATTTCACAAAACTGTCAAAGGTCTCAGATTTTGTCTTGAGAGGATAAATCCAAGTGAACCTTGAGTAGTTGTCAATGAACACAACATAGTATTTAAACCCAGTTGTAGAAAGAACAGGAGAAGTCCACAAATCAGAATGTATTATTTCCAAAGGTTCATTGGTTACAATTGTGGAAGCAGGAAAAGGAAGATTTTTGGCCTTGGCTAATTGACAGGCCTCACACAAGACAGAATGTTCAGTAGACTGAATGACAGGAATGTGAGCAAATTTTCTAATTTTATCTAAGACTAGAGAAGCAGGATGTCCTAGTCTTCGATGCCAAATATTGGCATTTGCAGAGACTCCAAGGAAACTAGTGAATTTCTTGACTTTATTGATAGACTTGGAAAGTTTGATTGGATAGAGGCCATCTCTACTTGGTCCTTGCATGAGAGTCTGCCCTGTGATGTTGTCCTTCACAAAAAAATGAGTATCAGTCAGTTTAAACCAACAGTTATTATCAACACAAAATTTCTGAATAGAAAGCAAATTGGCTGCTGCATTAGGACAATGAAGAATATTTTTGAACTTGAAAGGTTTTTGAGAATGAAAAAGTGTTGAGGAACCAATGTTTAGGATAGATAAACCTGAACCATTTCCTACAGCAACTTCTTCATCACCCTTGAATTGTTCTTGAAGAGTGAGATTCTCTAAATCTGCTGTGACATGATTGTTTGCTCCACTGTCAGCAAACCAGGGTTGTTCTTCTGGTTCAACAGAATTCATTCTTGCAGCCATGGCAGCCAACTGAGAAGGAGGATGCCTCCCTTGATAAGAATAGTTCATCCTATGGTAGCAGTCTAGAGCTTGATGTCCCATCTTTCCACAGATTTGGCAAGGTCCTCTCTGGTTTGTTTCATTCTTGGGCTTGTGCCCTTCTGATTTCTTAGAATAAGAGTGTTGCCTCTGCTGTCCAAGATTCTTTCCCTTGTAGTTAAAAGATTTGGGCTTTTGTGAGTAAAGGGCAAAATTACCAGAGTTACTTGTTTGCTGCTGTTGTTGATTCCCAAGAAGAATTTCATGGTTTAATAGCTCAGCTTGAAAGTCTTCAAAGGCCATAACAGACTCTCTAGTAGCAAAGTGAAAAGATGTGATGAAGGCAGTGTAAGTGGGATTGAGACCACCCAAGACATAGGAAATAAGGTCATCATCATCCACTGCCTTTCCTGCTGCAGTAAGTTGATCAGCAAGGATTTTGGCTTGTCCTAAGTATTGAGTACAGGTTTGTGATCCCTGACTCAAGGATTGAAGCTGTCTTTTTAGGTAGGCTATTCGGGACCTAGACTGTGAGGCAAATCTAGTTGCCAAAGAGGTCCAAACTTGCCTAGAAGTGTGTAAGCCATAAACTGAAGACAACACACTATCTGACAAGGTGGTATTGAACCAACTGAGAAGGTATTGATCATTCTTTTGCCAAGATAGAAAAAATGGGTTGATCTCAGTTGACAAGTTTCCTGAATTATCAGACAGAAACTTTGGTGGGCATGGCTCAGTGCCATCAACAATACCCATGAGATCATGACTACGCAACACAGGTAGGAACTGTGATACCCAATTTAGATAGTTGTTACCATCTAGTTTGATAGAAATAAAATGAGTGATACTTGGTAGAGATAGAGTAGAAGAGGAGGAGGAATTACCAGAGTTTGACATGATGTTAAAAGGAAAATGATCAGAAAAAGGTATTAACCCTCGAGGGTCTCTGATACCATGAAAAAAACTATAGAGGAAAATAAAATGCAAATTGTATTTCTTTTCAATTCTTTACAATGCAGCAGAGCTGCTTAAATACACATGTTCCCATAATTGTAGGGATTGAGACATAGGAAGAAACAATGTGATTAGATTACATTCAATCAGAATAAATCTAGATAAGGAAACTAAATAGAGAATAAATCTATACAAGGAAAGTTGATATGTATACAAGGAAAGCATCAACTATCTTGCTGTCTTATCTATACAAGGAAAGCATCAACTGTCTTGCTATCTTGAGCATGGTCTGCATGCGGGCCTCCATCTGAGGCTGAATTAGTGGCTGAGATCAAGCCTTGATCTTTGTCAATTGAGCCTTGATCTTGGTCAGCTGAGTTTCTTCTAACACAAACGATCTCAATCCGCCTCCCAAAAACTTGAAAAAAGAAAATGGAAAATAAATAGAGAGAGAATAAAGAGGGAAAAGACTATAAACGGGTTTCTGACTTCTGGAACCCTCTTTTTAGTTCCAAAAACCCTAGCAATGGCTGACGGACCGGTCGCCGAGCCACCACCAACGGACTCTAACCAACACCTTAACAATTTCACGACGGATTTCGATTCGCTCCCAATTCCTCCTCTCGATTCTATATTCTTCTCCGAGGAGGTCAACAACAGTACCAACAGTATGAGCTCCGAAACATTCGTGTCGGATCTTGGCATGGGGTTAGGGTTCGACGAGAACGTTGATTTCGACCTCAATTTTGACGATCTCGAAGATCTATTCCTTCCCTCCGAAACTGAAGACTTTCTCACCTCCGACGGGCACCACGAGCTTCAACTGCCCTGTTCGGGCCCGGATCAACCTGTTCAGCTCTTGAATTCCTTGTCTCAGGAATCGAGTGCTTCCGGCGTCTCCAGCGATCGGGGCTCGGACGTTGGTGAATTTCTTAATTTCCCAACGTCCGAGTCTGATAGCTACGGCCGCGAGTATTCTCCACCGGTTTCTTCTGATAATTCCGGTAATGGGGACCCGATTGTCGCTGGAGTTTTGAATTTTCCGTCACCGGACTCTGGCCGTTGCGACCGCGAGTTCTCGGGCGGGGGCGGGTCTGTGTCATCGCAGGGTTCAGGTTACCGTCCTCCTTCACCGGATTCGTCAAATGTGATAGTCGTCGATCAGAAGATTAAGGTGGAGGAGGGGATGGGGTCCAAAAATTGCGTGTCGAAGAGGAAGAAAGACCAGGGGGAAGGGACCGCTACGGATTCGAGGACCACCAAGTACAGGAGGTCGTCAGAGAATGCGAATTTCAATGCCTCGGCAGACGAAGATGAAGAGAAGAGGAAGGCGAGGCTGATGAGGAACCGCGAGAGTGCTCAGTTGTCTAGGCAGAGGAAGAAACACTACGTGGAGGAGCTGGAGGATAAACTGAGGACCATGCATTCCACTATTGCGGAATTGAACACTAAGATATCTTATATTATGGCCGAGAATGCCAGTTTACGTCAGCAACTGAGTGGTGGCGCCGCTGGTGGCATGTGTGCACCGCATCCGGGAATGTTCCCCCATCCTGCGATGGCGCCCGTGGGTTATCCGTGGGTGCCATGTCCGCCGTATGTGGTGAAACCGCAAGGGTCTCAGGTACCTTTGGTGCCGATACCGAGATTGAAACATCAGCAGCCTGTATCAGCGCCAAAGGCGAAGAAGTCGGAGACTAAGAAGAGTGAGGGGAAAACTAAGAAGGTTGCGAGTGTTAGTTTTCTGGGTTTATTGTTTTTCTTCTTGCTATTTGGTGGGTTAGTTCCTTTTGTGAATGTTAGATATGGAGGAGTAGGGGACAAAGTTCCTGGAGGATTGGATTATGTCAATGATAAGTTCTACAGTCAACACCTTGGTAGGGTTTTGAACGTTGATAGAAATTGTAATGGATCTGGAGAAGGTGTGAGTGTTGGATTTTCTAGCGGTGAATATGATACTTCTCACAGAGTAAATTATGAGAGAGGTCGCATTAGAGCGAAAGAGTCGGATTTTGAATGGAAAAGACAAGCAACACAGACTTTACTGGGTTCAGATGAATTTGTTAATCTAGGAAATGCTAGCGAGCCTCTTGTTGCTTCTTTGTATGTGCCAAGGAATGATAAGCTTGTGAAGATTGATGGTAACTTGATTATTCATTCTGTCCTGGCCAGTGAGAAAGCTATGGCATCTCAAGCTACTCCTGGAAAGGAGGTTAATAGAGAAACTGGTTTGGCAATTCCTGGAGATTTAGCTCCAGCACTGGCAATTCCTGAAGTTGGAGGCAGTAGAGCAAGACATTCTCACGTGTTTAGAAATCCTACTGGAGGACAGAAGGCTCTTGCCTCTAGTTCTACCGATACTTTGAAAGACAATTTGAAGTCGACTGCGGTAGATAGTAAACTACAACAATGGTTCCGCGAAGGCCTTGCTGGTAATAATTGTGCTATCAACTTAACTTATACGAAAAATAAGATAAATTCATTGTGCTCTCAACTTGTCTATTTTCCTAGATTCTTTATGTATGCATTTAGTATAGTGGCGCATGCCTGATATGTTGGAGAGGAGCATTTGATTCCTTACTTTTGACAGTGCATATATACTCTAATAGATATATATATACTATTTTAGGTAGTTTTGCGATGGATTTCATTGTTCCTTGTGGTGGTATATATATATATATATATATATATATATATATATATATATATTTTATCACTAAATAAGAACTTTATTGATGAGAAGTAGGCATAGCCCAAGTACAAGGAAATCATGAATGTTCATGCCATTAAAAGTGGTTATATTGAATTTAATCTTTCACTATATAAAATTAGTTTTACCAGTATCGACAAGCAAACGAAGCAACTATCATGCAGTCTTTATGTCAGATGTGAAATCAGCCCCTTGCATGCTTCATGGCTGGAGTTATGTTCTGTTACATGCTGTAGGGTGTCCTCTTATTTCTCTGCAAAGTTAATATATATATATATATATTTATTTGTATGTATGTTTGTACTTGAGCCATGCCTATTTCTCATCAATAAAATTCTTCTTTAATGATAAATATATAAATATGTATATATATACATACTTGTAAGAAAAATATATATATATATATATATATATACATGTGTGTGTGTGTGTATATATTAGATTGCATAAAGTGACAAGATTTGTAGAATAAAATTTTGAATTCAGACTTCGTTAAAAATTTTGAAGTTCATTAATGCATCGTATACAACTATACAAGAGACACTCATACATTCATCAATAGGTCTGTGAATTATTTCCATCAGCAAAAATATAAACGTTTTCAGTGACGGTTTTATGGGCTATTTCAGCAGTTAACTTGTTAATGGAAGGCTTTTTCCCCGGTGTCAATTTTTTGATACTGTTGTATGTATTTTTGTATGTTACTGTTTTATTATGCCCATTCATCTAAATGGGATTTTTAAGGAATTGGCACAAACTTTTTATCTGATCAGTTGGTTTGGTTTAGGTCACCTTTTGTTTTCTACTATCGCCCATATAGTTTTGGAATTTGGGTTGCTGTCTGGCTTCAGTAATTGAGGAAATGTTTACGAATGCCATGTTCAAGTTTCTTGATTCAGGTTTTAACTACGGACATAGTTATATGTACATTTGAAGGGATTAATGGTGTTTTATATTTGCATTCCTAGTCACTATAACACAAATGCAGACCTGGAGCTTAATGTAGGGTCAAAATGTTTATCTAGTGAGTTCACTGGATAACAACCTTTGAAACATGCGAATTGAGATACTCTTAAGAGGTGCATGTTCTTCAGCTGCCATGTGCCTTAAAGGGAAGCTACTTACACCATGGTATTATGCTTGTAGTTTCTCTTCTAGCATTGATGTGTTAAACCAACTTCTGACTTCGGGCTCCCGACATTCTGACTTTCATATAAGATGTTTAAGAGAACATTTCCCATCATTTTATAACTAAATTTAGTTTGTCAGGTAAATCATTAATTGTAACCACCCTGACTGTTGAAAAATTAATTACCTCATCATTTTGGTTCTCATTTCTGGTGTTTCGGTGCTGGGCTGTGAGTTTTATTGATGGGTTACCATTGATCTCATGTTTCTGGTGTCCATGCATGTTTTTTTTATTGAACTGATTTGGTAGTCAGTCGTGCTTGGCACGCACTCATTCATCACCTTGTTTAATACTTATGGTTCTTTTCCCTTTTACAGGGCCAATGTTGAGTTCTGGCATGTGCACCGAGGTGTTCCAGTTTGATGTCTCTCCAGCTTCTGCTTCTGGAGCTATAGTTCCAGCATCCTCAGCTTCCAATGTTCCTGCAGAACATCAACAGAATGCTACTCGTCTTAACAAGGGGAGAAATAGAAGGATCCTCAATGGTCTTCCAGCTTCACTGGCTGGATCCAATTATAACATCACTGAAGAACACATTAGAAAAACATCGCAGAAGAAAGGCTTTCAAGGTAATACATCTTCTTCACCAATGATTGTTTCCGTGCTTGTTGATCCCAGGGAGGCTGGAGAGATTGAAGTTGATGGCATGATCACACCAAAGTCCCTTTCTCGGATTTTTGTAGTCGTGCTTTTGGACAGCGTGAAGTATGTGACTTACTCATGTGTGCTTCCACGATCTGGTCCTCATCTGGTGATGACTTGAAGGTGGATTTTAGTTTTTGGAGATATGGAACACTAATCCGTTTTTGTATATAACAGAATAATTAGCAGCATCTATAGCATTTTTAGCCGCTTCATGTAGTCGGAACTTCCAATACTTTCCTAACTTAATGGTGTTAAGTTATACTGTAATGTTCTTCAGTTGAGATGCAGCACCTTGAAAGCTAGCTCGTCTCCTTCATAAGATTTTTTGGCAGTTTCTCTCTCTCCAGTTTGTTCTCTGAGGTAACATTCATAGGTGTAGATATGATCGATAGTTGGCATGCAACACAGGCTTGTAATCGGGCAATTTACTGATTGCAGCCATTTGACTTAATATATGGGACAAGCTATTTGGTGCAATTCTAATTGAGAAGCTGCAGCAAATCATAGTTCATTTGTAGGTCATATCTGGTCACACTTTTGTTTATATGGCAGAATTGAATTTAAGAAATGTACTCGAGTCAATCTGCAAACTGTTAAGCCATGCAACATTCTATGGAAAACAAATAACTTTCCCCCCCTTGTGAACCTCAATTGCAGTAAGTTGAGGCATGGATTAGGCATAAGTTATACCTGTTGGAACTGGTTTCTTGTAGTAGTCATGGATGAAACCTTGAAGGAAGGTGTAGTTGAGCGGATAATCTTCTATACAGTAAGGGGGGAGAGAATATTTCTAGCAAAGTTAACCCGTAAAGATAGAGATGCTTTCTTTGGAGAACGGAGATGTGTTGTAGTTGCAACAAGAATAGACTAACAAAAAGCACACGATGGATTGGATCAGTAAAGAGAGATATTTGCTAATCCGTCTTTAATTTGGTCGGCAGTTTCTTAGAAGTCCATTCATTGATTCAACACACATGAAATCTTGGTGGGAAGGGAAAGGAGGCCAAGGCTGCAGCTTATTCAAGATTCTTTCTTGTGATCTGAATCATAGTTTACTTTGGCGATAAGACAATGAATAGAATACAAGCTGAAGATATGCGGAGGTTGCTTGAAACAATTGAAAAAGAAGAACATAAATATCCTACCCGGTTCAAGTTGATGCTGAGAGATATGGTGTGAGCCATAACAAGCCAAATTGCTTGGCAGTCAGGACAAAAAGTATTCGAATCAGCACAAACAACTATTAGTCAAAGACTTTTGCTACCCATCATCACACCATACCATACGTTACACTTATTTTAATTTTTTTAAAATTTTTTTGATTTTATTCTTTCTAAATTAATTGAATTCTTCTACTCATCATCTATACATCACATATTTGATAAGAGAAAAAATTAAAAAATTATGTATGATGTGTGATGTGTGAGATGATGACTAGAATTTTTCATTAATCATAATATTATTTAATTTTAATTCAAATCACCAATTAGTCTACGCCACGTTGCTTTTGTATGAGATGTATGCTCATTTAATTTTTAATTCTTTATATGATTTGCTCAAACACTATTACTTATATTATTTAAATTATATTATGAGACATTTTAACCTTCTGATATTTATCATTTTTGTTAACACCATATTTATCACTTTTATATCTATTATATTTTACAGTATATATCTTCTAAATAATAGTACGAGAAAAACTAAACTATTGAATATGAATATAATGGTTGGATTTATCTTGTTAATAATAACTACACAATTATTTAATTACGTTTATATTTGTCTATTTAATATCATTTCAAGTTTCTATATTTATTTAAAAAGCATAAAAATATAAAGATTATTGAACAGTGAGATATATAATGATGAAGAAAAATTCTATCAAGCAATCATAAAATATAAAATACAAATCTACGTCAGTAGGTGTATGGTGTAGGGCTGATTTTATTCTAAAAGTGGTGCGTAGAGTACACCATACACATAACTTAAATGATAAGATTTGATTTATAATATTTTAAATTTTAAATTTATATCCTAAATCAAATTACTTTGTGTGTTTTACACAATGGTTTGATAATATAATTAATATTATTATAAAAAGTCGATGGTGAGCTTTCATAAATAAGCTTGCAAATGACTGTTCTAATGGAATGTAATGCTTACAGCTTAGCTTTTAGTAGGGCTGCTACCCGCATGATGCGGGGCGGGGGCACCCCCTCCTCGCCCCTTGCCCCGCACCATGCGGGGGTTGCGATTTCAACCCCGCACCCCGTCCCGTTCCCTGCTCAATCCAGTGATTCATTGAATCTATAATTTTTTTTAGACTCAAATTATAATATAATATAATTATAAATTTTATTCAAAAAAATATAAACTCATTAGAGTTTTATTTTAGATTGTCTTGACCTTTTATATAAATGTTAATCTAGGAAGCCAATGCAATCCATTAATTTGAATTCAAATTTTTAAATTTTATATATTTATATACAATTTATATTTATATAAATTATTTATATAAATATAAAAAATAATTTTTTTTTAAATTTTTGATACGATGCAGAGCGGGGTGCGGGGTGGGGCCTTGCTGAGGTCAGCCCGCCCCTCACCCCCGCATGGGCGGTGCGGGGTATATCTCGCCCGCCCATGCGGAGGCAGGGAGGACGGAGGCGAGGTAACGGTGGGCTGGGCCCCCGTTGCCCAACCTTAGCTTTTAATGCAGTGCCTTGCTTTTTCAATACAATCTAATAAATTTTGGAGATAACAAGAATAGAGTTTTAATTTTAAATGCCACGTTAAAAACGAGGTTGAATGAACAAAACAATGGCCAGCACACACACTCAGACAAGCCGGGCTTTGGCACCCTAAAAGACGTAAAACAAGGCGTGGAATTAGCAATTGTCGCTTTCGAAAAAGGAAAATACTAGAACTCCCAGGTCTAGTAAGTGTATTTCTATATATTTTTTAAAATTTTTTTATATAAAATTTTTAATAATTTTTAATATTTTTAAAAAATAAAAAAATATTATTAAAAAATATTTTTTAATTACAAAATAAAATAAAATATTATAAAAAAATAAAGTATCTTTTAATGATTTTTTTTTTTACTATTTGATTAAAAAAATGCTTTTCTAATAATATTTTAAATTTATTTTATTTATTTTAAATATTAAAAAATATTAAAAAATTTATATAAAAAATAACTTAAAAAAAATACATGAAAGACAATAGTACATCTGGACTTGTTTGGATTCGCAAGTCATCTCAAGTCATCTCAGCTTATCTCAACTCATCTCACTACTATTCAGCAACTTTAACTCACAAATCTCACTACTATTCACAATTCATCTCATTACTATTCACAATCTATCTCAACTCATCTCAAGTCATCTTCAAATCCAAAGATAGAAGGGGCTGCAGCATTTTCCTTCGAAAAAATGTTGCGGTACTACACAAACAGTAGTGGGGAATAAAGGCGACAAATTAGACGGCAGACAAGGCGAGAAGAAGATCCCCGAGAATTACGAGAAAGGGGCAACGATTTCGCAGAGCGTTTTTCATTTCCCTGTAAACTCTGTTAGTTTTGTTTGAGGAGGACTTCGACCAGCTTCTGTATCTAACGGTGAGTAAGTCCGTGCCATGATCATAGCTCTCCTTTCCTTGAATGAATTTGGGCTTCTCGAGGTTTCTGTTTTCTTCTTCTTTCTTGCTTTGCTTGTTCAACCCATTTCGGTGGGAGCAGATTTGAGCATTGCTTCTTGTTTTCGTTATCTTCGTTGATTGTGGGTTTGGTTGGTTAAAAGGAGCACATATCTCCATCTTATTGATATCTAATTCTAAGTGTGCGTCTAGTGATTGCTTATTATTCACTGATTTGTTTGATTGGAGCCCATTTGTAAATGCCTATTCCAAGCATGCTTCCCATTTCTTTAACTATTCTTTTTCTTTCCCTGTTCGTTTTCCAATTGGAGAATATCATTTCATTTTCTTTATGTGTCTTGGACTTTTTTTTTTTTGGGGGGTTGGGGGGGGAGTTGTGTGGAATCTTAGAATGAGCATTATTTTTATAGATTCTTTATCGTAGGAAATCTTGAGATTTCGAGTCCCCCGCCGTGGGATTACTGTCAACATGTTGTGGGTACGATAAAGGTCAATATCTTAGAAAAAAAAAAACCGTTTTAACACTTTTTGGGAATGAACTTATAAAAGTTGTTGGTCTCCGAGATATATTTTATAGGTAACAAGAGGTTTTCCATTTGGGCATTTTTCATTTTACAATTTTATTTATTCGTCTGTTTTGATTTCTGGGATTGATCAGAAGATGGATACAAAACCAAAGAGGAGACCTGTTGCAGAAAATGGGGATGCGGGAGAGGAATTGGTCATTGCGACTTTGATTGGGAATGGAGATGATCTGGGTCCTATTGTCCGGCACGCATTTGAGATGGGGCGGCCTGAAGCGCTCCTTCACCAGCTAAAAGCTGTTGTGAAGAAGAAGGAAGTTGAAATAGAGGAGCTCTGCAAGACCCACTATGAGGAATTCATTTTAGCAGTTGATGAACTTCGCGGTGTGCTGGTTGATGCTGAAGAGTTGAAAGGTGAACTCTCAAGTGATAATTTTAAACTGCAAGAGGTTGGCAGTGCTCTTTTAATAAAACTCGAGGAGCTTCTTGAATCTTATTCCATCAAGAAGAATATGACTGAATCTATTAAAATGTCTAACGTCTGTGTGCTGGTGTTGGATCTTTGTGTTAAATGTAACAATCATATATCTGAAGGCCAGTTTTACCCTGCATTGAAGACTGTGGATTTGATTGAAAAGAATCACTTGCAGAATATTCCTGTCAAGGCACTAAGAATGGTGATAGAGAAAACAATTCCAGTGATTAGACTGCACATTGAAAAGAAAGTGCGTAGTCAGTTTAATGAATGGTTAGTTCACATACGGAGTTCTGGGATGAATATTGGACAGACAGCAATAGGCCATGCTGCATCAGCTCGCCAGAGGGATGAGGAAATGCTGGAATGCCAGAGGAAAGCCGAAGAACAGAGTGTATTTGGTTTAGGAGATTTTGCATATATGTTAGATGTTGAGGAAATTGATGAAGATTCTGTATTGAAGTTTGATCTGACACCTCTGTACCGGGCATATCACATTCATACTTGTCTTGGAATCCAAGAGCAGTTTCGTGAATATTACTATAAAAACCGAGTATTGCAGCTCAATTCAGACTTGCAAATTTCTTCTGCACAACCTTTTGTTGAATCCTATCAGACATTTTTGGCTCAAATTGCTGGTTACTTTATAGTGGAGGATCGGGTCCTGAGGACTGCTGGGGGGCTGTTGTCAGCTGATCAGGTCGAGACAATGTGGGAAATTGCTATTTCTAAAATGACAACGGTGTTGGAGGAACAGTTCTCTCGTATTGATTCTGCAACCCACCTTCTCCTGGTTAAGGATTATGTCACACTTCTTGGATCTACTCTTAGACAATATGGGTATGAGGTTGGCCCACTTCTGGAGGTGCTTGATAGGAGTCGAGACAAATACTATGAGCTTCTTTTGGAAGAGTGTCGTCAACAAATTGTTAATATTATTGCCAGTGACACCTATGAGCAGATGATATTGAAAAAAGATACTGACTATGAGAATAATGTTTTGGCATTTAACCTCCAGACCTCAGATATAATGCCAGCTTTCCCTTATATTGCGCCATTCTCCTCCATGGTACCTAATGCCTGCCGCATTATAAGATCATTCATTAAAGGGTCTGTTGATTACTTGTCTCATGGGGTGCATTCTAATGTTTATGATGTTGTGAAGAAGTATCTGGACAAAATTTTGAGTGATGTTTTAAATGAATCAATACTAAATACAATTAGTAGTGGCACCATTGGCGTGTCTCAGGCCATGCAGATTGCTGCAAACATATCTGTTCTTGAAAGAAGTTGTGATTTTTTTCTTCAACATGCGGCCCAACTTTGTCGGATGCCTGCTCGACCAGTTGAAAGGCCTCAAGCTAGTTTAACTGCCAAGGTGACTCTCAGAGCTTCAAGGGATGTAGCCTACAATTCTTTGCTGAGTTTGGTGAACTCCAAGTTAGATGAGTTTATGACACTAACAGAAAGTATCAACTGGAATTCAGAGGAAATAGCTCAGAATGGGAATGAGAATGAGAATATGAATGAAGTGATCATTTACCTTGGCACTATTATGTCAACAGCACAACAAATTTTACCTTTGGATGCTCTCTTCATGGTTGGAAGTGGAGCTCTCGATCATATATCCAACTCAATAGTGGCAGCTTTTCTTAGTGACCGCGTCAAGCGGTTCAATGCTAATGCTGTTATGGGTATCGATAATGATCTAAAGATGCTGGAGTCTTTTGCAGATGAGAGGTTCCATAGCACTGGCCTGAGTGAAATATACAAGGAAGGTAGTTTTAGAGGCTTTTTAATACAAGCGCGACAATTGATAAATCTTTTGTTAAGCAGCCAGCCGGATAACTTCATCAATCCAGTTATAAGGGAGAAAAACTATAATGCATTGGATTGGAAGAAGGTGGCCAGTATCTGTGAGAAATTCAAGGATTCTCCAGATGGGATCTTTGGAAGCCTTTCAAGCAGGAATACGAAGCAAAGTGCACGGAAGAAATCAATAGATATACTGAAGAAAAGACTGAAGGACTTCAATTAATAAGGCTTGGAATATACATTAGGGTGCAACCTAAAGTTCAGAAGGTAGGCTTGGAATGAGTTATAGACTCAGACATCCTAGGTTGGATTTTGCACTAGCAATTCCCTTGGATTACCTAATACACAGTCGTGGCTGGTGGGTTCGTGTTTCTGAAGTTGACTCTTGGGTGGATTTGAAAAGTCCTAATTTGACGAGGTTTTATGTCAGAAAAAAGGCTCGAGTTATATATTTGCATCTAGATTAGAATTCCTTTTTTCCCCCACTTTTGAACATATACTTTTGTATCTTTCTTGTTGATGTTCAGAATGAGTAGGATTCTTTGATTTTCGTTTCGATTTATGTTGGTATGATAAAATTCGCTCACATTCCCTTTGCCTAATCAATTTAAGGTCATGTAAAAGCATTGCTGCTTCCATCTTTTATGCATGTGTTGCTTTCACAGTCTCGATGATTGTGATGCCAGCCTTCTATTCCCCGAGTTTGGCACTTTTCCTCTGTTGAAATGGCCATGTAGGCTTCCTCAAGAGAAGGGTTCTTCAATGGATCGATTACATGAACTCTATGTAGAGGCTTCCTGATAATTTCTTTCAAATTTGATTTCTTGTTATTTAATACTTCTGAGCTTTGTAATAGTTTGTATTTTATTTCAAACTTTGCAGCGTGTTTGTGTCAAGGAATTGTTGAATTTGTCCAGCTCAAATTCCAGCTCCTGCCTTTCTAAAAACAGGGCGGCAGATTTGGATACTGGAGGCAGCTTCTCAACCGTAAGGTGGGATGCAAATCAAATACTCGAGGGTTTTTCTTTATATATAGTACTTTCTAACAACCTAAAGTAGTGAAAAATATCATTTTGTATATATAATGAAAAGAATTATCTATTTAGAATTAGCATTCGCGGCGGTATCTTCAACCATCGAATTAACTTGAAGAAGCTTCTCATTTTCAGTAATTATTCATAATTTAGATCATATAATCTTTTGGGTCTAAGATTCGTGCAAGAAAATTCTCTTGTTAATAGTTCATGCATTCATATCGATAATGGGAGGAAATCTCAGCTTTGTATGATAATTGTGTAGATGATCAAATGACGGCATCCACACATGCTGATCTCTTCCTCACATTCACGGGTAAGCCACCTTTGATCCTCATAGTCAATGACAACAATGGCTCCAGATCCTTGTCCTTATCAGTCGATTCGATCTCAAACCTATCCATCAGTACTGATGCTGCAATCGATTTCATCTGAATATACGCCATGTATTTTCCCAGACACATTCTCGGTCCGGCATGGAAAACTGGAAACCTAAACGGGCTCTCTTGCCGACAAACTTCATTTTCTAGCCATCTTTCAGGCAAAAACTCACGGCAATTTTCTCCCCACATGCTCTCCATCCTCCGCATCGCGTACGTATGGTACAACACAAACCATCCCTTCTTCACGAACGTGCTGTCCGGCATGATATCGTCGTTTAGACAAGCTTTGGTATCCATCGGTACGGGGGGGTTACAGTCTCATGGCTTCAGTGATTGCCGCATGCAGATAATGCATCTCCCGGAGCTCGTCAAAGCTGTACGAGTCGCCTATATTTTTTCCATTTT